>NC_086123.1:28648676-28963970 GCF_963921235.1 Mobula hypostoma | reverse complement strand
TGATATGTTAATATCAAGTCTTCTTATTTACAGTGTTGTAAAGATGTGCACAATACTGGAACACCCTTCATTTAAACTCGAGAGTAATCAGAGGAAAAATTTAGAGATTCTGCACACTTGAGTGCTCACAGTTTCAGGATGGTCAATGAAAGAGATAATAGTATTAGCTGTCTGAGACTTTTGCTAGCATGCATCTAGACTGTGGCTAATACACATGATTGCTTTAAAGTGAAATAAACCACACTAAATTCTGTTGACATGAGCTCATACTGAAATATCAATACCTTCAGGATGATCCATGGAACTCTGGAGTTTATTCCTCATTCCCGATAGTGAGTTTTTCATAAACAGAATTTGTAACTGATTGGGTAAGATGTGATAACTGTGTCTGGTAAGCCCGTGATGGTTTAACTGTACTTACCTAAAACAAATCAATGGTGTCTATCGATAAACCTAGCCCAGAGTAGTCAGCAGGATGGACCAGAGAATGAACATCTTGTGCTAATATATGGGGAACATCTAGGCTAAATTTACAATGTACATTGTTGGTAATGTGCTAATATATTTACATGAAATTCCTCTGTGCCCTAATTCAATAAAAGACCTGAACCATTAATTTCAAATGAAACTAATATATTGAATTTAGCCCTGTGCAGCTTCGTCCAATATGTAGAAGGTTATTTAACCCAATTACATTTTTACATGGAACATGATTTGTGATTTTGATGTGGTACAGAAAAATACTGCAATTTTCTAAGTGTGCATGACGAAGAGCAGCTGTGACTTCCAGGATACATTAGAAAAATTTAAGATTAATTATCAGAGGTTTTCACTGTTGTGTAATATAATATTTTAGTAATACTTGAGTAATAGTATAAATATATTGTTTGATTAAGCATTCTTTGTTTTTTACATAATTTATTATGGGTTATATATAAAAGTATGTGAATGGCATACGTCAGTACACCACCACATCATATGTGCGCACCTCGCTAAAGTTAAAAACGTAGCATAAACCTTCTCCTGTCTTCCTATGTTTTTTTCTTACAATTTATTTCTGGAGTTACAAAACATAACATAAACACAGGAGATTCTGCAGATGCTGGAAATAAGAACTACACAAAATACTGGAGAAACTCAACAGGCCAGGTACCATCTATGGAGAAGAATAAACTGTTGATGTTTCAGGCCAAGAACTTATTCAGGACTGGAAAGGAAGGTGGAAGACAACAGAATAAAAAAGTGGGGAGATGGGAAGGAACATAGGGTGGCAGGAGAGAGTGCTCCATCTCATCTGAAACCAGCAAAAGCAGGAACTTTAAGCTGTGAAGATGTTTTTGTGAAATTCGTCATGAAATGCTTTGTTTTGTGGAATGCATCATGAAATGATTTGCTTGTTTGAAAAAAAAATGTATTGTGTATATTGTCAAGCTCTTGACATTTTATTCTCTTGACATTTTATTTACATAACCTTGGTCTGGTACTTGAGGTCCAGACTGGGGACCATTCATTCATTATTATGTGCTATATCGTATGACGTGGGCTTTCCACGACCATATTGCTCTTGGCAAAATTTTCTACAGAAGTGGTTTGCCATTGCCTTTTCGTGGGCAGTGTCTTTACAAGACAGGTGACACCAGCCATTATAAATAGTCTTCTTAGATTGTCTGCCTAGTGTCAGTGGTCGCATAACCAGGACTTGTGATATGCACCGGCTGCTCGTACAACCATCTGCCACCTGCTCCCACGGCCTCACGTGAGCAGGAGGCTAAGCAGGTAATGCACCTTGACCAAGGGTGACCTGCAGGCTAGCAGAGGGAAGGAGCTCCTTACACTTCCTTTGGTAGAGATGTATTTCCATCACCACCACTCTTAAACCTTATATTTATTTATGCTCAGCTGGCTTAGTATCTCCTTTTGTAGCTTGATGTTTAATTATATTTACGGTAGCATTAAACTGTGAATGATTGTTGATCGGAGTGAAGCTCAGTAGGTTTTGTCATTTTGCCTTTGCCATTGATTAATATTGGCGATCAAATGTATTGCCATATGTTGCAGAGAGGAAAAAATACAAATTTAGTTTGGTTGGCAAAGTTTTGGACTTGGACAAAGTTTTGGACCAAACGCCTGGAAAGAATGGGAGCATATGATGTATATTCATTTAAATTTATTTCCAAGGATTATTCCTGTGTTTGGAGAAAGAACAATAGGAAACAGCTGTTTTCCTCCTGGAAATAAATGATTGAAAATCAGCAGCCAGCCACAAACTACCTATCTAATGAAAACTAGGGCAAAGTACCTTGGAGTAAAGTTATCGTCCTCAGCAAAGTAAATAAATTATCCTTACTACTTTACACTAGAACATGCACTCAGTTGGCACTTTATTGGGTACAAAGTACCTAATAAAATGGCCACTGTGTGTATGTTTGTAGTCTTCTGCTGCTGTAGCCCATCCACTTCAAGGTTCACCATGTTGTGCGTTCAGAGATGGTCTGCTGCACACCATTGATATAACACGCGGTTATTTGAGTTACTGTCAGCTTGAACCAGACTGGCCAATCTCCTTTGACTTCTCTGACTAACAAAGCACTTTCACCCACTGGAACTGCTGCTCACTGGATGTTTTCTCTGCACCGTTCAACGTAAGCTTTAGAGACTGTTGTCCGTATGCTCCACTTTCCTTCCATGGTCTAAAGATGTACTGTTTGGTAGGTTAATTGGTCATCATAAATTGTCCTGTAATTATGATAGGGTTAAATCTGGGGTTGCTGGGTGGCGTGGCTCAAAGGGCTGGAAGGACGTATGCTGCACTGTATCTCAATTCAAACAATTAAAACCTCAGGAGATCAGCAATTTCTGTGTTACACAGACCACCCCATCTGGCACCAACAATTATTCCACTGTCAAAGTCACTTAGATCTGTTTTGCCCCATTCTGATTTTTGATCTGAACAACAACTGAATCTCTTGACCATGTCCGTATGCTTTAATGCATTGAGTTGTTGCCATGTGATTGGCTGATTTATTTGCATTAGCAAGCTGTTGTACCTAATAAAGTGGCCACTGAGTGTACAGATAATTTGGATAGGAGAAAAGAGAAATAAGTAGACAGATGGAAACTCTGTCAGTGAAGGTTAGCTCTTACTTCAGCTTGGCCGTGATCCAAAATGTATGTGTTTATTAATTAATAGCATTTAAAAAGTGAATTTTTCTGCTGTGAACTTTGCCCACTGTGGGCTGAGGTAAGACTGCCCCAATTCATTTTATTTAGCGAGCATTACTAGCCATTAAAGAAGAAGAGTACCTCCATTTCATCTTTATCAGATTTCAAGCTGAGATCCCTGAGGGGAAAGGTCGTGGTTCTTATTGACTGCACCACCTATCTCTGATGAAAGTTTGTGCCTGGTCTGCAGATAATTAAACACCATCCTGAGCATTCAGAGAAGTAATCAATATAATTTAGAAAATCAAAGTTTAGAAGAAACATAATGCCCACTCCCTGTTTGACACCAATGCACAGAGAATATGAACTAGTAAACACTTATCTGAGATTGTCAGTTTAATAGAAAATGCAGATTTTCTTCACCATTCAGTCTGACCTCCCACCATCACCCTCCATTCTTCTGCAAAATAAGCCTTGCTCTTGAAATGATGATAGATGAAAGGGAAATTTGACCTTTGTTATGGACAAGGATCAAATCAATGGTCAACTAAGGGCTTGTTGTTACATCCAGATGCTCCTCATCTTCTGAACTGAACAAATTGATGAGTTCTCAGCACTTTTCGCTGAAGGATTCTCCTACGAAATGAATGACAGTAATACATTTGCCCATCAAATCTTCTCTGCCATTCGATCATGGCTGATTTATTATTCTCTCAACCCCATTCTCCTGCTTTCTCCCTGTAATCTTTGACACTATTTACAAGCCACATCATTCAGAAATATTTACTTTTACTACACTGGGAGAATTTTATTGCATCTGTTTGTATCTGAGGCCTCCACTTGGTCAAGGTTGACCATGGATGCTGTGTCCTGGCTGTCTAGATATGCAAGCCCGGGCAGTACAATATGGAAAGCAAGCTGTTGCCCATGTAGCAACCTCCCCCTCTCCACGCATCTGAAGAACTCAAAGGAACAGCAAAGACCGACACAGTTTGGCACCAGCAGCGTCGCAGGAGTTGTCAGTCAATGTTGAACTCAACATAGGACTGCCTTAGGGACTTCAGCTCTGGATTTTTCCCTCGGGGTAAAATCCTGAAGCCTTCCCCATGACTGGGTGTAGCCGCAAGGCAGTGGAAGTTTGAGATCAGAATTTTCCTTTTAGATGAGCTGCCAACCACGGCTGATGAGCCACATCTGCCTGGAGCAACTGGTCTTAAAGTGCCAGTAGCCCACCTTTCTCCTTCTCCTTTCAGCAGAAGTGGTTCTGTCGGGCTTAGTAGCTAAGCCACACGTGAAAGCCAGGAGCAGGACTTGGTTGTCAGAGGCTATCTGAGGTGCTCGCCATTGGGAGCTAGCACCAGCTATAACAGCCTTAAGGAATACCATCTATTTGTATAAATTGTTTCACAGCAGTGTCATGAATTTTGGACTGGTATTCAAATATATAGTAATAGAAAAATTTTAAAAAAGTATCATATTCGGAGGGACAATGAGTACTATTGAATTTACATCAGTTAGCAGGCCTGGAACTTCATTCTCTTTTATTTCACTGAGTACAAAACCAATGAATATCACATTTTGCACTAGCTTTCAAATTATAAATTCCTGACCAGCTGCTCATTTACATTTCCGATTAACTTGCTTTTTTCAGAAATACCACAGCTTGTGTAGCCCATTGCTATTCCATGGAAGATACACTTCCAAGTGAGAGGAAGAGTAAACTCATGATCTTCTTGCTTCTTCATGCAAAGGAAGGAAATATACATTATTTGTTTCAGTTTGCTATTGGCTGTTGCCATGTGCTCCATGCCAGTTTGGGAAAGCACAGTTTATAAGATGGTTGAGCGGTACTATCCTTTTGGAAGTTATGTTCTTCTACTTTTACACACCAACCAAATTCCGGTCTGGGCCGCTGTCCCAACTGAAGGATGCTTCTGTGGGCTTGAAGGATTCTCCACGGTAATAAACCTTTTGAACACCTTGCTGAAGTCAAAAAATGACAACTGTAGATCACAGCGGGGGAGAGGTGAGAAAGGGTTTCACTGAACTCCCATTGATGGGAAGAGTTAAACTTCTTCAGGGTACGTATCCCTGGAGGAGGCTTCGTAGTGTAGTAGTCCAATCACACGCAAGAAAAAAATCTGATGAAGGGTCTCGGCCCGAAACGTCGACTTTTTACTCTTTTTTTCCATAGATGCTGCCTGGCCTGCTGAGCTCCACCAGCATTTTGTCTGTGTGGCTCTGGATTTCCAGCATCTGCAGATTTTCTCTTGCTGCTGAAAAACCGCAGATGCTGGCCATTAGAAAATGCTGGTAATTAGGGTTGCCAACTTTCCCACTCCCAAATAAGGGACAGGAGTAGCAGTCAAGTACGGGACACTTGTGTTTACCCCGAGAAAGACTACCATGACCATGAAGCCTTGCGCGGGCAGCTGTGTGCGCATGCGTGACGTGCGCATGCATGTATGTGCCGATTTTTTTTTCTACAAATCGTTTTTGGTGATTCTGTTCAGTGAAACTACACTGTAGTTACATTATTTCTACTTTATATAGGCTGTGTATTTATCATATCATTCCTACTTTTATGTTAGTGTTATTTTAGGTTTTATGTGTTATTTGGTATGATTTGGTAGGTTATTTTTTGGGTCTGGGAACGCTCAAAATTTTTTCCCATATAAATTAATGGTAATTGCTTCTTCGCTTTACACGATTTCGGCACAAAAGGTTTCATAGGAATGCTCAACCTTAGCGGGGGAAATACGGGACAAGAGCGGTCCCGTATGGGACAAACCAATTTATCCCAATATACGGGATGTCCCAGCTAATACGGGACAGTTGGCAACCCTACTGGTAATACTCAATGGACCAGGCAGCATCTGCAGAAAGAATCAAAAGACCCTGAATCTGAAATATCATCTCTTGTTTCTCATTTTGCAGGAGCTTCCTTGCTTGTGTGCTTCTAAAATTTTGATTTTGTTGTTGAAAGCATCTCTGCTGATCCAGTCGCACTACAGCATAATACAGGCCCTTCGGCCTACAATGTTATACCAAACCCTTAACCAACTCTAAGAACAATCTAACCCTTCCCTCCAACATAACCATGTGCCTATAACCTATTATCCATGTGCCTATCTAAGAGCTTCTTAGATGTCCCTAATGTATCTGCCTCTACCACCACCCCTGGCACGGCGATCTGTGTACTCACTACTCTCTGTCTAAAGAACTTGCCTCTGTCATTCATTTTATGCTTTCCTCCTGTCACCTTAAAATTATTCCCCCCGGTACTAGCTATTTCCATCTTGAAAAAGATCTCTGGCTATCTGCTCGATCTGTGCCTCTCATTATCTTATACACCTCTTTCAAGTCACCTCTCCTCCTCTTTTCCTCCAAAGTAAAAAGCCCTACCTCACTCATCCTATCCTCATAAGACATGCTTTCTAATCCAACAACCTGGTAATCTCGTCTGCACTTTCTTTAAAGATTCTACATCCTTTCTATAATGAGGTGACCAGAACTGAGCACAATAATCCAAGTATGTCTCGCCAGGGTTTTATAGAGCTGCAGTATTACTTCGAGTTACTTTTCAACTGGATGCGTACACCTAAGTGAATCCCAGTGATTATGATAGCACCTGTGGAGAATGGGTTGTAGAATAAATGTCTGAGTTAGAGTCATAGAGTCAACGTACAACACATAAACAGGCTATTTGGCCCATCTAGTCCATGCCAAACCATAGAAACTGCCTACTTCCATCAATCTGCACCTGAACCATACCCCTACCATCCATGTACCTATCCAAACTTCTCTTAAATTTTCAAATCAAGCTTTCATGCACCATTTGTGCTGGCAGCTCATTCTGCACTCTCATGACCTTCTGAGTAAAGAAGTTTTTCCTCGTGTTCCCCTTAAACTTTTCAGTTTTCACCTTTAACCCACGACCTCTGGTGTAGTCCCACCCAACCTCAGTAGAAAAAGCCTGCTGCATTTACCCTATCTATACTCCTCATAATATTGTATGCCTCTATCAAACCTCCTCTTAATCTTCTACCTTCGGTGGAATGAAGTCCTAACCTATTTAATCTTGCCTTACAACTCAGGTACTCCAGACCCGGCACCTGTAAAAGCAGGAATTCTGTACATGTTCTCAGTTTCCCAGATTATATAACCAGGATTGTTTCAATTTTCCCAAATAACCTCCTTTGAAGGTTGCCATGAACATCCCTTTTGTTTCTCTGTTATGAAAAATTATGGAATATTATTAAATACTAAAACTGGAAAATCTTAACAGTGTGGTCCAGTGTAAACGGTGAAGAATTACGTATGTCCTGATTGTGCAATCTAGCCTGATGTGTGCATCCTCATGGTTGATTGACTCCCAGAAATTGCCAAAATCAATTGAAGAGGATATTACGGTCAAACATGAGTACCTGTAACTTTTCAAATACGTATAAAAAAAGTCACTTGCATTCATCTTCTGCTACATTTGTACAACTTCATGATTTATTTAATATTATTACTTTTACTTATCACCTTTGGCTTCGCTTCATACAGTTAAAGTAGACCTGAATTTTCAATAGTAGCAAATGGAGCATCACGGTGCGCACTCACCGGACTGGCCACAAGTACAGAGGAACAGCAGTCCCCCCATGAAGAGATGAAAACAAGAGGTTAGACATACAAATACCAACAGAGCATTGGAGGCGTGACCGAGCGGTACAGCAAGACCAGTCATTCTCCACAAACACACAGGAGGGCTCTGCTTACCGTGCACTACGAGAGTCCCCTTTAATTAATCACAGAATCCGGGAAACACATGCTGATCAGAATTAACTTGACAAGATTAAACTGAAAGCTCCTGAGCTTGATGGCTCTAACAATTAGTGAATCCAGGTGCTCAAGAAACCTTGAAGCCCAGCGCTCTACAGCAAGCCATAGAGGGCTCATGATATAGACAATAAAACACATAGCTCAGGAAATTAATTTGATTTACTATTGCCACATGCAGCAAGATAGGTTGAAAAACTTTGTTTTTGCATGCTATCCATACAAGTCATTTCATCACATCTGTACATCAAGGGAGAAGCAATAGCCTTATGCACAATAGTGTTACAGTAACTCTGAAAGTACAGTGCAGGTAAGCAAATTAAATGCATGGATCATAGCAAAATAGATTGGGTGATTAAAAGTTCAACTTTAGTGTATGAGACTGTAATTCGAAGTTCAAAGTAAATTTTATGATCAATGTACATATCTGTCACCATATGCAACCCTGGGATTCATTTTATTGCAGCATACTTAATAAATCTATAGAATAATAACCATAACAGAATCAATGAAAGCCCGCGCCAACTTGGGGGTTCAACCCATGTGCAAAAGACAGCAAACTGTGCAAATATAAAAATAAAAATAAATAAATAAGCTGTAACTATTGAGAACATGAGATGAAGAGTGTTTGACAGTGAGTCCATTGGTTGTGGGAACATTTCAATGATGGGGCAAATGAAGTTGAGTGACCCTTTGGTTCAAAAGCCTGATGGTTGAGGGGTAATAACTGCTCCTGAACCTGGTGGTGTGAGTCCTGAGGCTCCTGTACCTTCTTCCTGATGGCAGCAGTGAGAAGACAGTATGCCCTGGATGGATGCTGCTTTCCTGCCACAATGCTTGGTGCAGATGTGCACAATGGTAGGGGGAGGGGCGCTTTACCTGCGATGGACTGGGCTGTATCCATTATTTTTGTAGGGTTTTCTGTTCAAGGGCATTAGTGTTTCCATAAAAGGTCTGTGATGCAGCCAGTCATTATACTCTCCACTACACATCTATACAATTTTTGTCAACCGGAGTGCAGAAGACAACAAACTGTGCAAATGCCAATATAAGTAAATAGTAATAAATAACGAGAACATGAAATAGTGAGATAAAGACTCCCTAAAGTGAGGCCATTGGTCATGGGAACAATAATGATAAGCTGCCCTTACCTCCACAGATACGTGCTTTTAGTCTTTTGAATCACCTGAACACGGGAGAGATGAGAACGTCTGGGCCGGCAAGGGTCTTAGATTATGTTGTCTGTTTTACCTAGGCACTGAGAAGTGTATTCCAGTGCATTTTGTTTTAAACTCAGGATGATATTTCTAGAGAAAAAAAAGAAAATGAAAATTTCCAAGTTATTTTTTATTCATTGGTTACTACACAGATGCTGTTTAGATCCAAAATGAAATTGTGGCAAAGCACTAATATCAATTATCTGGAGGTCAAAGTGTTGTTAAAGTCAGCAGCCACTGCAAATAAATATATTCAATTACATTCATTGTGTTTCCAGAGGAGACACTGGACTGGCTTTGTGGGAGTCCAGGAGCTCGCTCCACCATGTTCAGATTTGCCATCTAATTTGATTCCCTTTCTCTTTCCCAGAAAACATTCTATCTAAGGTACAAAGCAAAAGACATGCACATATAGATAGTTAGGGTGCCTAAGACTTTTGCACGGTATTTTATTTGTCACCGAGGAGCAGAGAGCGAGTTTGTAAATCTGACTGGAGCAAAGGATGTTGGGAATAGTGAGGGTGGAGCACTGTAGGAGGGGTGTGGGGCAAGTGGCAGAGGAAGAGTCCCGAGGGTGGGGCAGACACACCCATTCCTGAGACACCAGGCAAGGTCATTTGATTCCAAGCAATTGGTTCCTTAATCATTACAGAATGTCTCTCTAGTGTTTTCAGCTCCCTCCACTCTCCCTTCTTTTCCCAATCACGATTCTCCTCTCCCTGGCCCCTTCCCACTCTCTATCCATAACAGAGACCGATATCAGAATCAGGTTTGTCATCATTCATATGTTATTAAATTTGTTTTTTTTTGTAGCAACATTAGATTAGATTAGATTATGAGGACACTCAGTCCTCGTTTATTGTCATTTAGAAATGCATGCATTAAAAATGATATCACAAGAAAACACAGGACAAACCAAGACAAACTGACAAAACCACATAACTATAACATATAGTTACAACAGTGCAAAGCAATACCATAATTTGATAAAGAGCAGACCATGGGCACAGTAAAAAAGTCTCAAAGTCCCGATAGACTCATCATCTCATGCAGGCGGCAGAAGGGAGAGACTCTCCCCGCCATGAACCTCTAAGCGCCGCCAACTTGCCGATGTAGCACCATTGGAAGCACCCGACCGCAGCGGACTCTGAGTCCGTCTGAAAACTTCGAGCCTCCGACCAGCCCCTCTGACACAGCCTCTCTGAGCACCATCCTCTGCCGAGCGTTTCGACCCCGCCCCAGCTGCCGAGCAACAAGCAAAGCCGAGGACTCGGGGCCTTCTCCTCCGGAGATTCTGAACCACACAGTAGCAGCAGCAGCGAAGCAGGCATTTCAGAAGTTTCACCAGATGATCCTCCGTGCTCTCACGTCCGTCTCCATCAAATCAGGATTGTGCATGACACCCTACTTGACAAATTACAGACATCACCACGGAGTGGCCGCTGCGAGCTGCGTCGCGCTGCCGTCTTCTCTTCATCAGTACAGAGCAGTACATAAAATTACTACAGTACTGTGCAAAAGTCTTAGGTACCCTATCTATCTATCTGTATGTATGGTGTGTGTCTAAGACTTTTGCATAGTACTGTATGACCCCCCCCCCCTTTATAATTGGTTAATGAGAGGCATTCTGGAGTTATTGAAGGCAGTTTTCCAGTAACACTGTGGAAACATGTTGAAGCTGGAGAATGGTTATAGCTTCGGGGGACATGATGTTTTACAGTGAGACCTTGCTTTAACAGCACCATGTCAAGTAGCTTACTGCCGGGCGTTTCACCCATTATTCTATTCCCTTCAGATCCTGCAAGGAGAAACGCTGATTTCATCCAGTGTGTATGCTTTTAATAGTGGCCTGTGGTGCTTTGAACAAATGCTGAAAAGCTAGAAGTGCGTTGGTTGTTTTTTGTTTAAAGAAAACAGCATAGTTCATTGTAACCTAGTGGCATGCTTTGTTCCGAAATCAAGGTAATCACTACTGTTACAAAAATATAAGTTTCCTCTTGGGCTCTATCCTTGCCAGAGTAGAGTTTGTGCTACAAGGTAACGATGTCAATTGAAAAGCAATTGAATCTCCTTTCCCTCGATTATAGTTTGCTTGTTCGTTATGTGCCATGTTGTATGATGTGGGCAATTGTGGTCTATCCATGACCATGATTGTTCTTGGCAAAATCTTCTACGGAAATGGTTTGCCATTGCTTCCTTCTGGGCAGAGGGCGACATATTGGAACATACCCTTTATGCAGCATGTGACAGACTTGGAACTTTGAGCTCAAATCATTCTTAGGCACACACTACACCAATGTCATCTGCCAATATTACTTAAGAAATATAGCGTTCTTGTGTCCGTCTCAGGACTCAAAAGTGCACCAGCAGTTGGTATCTTTATTGATGTCCAAAGAAAATGGGTGTAAAACATTCTGAATGGAAATAAATTTTGCCTTGGACTGACTTCAAAGTAATTATCTAATCCCAGGGTTCAGACACATTTTTCATGTAGTGTGACCTTGGTTTTCATGGTTGGTGATATAATCCGAACACCTTTGTTAAATTATTACTTTGTAATCGCTCCCAGGAGCCTATTAATTTTGGGAAAAGGTGATGTTGTACATCTACACTTTCCAGTAAAAATCTGTCTAATGTTTCAATATCTGAAGTTCACTCGTTGATTTGTTAACAAGGGCCTTTTGACAAATACCTTGTTTGAAATATTAATGTTCATCAATGTTGTTTTTCACACAATCTGGCAAATATTGAGAGTGGAAAATTAAAATAATTTTATTTGTTTCCTGTGGTTTTGAATTTATTGAAGTTTAATGGAGAACTTTTTAAAATTAATAATATAGCTCCAATAAATTCTACTTTAATATGTCAGTCAAGAGGAATTTTGCTGAGACTATTTTTAGAACTTTTTAAAGAATTAAATGTGCCTCCAACCGCCAAAACTATTGAGCCTGCTTCTTTAAAGAATATTTCCCTTACTAATAATATTTTAAAGATGATAATTAGCATAATGCTCGTTAGGGTTGTTATAGCTGGGGTGTGGTGGGTGGGTAGTGGAGATAAGCTCCCGCTACCTACTAAATGGTGTGTGTCTCAAATAGCTTCTGACAAGCAAGTCTAGCTCCTGGCCTTCATGTGTGGCTTAGCTACTCACCCCGATGGAATTGTTCCTACTGACAGGAGAAGGGGCAAAGGCGGGTTATCGGTGCCTTAAAACCAGTCACTTCAGGCAGGTGGGGCTCATTAGCTGTGGTTGGCAGCTCATCTAGGAGAAATAAATTCTAATCGCAAACCTTCGCTGCCTTGCGGTTGTACCCACTCACGGGGAAGGCTGCGGGAGTAAATCCTGAGGGAAGAATCCGGAGCTGGGATCCCTAACGCAGTCCTGCCTTGAGTTCAGTGCTGACCGACAACTCCTGTGATGCCACTGGTATCTGTCGTCCCTTTTATTCATCAGCTGCATTGAGATGGGGAGCCTGCTGCATGGGCGTCAGCTTGCTCTCCATATCGGACTGCTCCGACTTGTGTATTATGTGGACAGCTAGGATGCAACGTTCATGGTCGACCCTGTCCAACGGAGGGCCTCAATTAGCATAACACTATTTAATCCAGTTAACCATTTTTAGAAGCATTGAGATTATTGAGATTTATTGTACGAAAATCAATATATTTGTCAAATGTATTAAAGAAGAATGGTTTATAAAAGATAATTTTATCTATATGTATAAATGGAAAGTATGTTATAGCACCATGAAATTACTAATGTTGTTTTCATTGGAGTATTTACAGGACAAAATAGTTGTCTGACTCAAACAGTTAATGTGACTAGTGTTGTAATATATACTATCAGAGAGATAAGTTTCTTCTTTGACTCTCTCCCTCACTTCTTGCTTGAATAGTATTGCTGTTACTCCTCCAGGACTGTGGCCATTTGCCCATTATTCATGTCAAGATTGGTATATGAGTGTTGATGAACCATGTGTTTGCAAGGAACACCATTGCAAGGTCATATATATCTAGCTTTGATGTCTCAGCTCCCTCCTCCCTACCTCAAACTAAAATCACTGTAAACAGTTTTAATGTTTCTGAAAGAGCTCTGCGTGAGATTAGCTAACTCTCCACCAACTAAAATGAAACTTGAGCCCTCCCAAGTGTGTTGAAGATCAAGATCATCACTTGTCCGTTGCAACTCCTGATTTAAACCTGGCCTAATCACAGGACAATTTACACTGACCAATTAACCTGGTCAACACTGAGCAATAAACCTGTGGGAGGAAACCAAAGCACCCAGAGGAAACCCACATGGTCACGGGGAGAATGTATTATCTCCTTGCAGGCAGTGGTGGGAATTGAACCCAGGTCGCCTGTACTGTAAAGCACTGTGCTAACCACTATGCTACTGTGCGCCCCATGGTAAGTGTTAGTTAGATAGATCATTTTAATTGCAGTTCAGTTCTATTAACCACAGTAAAACTTTACATGGGAAAGAATCTTTTCTTTGTGAGTTGGCAACATGACTTTTGGATTTTGATTGATGTGAGTACAGGACCAAACTATAATGCGCAAGGAAGTTCTGTGATGACACAGATGGTAGCATGCCTTCTTTCCAAGCAGACAGATGGTCTTGGAACTGAATCCCAGACCTGTCTGTCTCTGGATGATTTCCTGCAACTGCCTGGAATTGAGTATCACTGTTGACAGTGATGTTGATGGATATGCCTGTTTGATCCAAAAGGAACACGATTACCTTCTAAGGAGCGCAAAAGCATTGACAGTAGCTGTGGAGAGAAGAGTGTGAGCCAATCCAAACCCCTTACCCAGCAGGAGAAGGGTGAGTAAACAGTATTTGACAGCGTCTCTTACCCCCCTACTGCAGAAAATGTACATTTGAAAAGATCTAAATCCCCAACATATGAGCAGGTGCATGTCAATCAGAAATCAACTTTACATTATTTAAAAATAGCAGTCATGGAATAAATTAATTTAGCCTGTGATCAATGACAATTGGTCCATCTGTGTAATAGGGATTAGTTGGAGTGGCAGTGGGGTTGTGCAGAATTTTTTAAGCCAAAACTTCCACCTTTCAGTTTTGGTGTAATTGAGTGGAAAATGGTGAACTGCAGGTAAAAGCATTAGTGGTGCAGTTCTTCGTTTATGGTCAAAAATGCTGTGGGAATGGAATCCCTCAGTTGTCTGTCACCAGATTCACACTGCCCCTGTCAGAAATTCCATAAAAAGTGATGTTAAAGTTAGGTAGCGCGCTGAGCATCGCGGTCACCCCAAAATTAAATTTAGTGAACAAAGCTGAACTTCATTGAATTTGTTCACATCCATTTGTTCACAGTGATATGCCTCGTAGGTGTGTTATTTTAGAGTTGTGCCAAGGAAGAAATCAAATTACTTATCACGGGGTTTCCAGTAACCCTTGCATCAGCCCTTGCTTTGTTGTAGAACATAGTGCATACCCTTTTTGGGTAAAAGTGGTTGGGGCAAAAGGTCAAAGAAAAGCAAAGATGAAAATTTCAAAGTAAAGTTCAAAGTAAATTTATTATCAAAGTACATGTATGTCACCGTCTACTGCACTGAGATTCGCTTTCTGGCAGGCATTCACAGTAGAACAAAGAAATACAATAGAATCAATGAAAAACTACACATAAAAGCTGATAAACAACCTCTGTGCAAAAGACAAACTGTGCAAAAATAAAAATAATAATAATCAATACCGAGAACATGAGTTGTAGAGTCCTTGAAAACAAGGACTGTACAATAGGTTATGGAATCAGTTCAGAGTTGAGGTGAGTGAAGTTACCTGCACTGGTTCAGGAGCCTGATGTTTGATGGGTAATAATTGTTCCTGAACCTGATGGCGTGGGACCTACGGCTCCTGTAGCTCCAACCCGCTGGCAACAGCAAGAAGAGAGCATGGCCTGGATGTTGGGGGTCGTTGATGATGGATGCTACTTTCCTGTGGCAGTGCTCGATGGTGGGGAGGGCATTTCCTGTGATTGACTGGGCTGTGACTTCACTCAACAGTTTCTTGCTGCAACTCAAATGTAATTGACCAAATCAGCAAAAAAAGACAGTAGAATTTTAAGCACAAATTCAATAGAATTTGACCCTGTCCTCAAAATTAGCCCTGCCTTCAGATGGAACTAATTATCATTGAGTGTTTGTAGTAATTGTCCTGTTTTAACGAGTTTCTAAATAACAACTAATTATTTAGGGACAAGGAGATTGATAGGGGCATTTTAATAATTTTGAAAATAATTCAAATTTAATAAGAAGATGACTGCTATACACTAATCTAACTAGTAAACTGCTGGGTAGAATTGTTTTAAAATTATTTTCAATTGCTGAAAATTGGTTTACTCACAGGAGGTGGAAAAGACACTGACTGGGAATGTTTATTTTATGAGCACACTCCTTTTCAGCTGTTTTAATAAATCAACAGCAGGTTACTGCTGTTTCCTATCGCAATGAGTAATTCTTTAAGCAAGTCAGTTCAAAGAGAGTCCAACATCTCTTGCTGATTCCACTAGTTCATGGTACGTTGTGCGTTTGGTGATCTGTAAAGGCATTTCAGCTGAAATTAGAGTGAAGAAAGATCGTTTTTAAGAAACAGTGAGAACTCTCCCCTGAAATGCTATTTAACAAATCAATTATTAAAATGATTGCAAATAATAATCAGATAAAGCTATAGATAGCACTTGACTCTCAACTGCATTGCAGATTTTTTCTATGCAGTATGGGACTCAATTGTAGGAATAAAAAAATGACAATTAAATCTTATCAAAACCTACCTTGATGTTATATGCATGGGTTATGACCAAAGGAAAAAATGGCTGGAGTTGCTTAGCACTTTAGTGGAATGGTATTTATCAGGAGCATCAAAACACAAACTTACACAAATTAGTGAAAATAGAGGAAAAAAAAACTGCCAATATCTATCAAAAGATATCTACCAGAAAACAGAATAATAGTTTCATACTATTTTTGCTCAGTGTGTATTCCTGGCAGCTCTGATTTCACTCTCCCATAGAGAGTGACAAGCTCTGTTTATTAGGCACCAGGACATGCCATCTTTAATTATCCACAACGTTAACTTAAGACTACACATGAAGACCATAAGATACAGGAGCAGAAGTAGGCCATTTGGCCCATCCAGTCTGCTCCACCATTTCGTCATGGCTGATCCGTTTTCCCTCTCAGCCCCAATCTCTTGCCTTCTCCCTGTATCCCTTCATGCCCTGAACAATCAAAAATCCATCAACCTATGCCTTAAGTATACCCACTGACTTGGCCTCCTGTGGCAACAAATTCCGCAGAATTAGAATACGATGCACCCCACAATGTAGTTACAATCATATTACAAAATAAACAAAAGAATTATGTTAAATACAGTGTACACACAACATATACACATTTAGGCTCCCCTATTGCGCCATGCACCTCAAAGCCAACCTGAGTGCATCAGCTCGGTTTAGGACTCATTGTAAAATATACCGGGGGAAGTCATTGAAGTGTGTACACTCAGCACAACAACAGCAGAATGACAAGAGAATCGTAGTGTGTATGTGTAAATTCGCCTGTGTAAGGAGCGTGTTTACCAAGCGCTCTCTGACCCACATGAATTCTGATCATGTAGTTAATGTATACATACATATTTAAGTCACAGAGGTGTCTGCAGTCTTCAGGAACAGCATATTTCTGAACTCTCCCCCCGCCCCCCCCCCATATACACTCAGTGGACACATTATTAGGTGCCTCCTGTACCTAATAAAGTAGCTACTGAGTGTGAGTATGTGGTCTTCTGCTGCTGTAGCCCATCCACCTCACCGTTCAATGTGTTGTGTTGTGTTTTCAGAGATGCTCTTCTGCACACCACTGTTGTAACGCTTGGTTATTTGAGTTACAGTCACCTTCGAGGTATTTTTACCCACAGAATTAGTGCGTGCCGAATTTTTTTTTGTTTATTTGCACTTTTCTATAAACTAGAAATCGTCGTGCGTGAAAATCTCGAGAGATTAGCGGTTTCTGAGATGCTTAAACCAACCTGTCTGGTGCCAACTGTTATTCCACAGTCAAAGTCAATTAGGTCAAGAATTTTTCCCCATTCTGAACAAGATACTGAACCTCTTGACCACGTCTGCATGCTCTTATGCATTGAGTTGCTGCCACATGATTGACTGATTAGTTATTTGCATTAATTGGCAGGTAGCCTGGTGTACCTAACAAAGTGGCCACTGAGTGTTTAGGGTGTTAATACTAGAAGCAGGCTTTATACGGTGAAGCAAGTTTGAACAGCATGGACAAGTCCTGCATCTGTGCTTTTCATCAGCTTACTGCAGGAATGGAACTGATGATACCCAATTTCCCTCGGGATCAATAAAGTATATCTATCATCTATCTATCTATTGTTGTTGGAATGACTATTTGCGGTGGGTTTGTGGTTTGTTATTGGAAATCTGGAGCCTTAAAATGAGATCAATTAGCACCAATTTTTAGGCATTAAAACAGCAGAAAAATTGATTTTACCCGGAATCGATTGCACTAATTATCATTTCCAGGTGAAGTTAAACTGTTGCAATATTGATTTGGTCACTTTTGGTCAGGTAGTATGTCTGACCTCTGAGCAGTACTGACACACACGCCATTACTTCACACATTTGGCACAAGTGACAGAAAAAAAGAGTCAACCCTCTGACACTTTAATGAGACATTAAATTTCCGATGTATTGCAGACAATATTTGTCACTTTAATTTTGCAATGCCCAAGGTATTAGTAACTCCACTATTGTTTTGTTCAGTGTATTTTATGTGTGCCATTTCAGCTTGCTGCAGCCTCTGCCTCACCTCTCAGGTTACTGCGTGGCCTGCTTCCGCTGGAAAGATGGCAAAGGTTGTGTGGTACTCTAAAGGTTGTTCGTTACTCTGAGGATCTAACCTGGTCCCAACATATCAATGTCGTTATAAAGAAGGCAAGACAGCGGCTATACTTTATTAGGAGTTTGAAGAGATTTGGCATGTCAACAAATACACTCAAAAACTTCTATAGTTGTACTGTGGAGAGCATTCTGACAGGCTGCATCACTGTCTGATATGGAGGGTGTCTACTGCACAGGACCGAAAGAAGCTGCAGAGGGTTGTAAATCTAGTCAGCTCCATCTTGGGTACTAGCCTACAAAGTACCCAGGACGTCTTTAGAGAACGGTGTCTCAGAAAGGCAGCATCCATTATTAAGGACCTCCAGCACCCAGGGCATACCCTTTTCTCACTTTTACCATCAGGGAGGGGGTACAGAAGTCTGAAGGCGCACACTCAGCAATTCAGGAACAGCTCCTTCCCCTCCACCATCCGATTCCTAAATGGACATTGAATGTTTGGACACTACCTCACTTTTTTTTTTAATATACAGTATTTCTGTTTTTGCACATTTTTTGTAATCTATTCAATATAAGTAATTGATTTACTTGTTTATTTATTATTATTATTTTTATTTTATATATATTATTTTTTTCTCTGCTTGGTTATGTATTGCATTGAACTGCTGCTGCTAAGTTAACAAATTTCATGTCACATGCCAGTGATAATAAACCTGATTCTGATTCTGAAAAGCCTTCCCAACACTGTAATCTAGGACCATGCTGACGGCAGTCTGGGTATGCCTCGCTGACACATGGCCAAGGTGAGATGGTGGGAGCTGAACTTGTGTGGCAGATGTCAAAACCTTCACAACACTTATAAATCTAATTATAATGGTAGCTGTGATCTCTGTCAATGAATTACATTACCATGGCTTAGTTTGCAAGTGTTGACTGGAACTATTGGCATAAAGAAAATGGATGTGCATCTCCCAAGTGGTGCCATTTTTGGATAGATGCGCTAAGTAATTCATATTTGTTGTGTTTGCTCGCCTACAACTACCGATGAGACCCAAGGCCAAACAGTAGAATGAGCTGGAATTTGGAATTTGAATATTTAGTAAAACTCACACTCCCCCGCACGACTATTTAAATGGTTTACCCCAGAACAATTGAGTCCTTGATTGGGGCGGTGACCAATCAGTAAGAGTCAGCCTGGGATTGTTTTCAGCTGATCACTAGGTGCTGAATATTTTTCCTCCCAATAACATTATTTTTAGGTCTTTGAATTTTCCAAGTCAGTTGCAAGATCTTGGTGTGCCGCAGATATTCGTTGGAACGTAGGAAGCTGTTTAGGCAATTATTGGATAGATCTGGGGTGCCTAGGTTGCAAGATATTCTGGCACCTGAGACGGGGACGGTTAAGTCATGTAGGGCCCTGGTGAACTTTTTAATTAAGACAGGTTTGGGAGGCAGGTTCTGATCCCTGTCAAGACTCGTGTCATACTCCATTACAGCAAGGGGCGGTATTACGCTTTCCTGATAGGTGCGAGCCACCATTTGCATAAGAGGAGAAAGAGGAAGAGGACAAGGAAGAAGAAGAAGTAGTAGTAGTCATGTACAAGGGCTAACTATAGGAAATTATTTTTTTGAAATTTTATGGATGCTGTTTCCCCTACCAATCCTAGTACCTCCAGTACTTATTGTATCAATGCTCATCATGTTGAAGGAAATTGTCTCCAAGTACTGGAGTACCTCCCATATGAATGGTACCTCATGCTTTGATTTTGGATGATTCAGATTGACTCCTCGTGGAATGCTTCTTCATGGGAGGCAACTGGAATAGTTTTATAAGTTTGCTGAGAATCATCACGTGGCTGGATTTGAATAAACTTCCAATCATTAGAATACTATTCACCAAGGTGTTATAATGATGCATGGGGTAAGGGTGAGGTTGGGGATGGTGGGAGGCGAGCTTGGTGGGAAGTGGAGGAGATGCAATACTTCCACTGGATTAACTTTAGTAGGCTTGTACTAAGACAACTTAACATTTTTATTTGTTTTTGCAAAGCACCTGTTAGATGGAAATTAGTAGAAAACACACCATCTGACTGTTGATTGTCATTCTGTGTTATTTTCTTGCCTGCATATGGTGCCATGACTGTAGATAAGTAGTAGGCGCCAGGTCTAAATTATTCAACCAGAAAGCACTTTGCAACTAGACAGCAAACTCTTTGGCTCTGTTTTCTTAGAAGCCTTGCACTATCTTGTAAGTCTAATGGTGTGTGACATCCTGTTCAGAACTATAGAAATGTGGGACTGTGTTGCAAAGATCCCTTTTTCATAATTACATTTCCCAGTCACAAGAAGACAACAATTAAATGCACTCTGAACTTTAAGGGATATGCTTAATCATACTTACTGTAAATATATATTTTTGGAAGGCAGATAATACCAACTAAATCATGAAGCATACAACAGTATGGCTGAATTTTACAACCTTTTGAGGGTATTGGCTTAGATCAGCAGTGCTGTGTTCTCTGACTCAAAGGTATTAGGTTAATTGTGTTGAGGCTGATATGTTCAAGCAGTACTAATGGACATTAAATGCAGTCTGGTTTGGAATGTGAAATTGTATTTTTTTGTATTTAGAGCCAAGTTTTTCATGGTTTGTAAGCTGAAACTTGAGAATAAAATGCTTTAAGATTTCTGTAATCTGTCTCTGTCTGACAATTACCAATAGTGATATTGTCAGAAAGACATTTTGTTTCCTCCATACACAGGCTGAGATATTGATCTATTTTTAAGTGAGCAAAGTCTTTGTTAAAATAACAAGAAGAAAGAATTATACAGAAGTACACTATTAAGTTTCTTTGAGTAGCCGGATAGGAATGTACTTCAGATGTTTCTGTGGTCTGTAGGAGACACAGCATCTGGTGACCCTGTGATCTCTGTCTTGGAGGCTGACGTCAGAATATCCTTCAAGAGAGTGAGCCGTGGAAAAGTTTCAGACCTGATGGTGTACCTGGCTGGGTACTGAAAACCAGTACCGACCAATGGCTGGAGCATTTAAAGATATCTTCAACTTTTCAGAGGTTCCCACTTGCTTCAAAATGACAGCAATTATACCAGTGCTCTGTAAGATCAGCATGAGCTGCCTCAACGATTACTAACCAGTCGCAGTCACATCTACTGTGATGTAGTGCTTCAAGAGGTTGGTTACAGTTAGAATTAACTATTGCCTGAGCAAAGACCTAGGTCCACTGGAATTTGCTTACCTGTGTGACACGTCTACAGTGGATGCAATCTCTCTGGTTCGCCACTCTGCCTAGGAGCACCCTTACAACACCAAAACGAATGGTCAGGCTGCTGTTTATCATTTATAGGAAAACAATCAATACCATCATCCCCTCAGTATTATTCACCATGCTTATAAACCTGGACCTCTGTATCTCCGTCTGCAGCTGGATCCCTGACTTCCTCACCAGTCAGTGTGGACCATGGTAACATCTCCTTGCCGACAATCATCACACACACAAGGATATGTGCTCAGCCCACAGCTCCACTCTCTCTAAATGACTGTAGCCACAGCTAAGCACAGCGCAAATGCCACCTATGAATTTGCAGATGACACCATTGTTCTGGGTAAAATCTCAGTTGGTGATGAGGAGGCATACAAGACTGATCAGCTGGTTGTCTTTACATGTATTGGAGAAAAACAACCTTGCACTCAACATCAGCAAGACCAAGAAATTGATTGTGGATGTCAAGAAGAGGAAGTTGGGAGGACACACCACAGTCCTCATGGAGGGACCATTGGTGGAAAAGGAGGGCAGCTTTAAGTTTCTGGGTGCCGACATCTCTGGGGATCCATCCAGAGCCCTACGCATTGATGCAATTACAAAGACTCCACTTCACTAGGAGATTGAGTAAATTTAATATGTCACCAAAGACTCTTGCAAATTTCTATAGGCGTACGGCAGAGGGCATTCTGTTTGGATGCATCACTTCAGTGCACAGGATTGCAAGAAGCGGCAGAGGGGTTCAGCTTCAGCCAGCTCCATCACAGGCATAGGGGACATCTTCAAGAAGTTCAAAGTTCAATTTATTATCCAAGTATGAATACATTATACAATCTCGAGATTTGTCTCCTTACAGGCAGCCACAAAACGAGAAACCCAAGAGGTTCCATTAAAAAAAACAAATACCCAATATGCAGAGAGAGAGGAAAAAAAAACAAATCGTGCAAACAATAAAAGCAAGCAAACAGCATTCAGAATGAAAGTGAGTCCATAGACATGAAGCCGGGAGCGGGCCCGCAGCCTCAGCCTCGAGGCACCCTTTATTGAGGACCCTCACCATCCAGGACCTGCCCTCGTCTCACTACTACCATCAAAGAAGAAGTATTAAGGGCCTTAAGAGCTATGCACAATATTTTAAGGAACAGCTTCTTCACCCGTCCTCCATCAGATTTCTGAGCACTATCTGATTGTTCTTTTTATTTGTAACATTTATTTATTTTGTAATCTGTTGTAATTTTATGTCCTCACATTCTATCGCTGCCACAAAACAACAAATTTCACATCATACAGTGATAATAGTTCTGATTCTGAGGACAGACTGAGTTAGCAACAAAGGTATAAACCTCTCCACTCTAAGCTGAAAGATTTTGAATTTAAGACACAGTTAAGCACCCGAGCCTTTGCCAGAAAAATCCCCTTTTGTAATTCCTTGGCTTTTACACACTTGTGGAATGATACAGAAAAAGATTTTGTTTGAAATTCTAGGAGATCGGGAATGTATCTGCTCACAATTAGAGAAATATTGTAGGGAAATATAAAACTGACAATGAAGTTGTCTTCCTTTGAACGTTCATCTGTTTTTTTTTTGTTTCCAGTGCTCCATTAATGGTTACACATTCCTCAATTAAATGCTTTTTTCCAAGTTCAAAGTACAAATTAGATTTATTATCAAAGTACATATGTGTCACCATACACAACCCTGAGATTCATTTTCTTGTGGGCACACTTAACAAATCTATAGAATTATAACTGTAACAGCATTAATGAAAGACCTCCCTAGTGGGGCATTCAACCAAAGTGCAGATAACAGAAGACTCTGCAAATGCAATTGAAGAAACAATAATAGTAGGTAAATAAATAAGCAATACATATGGAGAACATGAGATGAAGAGTCCTTGAAGGTGAGTCTATTGGTTGTGGGAACATTTCAACGATGGGGCAAGTGAAGTTGAGTGAAGTTATACCCTGTGGTTCAAGAGTCTGATGGCTGAGGAAGTAGTAGCTGTTCTTGAACCTGGTGGTGCGAGTCCTGAGGCTCCTGTACCTTCTACCTGATGGCAGCAGTGAGCAGAAAGCATGTCCTGGGTGGTTGGAGTCCCTGATAATGGATTCTACTGTCCTGCGACAGTGTTTCATGTAGATGTGCTCAGTGGTTGAGCACATTACATGATAGAAAGAGATGTTGATTTAAAGTGAAGGTTGATAGTAAGGACATCCAAAGGTTATGGGGTGAAGGCAAGAGCGTGGGGTTGAGAGGGATAATAAATCAGCCATAATGGAATGGCGGAGCAGGCTTGATTGGCCAAATGGCCTAATTCTGCTCCTAGGTCTTGTGGTCTTATGTACTGGGGACGAGTGAATCGGATACTTTATACCAGAGATTTTTTGAGTTCCCAGTTTAACATGGCCAGCAAAGGTTTGGATACTGAAATAATTGAAGGTCATTAAATCCTTGGAGCTGCTCTATGACTACACTCCATGTAACTGTCTTTGCCATGTTCCCCTTTGCATAATATAGAAATCTGTCGCCATCCAGGTTCATTAATTCTCAACTACACTTTCTCAGTCTTATTACTGGATCTTTATTTTGGACGTTTGGTCCCTACAGAGGGCCGTCTGAGACAAACAATGCATGCTGTTAGTTATCTGGTCATTTGGATCCTGAAGACAATTGCCTTCTCTTTCATTGCATGCTTTCTACATGAGATTATATTGCTGTTTATTGTGGCTTTCTTCATCTTCCTGGGCATGACGTAAGGGAAATGTTTGTTTCTGCCCTGGATGATTTAAGTCAATGTGGAAGGAGCCTTTTATCATGAACTTTACAAACTGCTACACAGAGTTGTCCAACACAGGAACATGCCTTTCGTATGCTAATCAGTCTCTAAATTTCCAAGTGATCTTTTCCTTTCCACGAACTTCAAATAGGTGAAGACATTATTCCTTGGAGCATAGAAAATTGAGGGGAGATTTGATTGAGGCATACAAATAGATATAAGCAGGCTTTTCCCAGTGTGGTTGAGTGGGACCACAACCAGAGGTCTTGGGTTAAGGGTGAAAGGTGAAAGGTTTAAGGGGAACATGAGGGGGAGCTTCTTCACTCAGAGGGTCATGAGAGTGTGGAACGAACTGCCAGCACAAGTGATGCATGCAAACTCGATTTCAACACTTGAGAAAAGTTTGGATAGGTACATAGATGGTAGAGGTATTGAGGGCTACGGTCCCAGTGGGAGTAGGCTGCTTAAATGGTTCGGCATGGACTGGATGACTCTAATGTTCTTCAGTAGTTTCCCAATTACTGATTGGGACTGTAGTCTCCTAGTTTATCACTACTGCCCTTCTTGTATATGGGAACTTCAGTCTTGTAGCTGAAGGTGATGCAAAAATCTCTTTCAGAACTCCAGCAATCCCTTCCCTTGCTTCCTATAACATCCTGTGATAGATTTCATTAGATGCTGAGGATTTGTGCTAACCACTATGCTACCGTGGGCAGTGTGGTGGCATAGTGGTTAGCACATCGCTTTGCAGAACCAGTGACCTGGGTTCAATTCCCACCGCTCCCTGTAAAGAGTTTGTACATTCTCCCCGTGACCGCGTGTGTTTCCTCCCACAGTCCAAAGACGTACCGGTTGGTAAGTTAATTGCTCATTGTAAATTGACCCGTGATTAGGCTAGGATTAACTAGGGGGGTTGCTGGATGGTGTGGTTCGAAGGGCTGGAACAGACTATTTCACACTGTATCTCAATGAATGAATGAATTAATTAAGGTGTGTCAGTATCTCCACAGAATCCTCTTTCTTGATACATACAATTTTCTAAGCCTTGGAGATGTAGAAATCTTCATCCTTATGAGAAGTAGTTACAATTATGAGAGGATGTGGAGGTAAATGCAAAAATGGTACGAATCACTGTTGGCAAAGTGACAACAAATTTCATTATGGGCGTGTGGCAGCAAGCGGAGTGGACAGCATTGGAGCAGTAAGACCAAACGATGGAGGGATGAACAGCTGGGAAACATATATACTAGCAAGTGGAGGGCACTATTTGAACCCTTTACATCCTAGCATTTCTGTTTTCCAGCTCTACATCCCTCATAACATATTTGCCAAAACAGTGAGTGAAAAGATGGTGTTCAACTTGGGAGTGTTCTTATTTTTTTGGATCAGTTTTGATTTTTATGCGTCCATCTGTTTGACATTATCTTACATATACACATTGCGTTTAAATGTCAGTGTAAGTTGTACGCGCAATATTGCTAAACAGAATCTTGTACTGAGTTTACATATTTATGAGTCACAGTTTAATAAAAGTGGGGGTTGTTTCCTCATAAAAGAAAGCAACTGCACTGGAGGTGATACTGAATCCTAATTTTGCTTGACGCACTGGTTATGGTCATTGAGTCAAAAGCCATTTAAAAATTTTGTCCAGAGACTCTAAAATCAGTAATCGAAATTTTCTCCAGAGACTCAAAAAACAGTAACCAATTCTCAGGTTTCTCTTTCCTGAATTCTTCTGCTAGCAGTGCAATGCCGAAGCATGCAATATTAGCAGAAACAATTTTTATTACTGTTCAAGGCAACAAATAGCATGTCTTCAAGTTAATATATTCAGCAGCAAATACATAAAATATAATGAGTTTGGAGATCCTCTATCCCAGCTTTCTGCAATCAGTTAGCCAAAGGGAAATAATGCATTCTGTTAATATAAAACAACATTAATGGTAATAAATCAAGAAATGCAGACAACATATAAAATTGCTATGACAGTGAACATGATGCATAACGTATCTAAATTGAATAACTTCTTGATCATCAAGGATCATCTCACCAGCCCCTTGGGCGTCATGGACATTGGACTGAAAACCATGTGCCCCCGAGGAGTTGCCTGGCAGGAGAAGTGTAATGGCTTGTATAATATGCCCTCATTCATCTTCTTGGCAGAATACCTATATGTTTCAAAGCATCCTTATAATTAAAGTTCTAGCATGTTGGGAAGATTTCATTTTTTTAAATCAGATGTTGTAGTGAAGCCTTCTTTAGATGTTCAGAGATGACAGTAGTGGGTAGTAGCCTTCTCCTTGGACAATGGTGAGATCAGTGCTAGGTCAAATGTGGCTTTGGGTTTGAAAGTTTATGCCATCTAGATATGACATTACAAAGGAAAGTCTACTCATTGTTGGTGACACCAAAGTTTTAAACCAAAAGGTTTATTTTTGAGTAGAAATTTGTTAATATTTTCTATTTGCTTTTTGAAGTAATAGGTAACTACCATTATTTTGCAGAGCAAACAAATATCTCTCAGTTGTTAATTTTGTCAAAACCTTGGGGCATTATGAGCCACATGGAATATAGTGAGACACAAGAGGGACTACAGATACTGGAAATCTAGAGCAACACACACGATGTTCTGAAGGCGCTCAACAGGCTAGGATCTATAGATGGGAATAAACAGTCGGCGTTTCAAACCAAGAGCCTTCATCAGGTCAGAATATAGTGACTCTGATATCCTTTTCTGGGATGTCAATCACTCTTTACCACTTTAAAAGTTGCTGTGCAACGGTCCAATAAATTTTCTTTCACTGATGGTTACCTGATGGATCAAAATTGAGGTTATTGTATCACTGTGTCTGATCATGTTCATTATTGATGCTGTGCACTCAGCCTGAGTTTAACCCTCAACATTGAAGCAGCTTGGACAGAATACCATTCACTGAGTAGCTTGTGATAATCTGACATTTTTTTCCATTAAACTCTCCAAGGTAGTTTTTCTCCGGGTGCTCTGGTTTCTTCCCACAGTCCAAGGACCTAGTGATTGGTAGATTAATTGATCATTGTAAATTGTCCTGTGATTACATCTGGGCGGCACGGCTAGAAGGGCTATGTCTCAATAAATAAATGTTTGGCTGGTAGAAGTGAATATATTCTAAAATTACTTCTATGACAAAGATCAAGAAAATAAGAGTTTGCCATTTTTTTTGTTGCTAAAACAGTAGCTGTCTTTGACATTGGATTCAAACAGTTTTAATTTTGAGTTCACTCAATAACCATACCAGCACTTGAATTGCTATTGAGATCAAAATTATATCAGTTGAGTGGGTTGTAATGAGGATGTTTGTTTAAAATTCTGTATGGATTGGAACTACAAATATCACAAATTCATTGTCAGAGAATAATCGGGAATAATTATCTTCTGTACACCACTAAATTTATACAATGGATCAAGACCACAGCTGTGTGGATTATTGTCAATTCATACTGAAAGGATGTATTTAAAAATTAAATTAAATTTAAAAAGTAATTTAAATACTTGACTCACTTCAGGAATTATATTTTATTTCACTGAAGAAGGTAGTTTAGAACAACAAACTTTTGCCAGTGTTTAAGTTCTACATACTGTTCTTCTCACTGCAGTGGATTAATGGTATTTACATATCCCTGTTCCATCATGTTGGTCCATGGCCACCACTTGCGCCAAGATGGGCCACTCTCAAGATGGAGGAACAACACGTTATATTCCGTCTAGGTAGCCTCCAATTTGATGTCAAAATAAGTTCCTTCTGGTAAAAATAAATTCCTCCTTCTCCTCTCTTCATCAATTCTCCACTGTGGCCTCTTACCATATTTCACCTATCACTTTCTCTTGCAAACCCTCATCCTTCCCTTTCTCCTATGGTCCACTCTCCTCTTGAATCAGATTCTTTCTTCTTCAGCCCTTTACCTTTCCCATGCCCCTGGCTTCACCTATCACCTTCCAGCTAGCCTCCTTCCCCTTTGCCCCTCCCCCTTTTTTATTTCTGGCGTCTTTCCCCTTCCTTCCCTGTCCCAAAGAAGGGTCTCAGCCCGGAACGTCGACTGTTTATTCATTTCCGTGGACGTTGCCTGACCTGCCGAGTTCTTCTCTTCTGCTTTCTATGCATTCAGCCAAATATTTGTCATCTGAACAGTATTTAGATGCTTGCTCCTACCAAGATTTGTTGCTTATATGCTGGTTAGTTGAGTATTGAATACATCAATGGTACTAATTTATTATTGTCACTTCTACCATGATATGGAAATGCTTCTATTTGCGTTGAGGTAATAAAAAGAAAAGCAGAATGCAAAATAGAGTCAAGACATACTGCAGATGCTGGAAATCCAGAGCAATACACACTATGTGCTGAAGGAGCTTAGCAGGTCAGGCAGCATCTATGGATGGGAGTAAACAGTTGATGTTTTGGGTCGAGACCCTTCATCAGGGCTGATTTGGAGGGGGGAGATCAGACAAGGTTGGGGGGGGTAAGTGGAGGAAGAAGTACAAGGTGGTAGGTGATTGGTGAAACTGGGAGATGAGGAGGGGGTGAAGTAAAGAGCTGGGAAGTTGATTGGTGAAAGAAGTAAAAGGGTTGGAGAAGAGGGAATTTGATAGGAGAGGATGGAAGAAAGGGAAGGGGAGGAGCACAGGAGGGAGGTAATGGGCAGCTGAGGAGGTGTGAGCGAGAAACAAGAATGGGGAAAGGTGAAGGAATGGGGGGTGTCAATTACTGGAAGTGAGGTAGGTTGGGAGATCAAAAAATCATTATTTGCATATGAAAGTGTTGTTCAAAAGTCTGATCACAGTGAGATAGAAGTTGTGCTTAAGTGTGATGGTTCCTCTCACAGAACAGAGTCTGTATTTCATGAACCTAGAGTTGGGTGTTTGAATAATTTGCTTCAGTGTAATGACTCCTCATTGGGGATATTAGCCTGGAAGAGGGCAGAGGTTATTTTGCTTATCCTGCCAGTGAATTTAGATGATTTTGCGGAGGTATCATTGATGGTATCATCCAAGTGCCTTGAGTTGTCTTCGGTGTCCAAATCTCAAAAGGATGGGAAAAGGCAAAGGTCACTGCTGCCAGAGAGAACACCAGATCTTTACCTTGTGAAGTCTTGACCTTTCCCCTCAGTTTACATGCTGCTGAATTGAAGGTGAATCCAGCGTTGAGTTTGGCACAACAACACTGGAGTTTAATTCTCTCTGCTGCCTGTAAGGAGTTTGTTTGCTCTCCCTGTGATTGGGTGGGCTATTTCCAGGTGTTCCAGTTTCCTCCCACATTCCAAAGATACCATTGATAGGTTGTGGGTATGCTATGTTGGTGTCAGAAGCATGGCAATACTTGCAGACTGCTGCTAGCATGTCTTCGACCTTATGTATCATTGACATAAACACCACCTTTCACTGTTGTGATGTTCCTCTGACAAATAAGGCTAATCTTTCTTTATCTTGAGAAACTAAATTTCACCATCAATGCCTGCCATCACCAAGAGGCGGCATTCGAGATGTGAGAAGTGATTCGTGGTTCCAGTGCCTCACCATGAGCCTTTACTGGAGAGAGGTGCCGTACAGGAAGACAGCTGGGTAGCAGATTTTTTGTCTTTATAAGACCCACTGCCTCGTTTGCTTAAGTGAAAAAGTTGACTTTGGCATGGAACTCGGCCTCCATTCGAATGTGTACTGGATGGTCATGGACGAGAAGGAAAAGAGAATATGATATTCTTAATACCAAAGCCCTACAGAGCACATCACACAAATTTCTCATGCTTGGGGCTCCAACTATTAAATACTTGCCAAGAAATCCAGTCGTGAATTCAAGAGAAACATCTGTACTCAGAGACTCATAAAAGTATGATCCGAGTATGATATGAGGGAGGCAAGAGAGAAAGAGAGAGCTGCAGGAAGAGGCTGTGGCATGGCGTGTATTGGGCTGGAAGGACTGACTGACCTATTCCTGTACTGCAGAAAGAGACCAGAAGGTGGCATTTGGCACATCATGTTTCTAGCAAGTCTTGACCAGAGTGATTTTGTCAACCCTTAGAAATCCATTTGCCTTTGTCAGTTGTGTAGTTTATCTGTTATAAGCATCTCAGTCTCAGTCATTTCCTTTTCCAGATGAACTTACCTCTTCAATGTAATAGATTATCTGATCCAATAAAACTTAGCCAAACCACTTACTCCTCCCCCTGCCAATCAATCTCCCCTGTCACTGCCCCCCTCTCACTGTCAATACCCTTCCCCATGCCATCACTACCCCTCCTCCCTGTCACTACCCCCTCCTCCCCGTCACTACCCCTCCTCCCTGTCACTACCCCTCCTCTCCGTCACTATCCTTTCTCCTCTCAATACCCTTCCTCCCCATCACTACCCCTTCCTCCCCATCACTATCCCCTCTTCCCCGTCACTACCCCCTCCTCCCCGTCACTATCCTTTCTCCTCTCATCACTACCCCTCCTCCCCATCACTACACCCTCCGCCCCGTCACTAACCCCTCCTCCCCATCACTACCCCTCCTCTCTGTCACTATCCTTTCTCCTCTCATCACTACCCCTCCTCCCCATCACTACCCCCTCTGCCCCGTCACTAACCCCTCCTCCCCGTCACTATCCCTCCTCTCTGTCACTACCCCTCCTCTCCGTCACTATCCTTCCTCCTCTAATCATTACGCTTCCTCCTCTCATCACTACCCCTCCCCGTCACTATCACTCCCACGATACTACGCCTCCTCTCCCCCATCACTACCCACCCCTCCCCTGTCACTACCCTCCCCACCCCATCACCATCATTCCCGTCACTACGCCTCCCCCCACCCCGTCACTAACCTCCCTCCCCGTCACTACCACTCCCCCGACACTACGCCTCCCGTCTATCGTCACTACCCACCCCTGCCCCGTCACTACGCCTCCCCTCCCCACCCGGTCACTATCCTCCCCCCACTTCATTACCCACCCCACCCCTACCATTTACCCATCACTATCCCTCCTCCTCATGTTACTACCCTCCCCGTCACAACCCTCCCTCTTCACTACCCTCCCGTCAATACTTGTCCCCACCCCAACATGTTCCCTCCCCACCCTGTCACTACCCTCCACGTCACTACCTCTACCTCTCTCACTACATCCCTCTCCCCATCACTGCCCCTCCCTATCACTGAACCCCTCTCCCCATCACTCACCCCCTCTCCCCATCACTGCCCCTCTTCCTCGTTACTACCCCTCCCCTCCCCGTCACTAATCCCTCCTCTCCCCATCACTAAACCCCTCTCCCCGTCACTAACCCCCTCTCCCTGTCACTAAACCCCTCCCCGTCACTGACCTCCTCTCCCTGTCACTGACCCCCTCTCCCCGTCACTTAACACCCCTCTTCCCGTCAGTAAACCCCCCTCTCCCTGTCACTAAACCCCTCGCCCTGTCACTCAACCCCCTCCCCGTCACTCAGCCCTCTCCCTGTCACTAACACCCTCTCCCTGTCACTTAACACCCCCCTCCCAGTCACTAAACCCCCCAGTCACTGAACCCCCCTCTCCATTACTGAACCCCCCTCCCCATCACTGACACCCCCTCCCCATCACTTACCCCCCATCACTCACCCTCTCCCCGTCACTAAATTGCCCCATCACTAAACCCCCGTCACTAAGACACCTCTCCCTGTCACTAACCCCCCGCTCCCAGTCACTAAACCCCTCTCCCCGTCAGTAACCCCCCTCCCTGTCAGTAAGCCCCCCTCCCCATCAGTAAAACTCCGTCACAGAACCCCCCTCTCCCCATCACTAAACCCCCCTCTCCCCATCACAAAACCCCCCTCTCTCCGTCACTAAAACCCCTCTCCCCGTCAATAAACCCCCTCTCCCCGTCACTAACACCCTCTCCCCGTCACTAACACCCTCTCCAAGTCACTCACACCCTCTCCCTGTCACTAAACCCCTCCTCTGTCACTAACACCCCTCTCCCCGTCACTAACCCCTCTCCCTGTCACTAAACCCCTCTCCCTGTCAGTAACCCCCCTCTCCTGTCACACCCCCTCTCCCCATCACTAAACCCCATCCCTGTCAGTAACCCCCCCTCCCGTCACTCACCCCTTCTCCCCTTCACTTACCCCCTCTCCTCGTCACTATCACCCCCTCCCCGTCACTAAAACCCCTCTCCCTGTCACTCACACCCCTCTCCCCGTCATTCACCCCCTCTCCCCGTCACTTACCCTCTCCCCATCACTCAACCCCTCTCCCCGTCACTAATACCCTCTCCCCTTCACTAAACCCCATCCCTGTCAGTAACCCCCCCTCTCCCGTCACTCACCCCCTCTCCCCTTCACTAAACCCCATCCCTGTCAGTAACCCCCCTCTCCCGTCACTCACCCCCTCTCCCCTCACTTACCCCCTCTCCTCGTCACTAACACCCCCTCCCCGTCACTAAAACCCCTCTCCCTGTCAATGACACCCCCTCTTCCCGACACTCACCCCCTCTCCCCGTCACTTACCCTCTCCCCATCACTCAACCCCTCTCCCCGTCACTAACACCCTCTCCCCTTCACTAAATCCCCCTCTCCCCGTCACTGATCCCCTCTCCCCGTCACTAATACCCTCTGACCATCACTCACACCCTCTCCTCATCACTTGCCCCCTCTCCCCGTCACTTAACACCCCCTCTCTCCATCACTGACACCCTCTCCCCGTCACTTAACGCCCCCTCTCCCCGTCACTAAACCCCCCTCTCCCCGTCACTAAACCCCCTCTCCCCATCACTCCCTCTTCCCTATCACTAATCCCCTCTCTTCTAGTCTACCCCTTCTCCCCATCACTAACCCCCTGTCTCTACCCTCCTCTCCCAATCACTATCCCTGCCCTCCCCATCCCATCATTACCCCACCTCGCCCCACATCATTACGCCTCCTCACCCCGTCCTCTCCCTCCTCCCTTCCCCCACCTCTCTCCCCACTTCTTCCCCCCCACTGCTCTTTCCCTCCTTGTGCCCACTATACCCCCCTTCCCCACTCCACCGTCCCCCACTACCTCTACCTCCCCTCTCCCCCTCTCCATCTCCTCTCTACTCTCTCCTCCACTTCCATCTTCCACCCAACCCGCTCCCCCTCCTCTTCCCTTCCCGTCCCGTCTCCACCCATCCCCTCTTCCTCCACCCCTCCCCTCCACCACCTCCCCATCCACTCCCCTATCTTCATTACCTCATTTCCCTCTCTCCCGCATTTCTCCCCCTTGCCCCCCACCCCCGGGTGCTCTCGCCGCTCCGTCCGTGCACCGGCGAAATGCGAGGGGGTGGTGGAGCGAGCGCGGGAGCGCGCCTGGCGGGTGCCGGGCCGCCGGGGTCGCGCGTCCCCCCGCGCTGCACGCCCTCCAGCCGCCAGTGGAGGCTGCGCTTCCCCAGAAAATCAGTCCGCTCAGCGCCAGCACAACGGAGCTGAGCTTCTGGAGCGACGGCACAGGAACATCCCCGCTTCCCAACAGCTCTGTCACCTACAGAACACTGATAAAGAAGGAAACGAGAGGGGGAAAGGGGCCAGATGCAGATGTTGTGAGGTGCAGCCAGAATTATGTGTCACCTTTGGCCCTGCTCTGCTCTGAGGACGAGGAACTGCTGAAGCACTTTTTTTTCTTCTTCTTCTCTTCTGGTTCTTTCCCCGGGATGTTACTGCTTTCGGGATCTTTTTCCTCTTGCTCCCGAATTATGCAGCTCTTCTGAGAGAAGGCGAGAGGCAGCCCGGCAGTATGTGCCCTTACTGCTGTAAATCTACACCAGGTTCCCAGTCAACCTCTTGATGCTCTCTGCACTTCTGCTTTACAAATATGATGAAATGGCAGCCCCGGAAGAAGGTGAGAGGGACTTTGAGAGAGAGAGAGGGAGAAATCCTACCAAAATCCAGTTGCCGAGACGTGTGACAGTGACTGTCACTCGTCCCAAAGCAAAGATGCTGTTTGGATCGTGCTTGCTTTTTGCATTTAATGATTACACACCACTGTTAACGATTTGCACGTTTCTGATCCAATGCTGCGGAAAACTTTTCCCCCCTCCTTTAATTATTTTGCTATTCTTTGCGAAAATAACCAGATAGGAGGCAACCCAATAGCATTGGCTCAGTTTAATTGTGTTTACTGTGCAGTCCTGTTCACACATTGAATGTGTGCAAAATCAATATTTGCAAGTCTACAGCACACAGCCAGTTGATGGTACTGGACTAATAATTGTTGTAGGATATGATTTATGTATATGATTCTGGATGTCATTTTGCACGTGGATAAAAGTGCATGTGAATTTGATTAAGGTCACATATAGGTGGGTAAATGCATTGAACGCTGCATTCTTGAGTTGTTTTGGGGGTTGCTGGAAATGTGTCGAGTCTTGCTGAACTCCGAGTAGAATTTTTGTTTTATACAGTTGTCTATTGAAAATTTCAAACATTTTATGCACCGTAGCACTTCTCAGTTTTGGATTTTGTAAGTAGATGCGACATGCAAGCAGGATGTGCAGATGAAATAGTTGCATGTGACAGTTTTATATGAAAACCTTTATTTTTAAACGAAGTAACATAAAATCAGCATTCTCTATTGGATGCAGGAATATCTCGCACCAAGCAACTGCTTGAGAAATTATATATAGCGAATAATGCATGGGTCCCACTGGGGGGCGTAATGACATTTTTTAAGCTAGGGTTAGCAAAAGTACATTTTTATATGATAAAAAAAACTAGGTTTTAACGATGTGCTTTAAATATTTAATAACACTGATGCAGGTCATTGAAAGGTGGGGCGCGCTAAGAAATGTCAGATGTCCCTCCTTACTCATTGTGTGATTAAATTTTAGCAGTAATTTGCTCTGGACGTTGTTGTGGGCTAGAAATCTAGCAAAAATTGCCAACTATTGTTAAACAGATGTTAGGTAATCCACAGTGTTTATTTCATTATGAGCACAGTTTGTGTTTGTGTTCAGTTGTGGAGGTTTAATTGTGGAAAAAAAAAGCACATTGTGATTGCACATTAGTAAAATGGTACTGGAAAACACCCATTATTTCCTGGTTTAGTTGGAAAGTCTTAATTCTCTCTTTTTGTGTGTGTGTGTTTATTTATTGAGCCGTGGTTTAGTAGAGTGTACCGTTTGTCAAAAGCAATGAGTAATGTGTGTGCCACCACATAAAATTTCTATTTCCTATTACAGCACGGTAGCATCGCGGTTAGCACAATGCTTTACAGTACTAGCAAACTGGGTTCAATTCCCGCTGCTGCATGCAAGGAGTTCGTGCATTCTCCCCGTGACCGCGTAGGTTTCCTCTGGGTGTTCCAGTTTCCTTCCACAGCCCAAAGACCTAGCTGTTGGTAGGTTAATCGGTCATTATAAATTGTCCTTTGATTAGACTGGGATTAAATCTGAGTTTTGTTGGGTAGCACGGCTTGAATGGCCAGAAAGGCATCTTCCGTGCGGTATGTCTATAATATATTGTTAAAGTGTGTGGGCACGTGGCCGAGTGGTTAAGGCATTGGACTAGCGACCTGAAGGTCGTGAGTTTGAGCCCCAGCCGAGGCAACGTGTTGTGTCCTTGAGCAAGGCACTTAATCACACATTGCTCTGCGACAACACTGGTGCCAAGCTGTATGAATCCTAATGCCCTTCCCTTGGACAACATTGGTGTCGTGGAGAGGGGAGACTTGCAGCATGGGCAACTGCTGGTCTTCCATACAACCTTGCCCAGGCCTGGGCCCTGGAGACCGAAGGTTTTCCAGGCTCAGATCCATGGTCTCGCAAGACTAAGGGATGCCCTTACTTTATTGTTAGAGTATTAATGGAAATGGATAGAGAGAGGAAGTGTTTAGGACGGTGGTGAATATTGGCAGCACGGGTTGAGACATTTGTTGTGGTGTTCATTGAACTTGGCAGTTAGGTTGCAGAAATTTCATCACCAGTCGAGCTGACACCCTCAGTGCGCAGTTGGTGGCGTTTCTCTCTGGGAGTGCTCGCGTTTATGTAGCCCCTTGTTCGCTTGCCTCGGCAGTCAGCACAAATGCTTTACTGTACGGGCGACCTGGGTTCAATTCCGGCTACTGCCTGTAAGGAGTTTGTACGTTCTCCCCGTGACGCCTGGGTTTCCTTAGGTGCTTTGGTCATGTAAATTGTCCTGTGACTGAGGCAAGCAAAAGCGGGGGTTGGGGTTGCAGGGGGGGAGAGCTATATAAGCGCGAGCACTCCCAGAGAGAAATACCAACTACCGTGCACTGAGGATGTCACCTCAACTGGTGATGAAATGCCTGCAAGCTAGTTGTCGAGCTTGCCAAACACTGCAACATCAGAGGAGAAACGTACTTTTCTGTGTACTCTAAGCATTCAGTCGATAAGCAATAATTCGTTGGTTCTACCCCATTCATCGCAGCACTAAAATATCTCACTCGTAAAGTTTTCCTTTCTAAATTCATGGAATAATTTACAATTTTCAAGCATTATAACTGTGGGCGTATTGCCCATAAAGTGCTGTTTTTGCTTAGAGAAGGTGTTCCAAAGGGTTAAGATCAGAAGGGTAGTGTGACGTATTTAATAAAGCTCAGCTGTTTAGAAAGGTTTGGCATGTTTACTATGGGGGGAATTGTTCAGCGGGAAATGGCTGGATGCTCAACTATTCAGGTTCAGACCATGTTATTGAAAAGTGGCTCCTGGGAGCAAGGAGATACCGAGCTTAAATTTACGACGCAATGTTAAAAATGAGCCAAGAATGGAGAGTTCTGAATGGGCTTCACTGCCTTCAAACCAAAAGATTGACGACGTCCTTCCTTCCTGCGGAAAAGGTGCTGCAATTTAAAGGTTAAAATGTACACGCGATCTCTGGTTAATTTATTAATAAATTCAGTGTTGCAACACATTGTGTCAGAAAGCCGCAACTTGCATTGATAAAGTGCTTGGAATGTAGAAAAGAAATGTCCCAGGCACTTTACAGGGGATGTGAGAAAAACAGATGTAGATCCAAAGGTCGACTCCAGAAGTGACTTAGAAAAAGGGGCTGGCAGTACTAACAGCAGTTGGGATTGCCAGTCGGTTTGGGAAGGAGTGGTGGGTAAAAGGCTGTGCCAGAATTGAAATGGGGAGTTTTTGGTCGAGAAGAAGTTGCAGGATACTGAGCTATGGAAGGCTGAAGCCATGTAACGATTGAAAGAAATAGAAGAGATTTAACATTTTAAGACAGTGATTCATCAGGTGTCAAGTGTGGGTGAGCTATTTGAACTTGGGGTGGGTGCTGAGGGATTGAACAGAATTTGATGCAATACAAGACTGGTGATCTTTTCGTTTACCTAAAATTTTCAACTGAAGCTTAAATTTCTGCTTGTAATAAATGTCACTGTGAAAAGTATACTTCAGGTTTTATTTATTATTCATGTTGTTATTATGATGCCAACAATTACATTTAGTTTTCACAAAAGTATTCGATTGCATGTAGCCACTAGATGTTTCTACTGGAGTCAGAACTAATATGCCCCATGTAGATGCCTAATCATACACTTTGAAAATTTATTTTAAAAATGTCATATCAATTTTACTGTAAGTCATCATAGTTTCGTTAAGAGGAGGCCAATCAGTCTGTCAGGCCCATGCCAACTCCATGCAATGTGATGTAGTTTGTTGCATTCTTCAGTTCTTTCCCGAGAGCCTTGCAAGTTATTTTCCTTCAAATGGTATCCAGATCCTCCTCGAGATGGCTGTTTCCATCACACATCGAGGCAGTGATGTCAAAGTCATAAGCAGTGGGTCCGGCTTTAAAAAAAAGAATGTTTTCACCTGGATCTGTGCCACTTGATCCTTTAGCTATTAAATACTAGGAATAATCACTTTTTGATAATGGAACACTGCCATGAAATTTTCAAGGAGAACAATCACATGTTATGCAGTCTAAGCTGAGATCTCTTTGAAGCTACCAGTAAATAACTTTTGCACCTTCTTTTAGATCAGAGTTGAATGCAAGACTCCAGCTGTGGCTAAACCAGTAAAAAGTTCAGCATCCTGGTTTTTATACTCTTGTTTTTATATCCACAGATATTCTCTCTACATATTTTATACTGCATATTTTATTTTGTTTACCTGTTCTTCCGATCAAAATTTACCAGTTCGTGTTCCTTTATTATGTTTTAAAATATTATCTGGCACGCTTGTATCGAAGGAATATTGTAAATGAGTTCCATCACTGACCTCTAGGTTGAGTGATAGAACTTGTAGATAATGTTCCATAAGTAGAAGTAGAGAATGCTGTGAAAACCCGGTGCAATCAGGTTTTCAAGAGAAGCAGAGTTAATGATTGAGGTTGATGTCCTTTCATCAGAATGGTTCTATCATTTGTTTGTTCATTATGTGCCAAGTCGTATGACATGGTCGATCATGATTGTTCCGTGACTGTGAATGTTTTTGGCAAATTTTTCTACAGAAGTAGTTTACCATTGCCTTCTGGGTGGGTTGACTTTACAAGACGGGAGACCCCAGCCGTTATCAATACTCTTCAGGGGATGTCTGTTTGGCGTCAGTGGCCGCATAACCAGAGCTTGTGATAAGCGGTCACTGCTCATACGACCATCTACCTCCTACTCTCATGGCTTCATGTGACCCTGATTGGGGGGGGGGGGAAGGTGCTAAGTATGTGCTACACCTTGCCCAAGGGTGACCTGACATTATCCTCACACCAACACCCAAATGAGAGAACATCAATCCAAAATGTTAACATTGCTTTTCTCTCCATAAATGCTGACTAGATGGATATTTTGAGCATTCCACATTTCTATTTCAGAATTCAAGCATCTGTAATTTTTTTTTCTTTTTTGACAACTGACTTCCATCTTCATTATGATTACAGGAAAATACGATATTTCTTACTTGAATAATCTTTAATCGTTTCACAACCAATATGTCATTTTTAAAGTACAGCAAACCTAATGGTCAGTTTGTAAAAATATGGATGTCAATATGTAAATAAAATGAACAAGCTTTTAATTTGTTGTCAAAGTTGGCATTGAGAACTACCTAGACAGTACAATAACTCTCCAACTTCCATCATATTCTGTGTTATTATTTCTTATATTGGACTACAACAGGCAAAGGAGGCTTTAGATCTTAAGTATTATGTTCAAAGATTCACTTTATTATCAAAGTATGTATGTAGAATACAGCTCTGAGATTCATCTTCTCCAGATAGCCACAAAATACAGAAAAACCATGGAGGTAATTTAAAGAAAAGTATCAACCCTCCCCCACCCCTTTCTCATACAAAAACTAACAGATCGCCCTCCCGGAAAACGGCAGCTAGAACATCAAACCCCAAACCCTCGACTCCCTCCCCTGCAAAAAACTAACATATCGCCCATAAGGAAAAAGAAACAGCGACAATAACATCAAACCCCCCAACCCCCTCTTTCTCACACAAAGAAGCTAACAAATCCCCCACATGGAAAAACACCAACCAGAACATCAGACTCCAAATCCCCAACCCTTCCCTCACACAAAAACTCACATATCATCCACAGGGACATCAAACGCCAAGCCCCCAACCCAATTGGCAACAAGAAAGAAAACACAGAAAACTGAAAGAGATCGATATAAACGACAGTCCACACCAATAATTACATAAATGTGCTCTTTGGACAACTGTCACTTGTATTTCTATTGCAGCATTAACATAGAAAAATACAGATGGTTCATAAGAGTACTATTAAACAAATTTGATGTTGAACCAAGTGATGCTATCGCAGATAGTGAAAAGCTTGGTTCAGAAGAATGAGTTTCATGCAGCATTTTAAAAGGAGAGCTAAAGGAGCAAATAGGCTTAAGGAGAAACATCAAAGCTTAAAACCATAGCAGCTGAAGGCATAACTGCTGATGGTAATATATTTAAATCTGAGAATAATCAAAAAGCTAAAATTGGAGGTCAACTGATAGCTGAGAGGGCAAGAGAAAATTACAGAGCTTGGGAGAGGTAAGGCCATGGAGAGATTTGAAAACAAAGGTGTGCATTTTGAAATGGAGGCCAGGCTTAACAATATAGGTCAACAAAACTAGGATTATTGGATGAACTAGTTCTGCCCCATAGTTAAAACATGCGCAACATAGTTTTGGATGAACAAAGGAAACTTAGCCAAGATTGAATTATAATATTCAAATTCAGGAGTAACAAAAGCATGGTGAAGACTTTAGTCGTGGATGAACTGATGTTAGATGGAGTCCAGTGATAACTCTGACTGGTGGTGATTTTAAGTGGTCTGAAACTGATTTCAAGTTGTATCAACCTGCTTCAGTTTAAGACAGATGGCAAGGAGTGGAGTGAAGGTAGAGGATTGGGAACAATGTGACAGAGATGAAATAAAATTGCCCAGAACTTATTTGGAAGAAATTATTGTGCACCTTTTACAGGAGATTAACACTTCTGGCGAGATTGGTTGACAAGTCAGAGACAGTTGCATAGTTGAGGAAGCTATCGGTGAGGTTCTCCTTATGGAATTCCAAGGAGCTGCAATGATAATTCCATTGATTTCCATTGCAGTGTTGCTTAAGAAATCATTGGAAGACATGGCTGAATTTTCTTGCTTTCTTTTCTGTTCCAATGATTAAGTATTTGGAAGTGTGGTGAAGATGAGACAGTTCTTCATCTTTTACGCTCATTGAGTTAGAGTAAAGTATAAGCTGTTTAATAATTAATTGCATCATGTCAGATGAATGCTGGGCAGAGTGTGGATAATGTAAGTTCTTCATAGTAGGGTGAAAATGTAAATTTCTTGTTAATAGTTCAGATATGATTATAAATAATAAATGCCTGAGAATGAGTGACAGACTAACTCAATCAAATGGTTTTCATAAACATTAACTCTGAAATAATTATAATGGAATTCAAAGTGAAGAAATTGGATGACATAAAGCTGGGGTAATCCCTCGCCAGCTTACATTATTTACTGAGTTATTTAAATTTTAGAAAAAAACGTGTCTGTATTTTTACTCAGTTTTGCATTTATGCTTGAATGTGCAGATGTGATGCAATGGTCATTATTTAAATCTGTGTAATTTACATAATAATCTCACTTCATGATTAAATATTACCTATGTCAAAACTCAGGAAAATTCTATACTGTTTAACATGTGTAAATATTTTATTACTGATGATTTACATGGCCCTATATCTTCTCCTTTAAATTGGTTGTTGTAAAATGGATGTGATTCAATGGTGATATATCAGAATCAGGTTTAATATCATTGGCATACATCGTGAAATTTGTTGTCTTTGTGGCAACAGTACAACGCAATACATATATAATTAAATAAGTAAGGCAAAAATGAAAGGAAAAAAAGTAGTGAGGTAATGTTCTTGGATTCAATGTTCTTTGTAAATCGGTTGGCAGAGGGGAAGAAGCCGATCTTGAATTGTTGAGTGTGTGCCTTCAGGCTTCTGTAGCTCCTTCCTGATGGTAGCAATGAGAACAAGGCTTGACCTGGGTGATGAGGGTCCTTTTGAGGCATCACTCCTTGAAGAAAGTTGACAACTCTCTGCAGCTTATTTTGATCCTGTGCAGTGGCCCCACCATACCAGATAGTGATGCAGCCAGTTAAAATATATAACACCAATATGGTAATGTCAGAGTCCAAAGAACTCTTATCTCTTATAATTTAATTATAAAATAATAATTACTTAAGATAATAATTTTAACTGTTGATTAGCTTGACATAGCTATATTTGTAATCTACAATTTGTGTAAACTGCAAGTGCTCATTGCAGCCTGCTCTCCATGCTGGAGGTGAAGTTTAGAGGACCAGAACCAAAAAGAAACAGAAAGCTAGGAGAACCTCAGTGGGTCGAGCAGCATCTCATCATCATCATCATTATGTACCATGTCGTATGACGTGGGCAATCATGATCTCATGACCATAATTGTTCTTGGCATTTTTTTCGACAGAAGTGGTTCACCATTGCCTTCTTCTGGGCAGTGTCTCTACAAGACGGGTGACCCCAGCCATTATTAATACTCTTCAGAGATCTGCCTGGCGTTAGTGATCGCATAACCAGGGCTTGGGATATGCACCAGCTGCTCACACAACCATCCACAACCTGCTCCCATGGTTTCATGTGACCCTGATTGAGGGGCTAAGCAGATGCTACTCCTTACCCAAGGGTGACCCGCAGGCTAGCGGATGGAAGGAGCCCCTGACATCTCCTTTGTAGCAATTTTTCTCCATCCCACCACCCACAAGTAGCATCTATGGAGGCAAAATGTGAAAGTTGACATTTTGGGTTGAGACCCTGCATCAGGATGTCAAGATGTTGCCTGACCCACTGAATTCATTCACTTCTCTGTTATTTTTGATCCAGATTCCAGCATCTGCAGTGTCTTTTATTTTCGGAGGAATGGATTTGTGCAAAGACATCTCAGGAAAGAGAATAAACAGATCCTTATGTTCAAAAACACGGGACAATCTGCAGATGTTGGAAGTCCAAAGCAACACACACAAAATGCTGGAGGAACTCCGCAGGCCAGGCAACATCTATAGAAAAGAGTTAACAATCGATGTTTTGGGCCGAGACCCTTCTTCAGAACTGGAAAGGAAGGGAAGAAGCCAGAGTAAGAAATTGGGGGGAGGGGAGGAAGGTGGCAAGTGATAGGTGAAACCGGGAGAGGGGGAGGGGTGAAGTAAAGAGCTGATTGGTGGAAGAAATAGAGGGCTGGAGGAGGGGGAATCTGATAGGAGAGGATAGAAGACCGTGGAAGAGAGGGAAGGGGAGGAACAGCAGAGGGAGATGATTCTTATTATAAATAATATTAAAATAATTAATTATAACATAAAAACATTAAAAGACGTCTTCAAGGACTGATGCCTTATAAAGGTGGCATCCGTCATTAAGCATCCCCATCACCCAAGACATGCCTTGTTCTCATTGCTACCATCAGGGAAGAGGTACAGAAGCCTAAAGGCATACACACTCAATACTTCAGGAACAGCTTCTTCCTCTCTGCCATCCGATTTCTGAATGGAAATTGAACCTATGAACACTACCTCACTACTTTATTGTCTCCTATTTTTGTACTACTTATATAATTTAACCATTCTTTATTTAATTGCAATAATTAATAGTTTTTTCCATTCTTATGTATTGCATTGTAGTACTACAGCATGGCAACAAATTTCATGACATATGCCAGTGATATTAAACCTGATTCTGAATCTGAAAAAAAGTTGGAATTTTGTGATTTGATTAGCTAGCATCAGACAGGTCCTGATCCAATTTCCCAACTACAAAATAGTTTGAATGGCGACCAAGTCAGAATTACAGGATGTCAGTTCTGGTAGCCAAGCATTGAAATAACCCTTGTGTATTCACTCATATCTGAGTTGCTCAGTGGTGTAGGATTAGTGTACCTTGCTTGCTCTGTTCCATCTGCCACTGTAACTGCTCTTTTGGGATGATTGCTGTGAAATGCGCAGGACTGAATTGTGCTGTCTGTTCTTGTACAGCTAATTCCCATTACTCGTCAGGACACCCCAGGAAAATCGTCACTCACTGTGTCGAGGGATTTCTGGAACAAATTAAGACCTGTCATCTTTTCTCCCTTTAATTTGCCTTGCGTCTGCCATGATTAGAACTTCTGAGGCGCTGGAGTGCGGTTTGGGCAGGTACAACGGTGAGAACTTCTGAGCAGATGAAATGGATGCTCCTTCACACTTGCTGCACTCTTCCATGAAATTGTGGCTGATATTTTACATGGACTCAGTGGTTCCCAGCCTGAGGTCCATGGATCTCTCGGTTAATGGCAGAAGTACATGGCATAAAAAAGGTTTGGAACCCCTGCCTGGACTGTACTTTCCTGCATTCTTAGATGTCTTCTGTTTCCAAAATTGTGATATTAATTCTAGGAATTAAGATGACTCCTGATGCTGTAAAGCCAACAAGCTGCTGAGACAGCTGGTATAGAGCATGAATGGGAACATAGGATGCCCAATAATTGCTCTTTCTGTTGCTCAATATAAACAGTTAGTTATAATATTAGCAGCTCTGAAGCTGTAAATTGCTTTGTAAGGACCACAGCCTTCTTGTGGTTTGGAGGCTTGCGTGCCTCAGTGGCCCAGATAGCTATGATGACTGGAATCAGGGCGTTATGCTTTGGCTGTTGGTAGGGTCACCCATGCCAAACAAGTCAAAGAGTAGAGGCCAGGTTAAGAGTGGTCCACTGGTCCTCCAGTTTCAGGGTTCGCCTCAGGGTGAAAAACCCTGACTGGTAAAACAAAAATTAAAAAAGGAAACAGCAGTGAACAATCTTTCTACATCTGAGTGCGATGATATTCCAGAGTCTCCACCCCTCCTGGGGTCCATGGACCCCTTGCTCAATGGTATTGGTCCATGGCATAAAAATAAGGTTGGGAACCTCTGGACTAGTGGGTTAGGTGGCTCCAGTAAATTTCCTCTCAGTGTGGGCAAGTGACAGTAGTAAAAACTTGAGAGGAAGCTCCCAACATAATGGAGGAAGCCCTGAACACCGCTGGAGACGGATCACCTTCGTTGCTGCCCTAAACGCCAGCAGCGTAATGGGCAAATGAATGTTGCTTTGTAAACTATAAACTACAATACAGGATGCCATTCAGCCCATCGTCCTTAATGACAGCTAAGACAGCAATCCCATCAGTCCCATTCTCTGCCTCCTCTTAACCCTATGGCCCTGCGTTTCAGTTGCCTATCAGTCCCCTTTGATGCTCTTGTCAACACTGAGAGGAAATTTACTGTAGCCATTTAACTCACTAGTCCAGGGGTTCCCAACCTAGGGTCCATGGACCCCTTGCTCAATGATACTGGTCCATGGTATAAAAATAATGTTGGGGACCCCTGCACGAGTACATGTTGGGATGTGGGAGAAAACTAACAGAAAGCAAAGGGCATACGTACTCAGCTGGAAAAGAGTTTCACACTGTCACCAGGAAAATGCGTAAACTATGCACAGACAGCACCAGGGGTCAAGATTGAACCTGCCTCTCTGGAGCTGTACACCACTATGCCACCCAATACAGATATTAAATAAAAACAAATGGATGAAAACTATGATCATTTTCTCTCCGACTCAGTGCTTCACCTTCCACCTTGTCAGATGCTGCATTTGTCAGATGATTTTATCCCACAGCTCTGATTCAATTCACACTTTGAGCACATCTTCTCACCCTCCCCGGTGATGAGTGGAATTAGTATTAATTCTAACTCTATACTACTACGTCAGACTTCTGTTAATTCTGCAGTCAAGTAGAAAACAAATTTTAATACCTAAATCCTAAACAAAAGTACTTAATAATATTGTTCCCAAGAACAGTGCCCTAATGGGTGCTTGTTTCATTTCAGGAAGGCAATTAAACAGAATTTTTCCATATAAAAAAATCCACCTATTATTACAATTTAAGCATCTGCTGTAAGAATTGATTCGTGTCAACTTCAAAAAAAAACACTTGAGGCTGGATATCTCAAGCAATGCACACAAAATCGGGACCAATGAAGAAGAGTCTTGTCTCAAAATGCTTGAGTGTTTATTCCTCTCCATAGAATCAAAATCAGAATCAGGTTTATTATCACCAGTATATGTTGTGAACTTTGTTGACTTTGCAGCAGCAGTACAATGCAATATCTAATAATAGAGAAAAAAATGAAATTCTGTAAATAAATAAATGTAAAATAGTTAAATTAAATAAGTAGTGTAAAAACGGAAATAAAAAAGAAGTGAGGTAGTGTTCATATCCATTCAGAAATTGGATGGCAGGGAGGAAGAAGCTTTCAGACTTTATTACCTCCTCCTTGATGGTAGCAATGAGAACAAGGCATAAGACATAGGAGCAGAATTAGGCCATTCGGTCCATTGAGTCTGCTCCGCCATTCCATCATGGTTGATCTCGGATCTCAATCAACCTCATACACCTGCCTTTTCGCCATATCCTTTGATGGCCTGACCGATCAGGGAACTATTAACTTATGCTTTAAATATACACGTGGACTTGGCCTCCACTGCAGTCTGTGGCAGAACATTCCACAGATTCACTGCTCTCTGGCTAAAATGACCCAGCATTTTGTGTCTGTGTCCCAAAGAAAGGTCTCGGCCTGAAACATCAACTGTTTATTCATTTCCATGGATGCTGCCTGACCTGCTGAGTTCCTCCAGCATTTAATGTGTGTTGCACATGCTGATTTCAATGCCTCCAAATTTCAATTACAAGTGAGAAACTGATACCAAAGCCATTTAACTATCAGATATTTTCAGAATTGTACAGCAGCTTTATTTTAATAATTAAAATTTGAGGTCATTTCCATTGCTGTACTTACAGCTGGGAAGCTATTTTCTCATGACAATAACTCATGCTAACAGGTACATGCTGCTTTTCTGTGGACCACCTCACTCATGGTTTATTCAATAACTTAACAATTGTCAGGGTCATCTTCTACTGTTCCAAAAAGCAAACTCCACACTTTTCTGGGGATAGCTATCTATAAAATTACTTCAATTACAGGATTATATTATTGCCATATGTATGATCGGTGCAGTTCTATTGTTATAAGCAATATATATGCATCCATTACACTCAAAGGTAACTGAAAGTGAGGGAAGGTTACAATTCTCAAATGCAGGAAATTTATTTCAATCACAGATTTAATGCAGGATTTATGGATGAATGTTGGTTCTAATGTAAAATTGCTCCAACTGACACTTAAAATCCTCTTTAATTCAAATGACAGAGTATTTCATTGTGACACCCTCTCTGTAGCGGCATGTCTTATTGCAGACAGCGACCCACTGATACACTTTTCAGTAATCATAATGGGAGCCAAGCCAAAGTGTAGGAATTCTACAGACTATTACATATTTCACAGTACAACCAACAGGATATCAAATGTACGGTGTACTCCTTCCAAGTAGAGAATCAGAATTTCAACTCAACGATCTTTTATCGGAACTATTCAGTCCTCATCATCACCTTGCCTTCTCCCTCTTCCTCTAGAGATGCAAAGTTTTCTGTAAGGTGCTACTATTTTGTGCTTTTGCTTCAGGTTTTCGACATCTGCAGAATTTTTTTCTTTTTAGGAGTGAATATTTTTGTAATCCATTATTCAGAAATTAAGCCTGCAGCTGTAGTACAGCTTAACAGTAAGACCTGTTGATCTGGCAATGAGATCTGGCTTGCTAAATTTCCCTAGCATTTTGTGTGTGCGTTTTGGTTTGGATTTCCAGCATCGAGAATTTCTCGTATTTCTGATTAACACTCAGACAGACAGCAGGAGTTCCCAACCTTTTATATGCCATGAACCCCTTCCATTAACCGAGCGGTCTGTGGACTCCAGGTTGGGAACCCCCGACATACAGTATGAAGCTGGCTAGAAAACGGCTCTGCTTTCCGCACACTTCCTTCCATAAATACGCAAGGTAGACAGTTAGTAGTCAGAGGGGTCTGTCATGAGCGGCAACCATTGTATTGAAGTTTGTAAGGAGGGTTTGGAAAGAGCTATAAGGGGTCCTAAAAATTGACAATTGTGGATGGACTACATTTCCAGCAGTAGCATGAGAGAGTGAGATAGGGGTAAAAAAACCAAATGACGAATGTGAAACAGGGAACGTGCCCAAGATGGGACATTCAAAGATTTTGTTGGCACACGGCATGGAGTGCCGCCCCTCGATTCTTTAAACCCAACCTCACCCTTATTAAGAAGGTACATAATGATTATCTTTACTGCCAAACGGAGCAGTGAATGATTTTTTACAACCCAGGAACAGTGAGATGTTTGCACGGAAAACGTATCACGCCTGCTTGACGCCAGCTAGATGGTTGTGTGTATGTGTGACATTGGAAGATACGCTCTGAAATCCTCGCAGACCTGCTGTACACATCAATATTTGGATAGAAAACAGTTACAATAACAGTGCTATTTATAAATGATGCTATTTTTTCCATTATCTTTTTAAAAGATTAATATTAATAATTTTTGAGCAAGTTTAAAATGCTTCATTATTTCAGTCTGTTATTAATAGCAAAGCAATGAAAACATGTAAACAAGCAAAATGACTCATTCTCTTTCCTTTAAAAATCCATAGTTATTGTTACTAATTCATTAATCAATGGTAATCTCTGATCAAAATTGCATTGCACGTGAGAGAATTTTTTGAAGATTGTTGCCAATTTGGGCACACATTTTAAGAAGTGTGCCCTCTGTAAGACATGGGAGCATAATTAGACCATTCAGCCCTTTGAATCAGCCCCACCATTCCATCATGGCTATTTATTTTCCCTCTCAACCCCATTCTCCTGCCTTCTCCCCATAACCTTTAACACCCTTACTAATCAAGAACCTATCAGCTTCTGCTTTAAATATACCTGATGACCAGCTGTCTGTGGCAATGAATTCTACAGATGCACCACCTTACGGCTAAAGAGATGCCTCTTCATCTCAGTTCTAAAGTGACATCCTTGTCTCCTGAGGCTCTCCTGCCTCTCCTGCCTCTCCTGTGTTAAGAGTCTGATAAGCATGAATTTTAGTTTTCTTTCTCGAAGAAGGCATTGGTAAACTTCTCTGAAAAGGAATAACAAACTTAGTGAAGGTTGAGTACCCCTTAAAACAAAATTCCAAAATCTGAAAACCTCCAAATGATTTTTGTTAGTGCTGACGTGACAGCACAAATGGAAAATTCTACAAGGAGCTGGGAAGGTTCCCAGGTGATACACAGGTCTCTGCACACCACAGGCAGTTCTGAGTAGTGAACTCACATATGTAGTCAACAGAAGTTAATGAAAAATCGAAAAACACTGCATGAAGTGAAAAGCGAAGATCTAGACCATGTATTGAAAGAGTGGATTCATCAGCGTTGGAGTGGACTTATGCTGCTTAACAGTATGCTGATCATGAAGCAAGCAAAGATTTATCATGATGAACTGAAAATTGCGAGTATAGTAATTGTCTAAAAATTATTTAAAATATTATATAAAACTCCCCCCCCCATCATAGTTGCTGTGGAATGGGAGGCTGTTTGAAATCGATGGCAGATATGAAGCCAATCGCAGCACTGGAACCAAGTAATAGATGCAGTTGGCAGCAGTCATTCAAGCTTGACAGTTTGCAGAGGACCCAGCTCCATAACATCAGACAGTGCACCGAGTGTGGATTGTTGACTCTGTCAGCTTCACACCAGCTATACATCAGCCATATATGGAATGTAAATGGACTTTGTGTTTAGATCCCCAAGGTATCTCATTATATCAATGCAAATATTCCAAAATCCGAAACACTTCCCCCTGGATAAGCATTTCGGATGAGGGATGCTCAACCTGTATATTATTTTGCTGCAGCAATAAAACACACAATCTTACAAAATGAAGCAAGTCTCAAATCTAGTGCAGTGGATGTTTTTTAGTGAACTCCACTGAAGAATTAAACACGGTCTGATTTGATCAGTTTAGACAAAGAGCTGCTGAGTTGAACATTCCAGTTGAAAGATCATTTCAGAAAAATTCATTGTAGTGGGAAAATGGGAAAGTACTGATTTGATTTAGGAACTGATATATTATTCACATATGTTAATCTTGTTGGAATAAAATGTGAATCACTTATTCGCTGGTTTTATAAAAAGAGGTCTTAGTAATTTACTTTTGTTGTTTTGGCGAGTGGCTGTTCTTTCTGAATTTTTCAGTGTATGTTAGTTTTGTGTTTATTCTTTTCTGTTGTCAAAAAGGAGATAATATTTAAAATTGTATTAGCTGATTTGGGATTCGTACTATTGACTTTGTTAAATACTGGGGCAGAAACCCAAGGGCAGCTGAATTTGACTCATGCTATAAAAATAATATGCATTAAAAAAAATCTTTCTCCATCTCCAGCATGCCCTACTGTATATTCCTGCCTGTAAAGTACTTTCAGGGTGTTACTGTTCTTATGATTGGATATGCAAAGTCACTTCATTGTCACAGTACATATATGTGACCATATACTACCTCCAGATTAATTTTCTTGCAGGCTTTTAAAGGAAGCTAAAGGAAAAGAATTTATGAAAACTATACATAAAGACTGGCAAGCAACCAAGGAGTAAAAGAAAACAAACTGTGCAAATAAAAAATAAATAAATAATTTTGAGAATAAGAGTTGTAGAGTCATTGAATGTGAGTCTGTAGGTTGTGGAAACAGTTCAGAATTGAGGTGAGTGAAATTGTCCACACAGGTTCAGGAGCATGATGGTTGTTGGGTAGATAGACAGATAGATACTTTATTGATCCCAAAGAAAATTACAGTGTCACAGTAGCATTACAAGTGTACAGATATACAAATATTAGAAGACAAGAAGAAAGAATAAAAAATAAGTTACCTTAAACAGCCTAACAGGATGGGGTCATCACTTCATCTGCTGTACATGGACTCATTATAGAGCCTAATGGCCGAGGGTAAGAATGACCTCATATAGCGCTTTTTGGAGCAGCGCATTTGTCTTAGTTTATTAGTAAAGGTGCTCCTCTGTTCAGCCAAGGTGGCATGCAGCGGGTGAGAAACATTGTCCAGAATTGCCAGGCTTTTCCGTAGGGTCCTTTGTGCTACCACAGCCTCGAGTGTGGTACCTGTACCTGTACTGGTAATGCCTTTCCAAAATATAAGTGACCTGAATGGAGAGACACCTTAATATTTGTAGCTGCAATTTAGTAGTTTTATTCAGTCATTTTGTTTATTATGTTCATTTTGGTATTACACTGTCAGTTTAATTAAGAGAATATCTTTTTATAAAGTTTAGCATTGTGATACTTTTTGAGTGTTGCAGAATTAATACTATTTTATAGGCCAGGTCACATTGACAGCTAGTCGGCAGTTCTGTAAGGACAGCCATTGAGCTGCAGTGCATGTGTTAGTATGTTCTGGACTTCCGGCTATTTTATTTTAAATGATTTTAATATTTTTAACTTGCATTAGTTGAGATTGCCTTCAAATTATATTTGTAATTATTCCTATATTTTCCAACTGGTTTTAAATGTTTCTGAAAGCACAGGCCCCTTTGCTTATCTGAGACACCAAAGGCTGGCAGGGTGATGCCAACCAGGGAACCATAGGAATCCCATAAGAGGTGAATGCCAAAATGTGTATTCAGGACCAATAGATCCTTCTGCAAAAGTAGTAGATTGTAACCAGAGGAATTGATGGATAAATAGAAAACATCCCCAGCCAATGGCTGCAATCAATATGCTGGGTATTGTTAGGGGTTTGTTGGCAGGGTGGAGGTACAAGGCGCTTCTTCCCTCCACTAGCCTGCAGGTCACTCTTGGGAAGGGTGTAGTACTTGCTTAGGTTCCTCCCCCCCACCCCCGATCAGGGTGATATGAAGCCATGGAAGCAGGTGGTGGATGGTCATATGAGCAACTAGTTCAGATCACAAGTCCTGGTTAAGTGACCACTGATGCCAGACAGATAAGCTCTGGAGAGCATTGATAATGGCTGGGGTCACCCGTCTTTACGACACTGCCCAGAAGAAAGCAATGGCAAACCACTTCGGTAGCAAAGTTTGCCAAGAGCAATCATGGCAAAGCAGATCATTTAGTAGATCTGCTGCCTCACAGTTCCACTGACCCTGATTCAGTCCTGTGGCTGCATACATTTTTTTCCTGTTTCCTTCCACATGCTAAAGACATGGGTTGTTTAAATTAATTGGCCACTTTAAATTACCCCTGGTGAGTGGCTGAATTGCGAAGAGGTTTGTTGAGGATGCGGGGAGAATAAAATAGGATTATTGTACAGAAGAGGTTGGCTAATGTGCCTATTTCCGTGCTGTAGTGCTCTCTGACGATATCCTGCCAGGTGGCTTCCGTGTATTTTTTAATCTTTCCCAACGTCATTGTTGATGCTGTTATCAATGCTGCCCACATTTTCTTCAGAACAAGAGAAGTCCACCATGTTTTAAATAGGAAATTAACCCTTTGCTTATGTCAGGTAATTTTTAGGTTCTGTATCATGTGATGAATAAGTGATGTGTGGCCTTCTGCTGGTCGAGGTTGCGTCCCGGGTATCTACGTTGTTGGTGCAGCGCAGTCTGTGGCTGATGAGACCGATGCAAGGGTGGCGGTCTCTGTTGCAAAGGTCGCAACTGTAAGTGGTCTCTGTTCTGTGGAGGTGGATCCCCTCTGTTGCAGGTCCAAGAAGATCCTAAAGAGCATTAGGGCAAGAAAGCAGCCCAGCTTAACGCCACTGCTTATGTCGAAGAGCTCCAAAAAGCTCCTGTTGTACTGTGCAGTCCTCTTCATGTTGTTGTGGAAGGGTCTGATCATGCTCTGTAGTCTTGGCGGCTAGCCTATCCTGGAGAGGATCTGAAAGAGCCCATCTCTGCCTTGGTGAGATCAATAAAAGCAATGTAGAGGGCTTCGTTTGTTCTCTGCACTTCTCCTGGAGTTGGCAGAGAGAGAAGATCGTGTCCACAGTTGACCTTCCAGCACTCTGGAAGCCACTTTGTAACTCTGAGTAAATATATTCTGCCAACATCTGTAGGCAGACCAAAAGGACTCGGGTAGACACGCTCAGCCAACTTCTGTAGGCAGACCAAGAAGACTTGGGCAAGGACTTTGCGAACAACACTCAAGAGGGAGATGCCCCTGTCGTTGTTACATTTGCTTTTCTCACCTTTGTTTTTCTGGTGGTGGGGGGGGGGTAATGATCTTGGTGTCCCTCGTATCCTGTGGTACAGCTCTTTTCAGCCGGACCTGACAGAGGACTCCACGCAGCAGGTGCAGTAGGGTAGTCATGCATTGTCTGATCGGATCTGGAGAATCCCATTGCTGCCTGATGCCTTCCCTGAGGCCAAGCTGCCGATGGCCTTGCTGAACTTCTCTAGGGTTGGCTCTGCATCCAGTGCTCCTATTGTCAGCAGGTGCTCAATGGCTGGAGCTGGACCAGTGATAAACAAGCTATATTTGTCTTTCCTGCATGTGAGAAAAGGCAAAATCCTTGGACAAGTATCTGTACTCAAAAACTTGCTTCAAACTTTACTTCCTATGAAAAAACCCTTGTCTCTAATGAGATGGAAAGAAGAAATAATCAGTTAAGTAGAAATAAGCAGTCCTGATGCAGGGTTTTGACTAGAAATGCCGATAATGCCTTTCCTTACAGATGCTGTTGAACTGACTTCAGATTCTGGCATCTGCAGTCTCTTGTATTAACAATTAATGTAGTTGCGATGATTTTATATTAAATGTTTTTTCAGTTTCTTTTGAAGTTGAAAAATACGGTGTAACTAAGTCCCTTTTATAACACTGACATCATGGAGACCTGTACACATTCCTGTTGAATAAACAAAAGGCAGTGAAGGTGTTCAAAGTAGATGTTATAGTGCTTAAGAGTAGGAGCAATATCTCTCAACTCTGTATGCTAAGGGCTAAAAGGGTTAATGTCTACTCTCAAAATGGTTAGAAGACTCGTGTGACGTTTGTTGGATGGTAGTTCACAGTTGAAAACTTTGTGCTTCAAAACAGACTGGTAATAATAAAAGGCATATGGATAAGTGGATTACTGATATAGCAATGAGAATGTTTCAAAATCGTTTTAGCATGAAAATCTCTTTAAATCCTAAACTGTTGTTGACCTATCTGTGATATCAGAAAAGATAAACTTGGTAACAGAAGTTTTAGTGAAGTTACTGCTTAAGGAACTCGCTCTCTGATTTTAAACATCAGCCAGGAAGAAACTGAACTAAAAATGTAATATTTATTAACACGGGCTGTCTGGCTAAAACACCTAGTGAGTATTGATATTGTAGAAAATCAATTTGTGCTTCTTAACCTGCAGTGATGCAGAAGACTGTTTTGTAGTTTGCAATCAGGCAGCAGTGAAGGTTAGTAATTATGTTTCTTTCAGCATTGTCAGCAAATGTACTGTATGTTTAAAAACATATGAATGCTTACTTGAAATTTGACTTTTAAAAATCAGAGTATAATTAAAGAGCATTGATAAGGAGTGACTATTTTCATACGGTTTAAATGTTGTTAGCCGTGTCACAGCTGCATTGATTCAGATTTATTTATATATCATGTCTACATTGAAACATACAGTAAAATGTGTCATTTGCATTAACAGCCAACATAACAAAAGGATGTGCTGGGGGCAGCCCACAAGTGTTGGCTCCAACATTGCAAGCATGTCATGATCATAGAACTATACAAGCAATGACGATGACTGAACAAAAGCAACAAAACAAGCTCCTTTTCACCCAACACACAAACACACACACACACACACAGTCATCTAACCACCCCAGGTCAGGCCGTCTCCAGTCTTCCAGCCTCCAGTGGGCTGACAGACATTGTGACTTTGACATCTCCAGTGACTGTAGGTAGGCAACCTCTGCATCACGACTGTTCATGTGACAGAAATTTGCCTGTACAGAATTCACAGATCACAAAATCACAGTCCAGAGATTTGAGACATGGATCAAAATATCCCATCATGGAATTTATTTTGGGAAAAATACAAACAAACACAAAATTTACTTCTTTTCCACTCTCATTTCTTGATGCCTGCATAGACGACATATAGTAGTTTCATATTATACAACAACAATGCAAAATGGACCATTTAATTGGAATGCAACACCACTGCCTCCATAACATGGGGGTGGAATGTACCTGGAAGGCTACTGGTGTGCTGTGGTTGGGGAGCCACTGTAGTGTAGCGGTTTGTGCAACGCTTATATAGCTTGAGGCGTTGGAGTTCAGATTTTAATTCCGATGCTGTCTGTAAGAAGCCTGTACCTCCTTCGCACGGGCATAGGGTTTTTCTCCGGTTTTTCTCCCACATCCTGAAGACGTAACGGTTAGTAGGTTAACTGGTCACTGTAAATGGTTCTGTGATTAGACTAGGATTAAGTAGGTGGGTTGCTGGGCTGTGTGGCTCGTTGGGCTGGGAGAGCCTATTCCACACCATATCGCTAAGTAAGTTTGCATCAAAGAGTGTCATCAACTCCTGCAACCCCACCCCTCCATTTTGTCTTCCGCAGAATCATTGAGATCTCAATCTAGTTATTTCAGTGTCTGCACGTGAGATTATTTCATCTTTTTAAAAATGGGGGGTAAATGCAGGTGTCCTTATTGTGTGTTTCTGTTTGTCCATCTGAATCCTGAAATGATCAAATCTGAGAAAGTCAATCAGTTTGTGTTACTGCTATGAGAATTTTCTTTTACCCATTCCAAGCTTCTGCAATAAGTCACACAGTCTAGTTTACTTCTAAACAGACAAGTAAAGAGGGTTACTTCTTGATTTTCTTTTTAATCCTCCATCCTCCGGCACCACCCTTTACACCAACCAACAAAGTTGCTTACAAAGACTTTACAAAGTCAGGTAGATGTTGCCAGGACTTGAGGCACTGAGTTACAGATAGGTGTTGAGCAGGTTGGGATTATTTTCTTTTAAGTGTAGAAGAATGAGCAGTGATCTTACCGTTCATTTGTTATGTGCCATGTCATAGGATATGGGCGATCGTGGTCTTTCCATGACCATGATTGTTCTGGGCAAACCTTCCTACGGAAGTGTTTTGCCATTGCCTTCTTCTGGGCAGTGTCTTTACAAAGACGGGTGACCCCAGCCATTATCAATACCCTTCAGAGATTGTCTGCCTGGCGTCAGTGATTACATAACCAAGACTTAAGATCTGCACCATCTGCTCATGTGACAATCCACCACCTGCTCCCATGGCTTCACATGACCCTGCTCAGGGGGATGGGTGGTGGTGATGTGGGGGGCTAAGCAGGTGCTACATCTTGCCCAAGGGTGACCTGCAGACTAGTGGAGGGAAGGAGCACCGTACATCTCCTTTGGTAGACACGTATCTTCACATCACCATCTCTTATAGAGACACGTAAAATCATGAGGGGCTTAAAAGAGGACATTGCATACAGTCATGTCCCCAGGGTTGGGGAATTGACTGCCAGCAGGCATAGATTTAAGGTGAGAGAAGAGGGATTCAATAGGAACCTGAGATGCTTCTTTTTCACCCAGAGGGTAGTCACTATATGGAACGAGCTGCCAGAGGAAGTGGTTGAGAATATTAACACCATTTAAGAGGGTACTTGGACAGGTACATGGATAGGATAGGTTTAGAACAGGGGTTTCCAACCTGTGGTCCATGGACCTCTTGCTTCATGGTATTGGTCCATGCCATAAAAAGGATTGGGAACCCCTGGTTTAGAGTGTATTAGGGGAATGAAGTAGTTGATGAAATTAAGAAATTTAGACTCTGTTCTTGAGTCGGATTATCCCAAGTTTGACATGAGCCTTCTCGGATAAGAATTATGAATGTACAACTATATGAATCAGTTACAATGGCCAGATGATACAAATAAAGACGCCTGAACCACAGGATTTCCAGACAACTAATCTGTATAAAGATTGGATCTATTACATGGATAGAGTTCATGTTCTAAATTGAGCTGGGCAGGTCAGAGAAACCACAGTAGGTTTAAAGTGAGGATGCTGACAAATGGGATGAGCATAAATGGAAATTTTGATTGGCACGGGCAAGGTGGGCCAAAGGGTTTGTCACATTCTTTGAGTTGTTCCTTAGTTGTACCATGTCTTGAGCATTATAGGCTTAATGGATTACTTTGCTGGAGCATTTATCGCTGTGATCAGGGTGTATTATATCAATTTTGGTCAACACGATCACTAATGATGTGGAGCATCTATAAGACATCGTGCTGATAGATAAGTGCTAACTTACTCATTGTTTGACATGACAAATCTAGCCTCAGTCAATGAAAAATCAATTCCACATGTAAATGTCGGCAGTTCCAGAGGTATTCACCTCACGGCATCAGAATTAAATGAGCAACATGAAAGGTCCTTCCGGCTTCTGTCTTTGCATCAGAAAGGAGCCTTGTGTTTGCAGAGAATGTGAAAGAAAGTGACTGATGATATTGCAATGTCTACAACACTCAGAAATTTTACTGGAGCCAAAAGTGTTGCTGTGAGCATCAACCTACTGAACAACAACTTTGTCAATGCCTTATGCTCATGCTCTTAAGTCTCCCAAGAGTTTTATTATTGTGATTTATTTGTGACATCTCTGTCTTGAAAGTACTGCCATATCAATAAATGCCTTAATTAAAAAAGGCGAGTATTTCATCCCCAGTTCAGTGTTCAGCTGCTGAAGTGTTTATTATTGGAAGACGTAGGATCCTGATGTCAATGTGTTAGGCACCGTTGCCTCTGAGCTGCTCGGCCACGCAGTAACTGAAATGCTCCTGCGCACATATCCTTAGTTGCCATGCAGCTGGAATTTTATATAATGTTAATATTATTTTGAAATTATGTTAATACAATTTTGAAATACCCTGCAATCAATAATGTGTGAATGAATATAATCCATAAATTTTCTTAATAATGAATGTACCACAATCCTCGAAACATTTTTGAGCTTCAATGTTTTACCATTGTCAGTGTTTCAAGTTGCAAAATTGTTACTAATTGTAACAATAAACACAGAATGGAAGTTGGTAGCTCATTGTTAATAAACTGCCAGCCTGCTGAATGTAGTGTGCAAGATTTTTTTTGAGGTACTGTATTTCATTATACCCTTCAATTAATAAATAAAATAAAAAGTATGTGATTTTTCTGTTTTGATTCTAAATATTCATAATATGCATATTACAAAAAAAAGCATTTAAAGTGCTGGGCAGTTTACAGGCCAGGTAAAAATATTCTGCTCAGAGCAGTGGTTGGCCAGCGCAGCTGTAATAAAACAAATAGAGGGAACATTTGTGTTAGAGCAGCAATGTAAATAATTGAATGAAATAAGTTCATCTTTATTTATTCTTTTATTTTCCAATATTTTTGGAGAACTTAAGTGCTCTTCTTTACTGCAATTTACTTAAAAGCTTGATTCAGATGGGCTCAAACTAAAAAATTGAGTAATCCACAAAAAAAGCAAAATTTGTGGTAGGAGCTCAGATTGATAAATAGAATCGATCAGATAGAAAAATACAAAATGTTTTTCAATTTAAGCTGGAGCATTGAATAAGATTCTTAAATACAAAAAGTTATGAAGGAGTTTGGAAAGTAAACAGTTGTTTAAAATAGTCAAATAGAAGCTATTGAATGACCTTCCACAAATAATTAATGTTATATGGTTATGAACTCTTAACTCCAGATTAATAGCTGCACATAAATTCTCAGCTTTGCAAAAGGGAAATAATGTTAAATTATGACGCTGTGTCTTTATGCTGCCTTGGAAAGGTTGGTCAATTTTTAATTGGTCTTATAGTTTATAAAAGAAACATATTTGCACACAGAAGGCATTGGGCCTGATCAAAATCAGGAGAGGTGCTCCAAATTTTCTGCCCAGTTTGAGCTATTTGATCCACCTGGAATATCATACAGCTGAATTAATAAGAAAATGTACCCAAAAACTTAGATTGCAGCATAGCATAAGGAAAGAAAGAATATAGTTGAAGGTCAATGACTTCTTTTTCTTTTTAGATAATAACATTTCTGTCAAGGTCAAGTTGAAAAATGCTTGGCCCTGCACAATATGGGGCCAACTACTAATTTTAATTTTTCACTGTGAAAAGCTGCAGACCACACCCATCATGTGTATGCTGCCAAATGGACATTAGTGGGAGGTCAAGTAGCTGCTATTTCTCGGGTTTCTTTATTTGTGGTAGAGCAGTGGTCTAATTCTTGTGCTTTAAGTTGACTCAGCCTGATCATAAAATACTTGATCTTGGAAGTGGATAACAAAAAGAGTATTTTGTAATTTCAATAAACAACTTTTTTTAAAAAACAGCTCTAATTATCTAGGAAGATTGAAATCTGCTGAATAGTGTGCCAAATTTTGGACATTTGTCCTGTAGGTTTGGATTCAGCACTAAGTCAGGAATTCTCAACCTGGTGCATGGACCCTTTAGTGAATGGTAAGGGTCCATGGCATAAAAAGGGTTGGGAACCCTGCACTAGGTGATGGTATTTGATCCCAAATTCCAGGAAACTATTCTTAAAGATCTGACAATCTCTGTGGTACGATTTATACCTTTCTCTGAAATCAAATGTAGGGCTTGCTGGCAGCTGCCATCATCAAGTCTGGCCAAAGTCCTCAATTCAAAAAGGTCCCGAAGAACCAGCATTAATCTGGTTGAGAAGATTTCAATAGTAGTCTTGACTCTGAACTACCACGAGCACAAATAAATGTGTTTTTTTTTATATAAAGATTTTGGTAGAGGGCACTTGGGAGCGATGTTTGTAGCTTAGGGCTACCCATTATAGAATGAAGATTAAATCTATGAGGTATATTCAGCACAGATTAACCAGAATGACCCCAGGGATGGGAAGCTGTAGTTAATAAAAGACTTAAGGTACCATATCCACTTGAGCAGAGAGTACTAAGATGAGATTTAATGGATAGTGGACTGATTTTGAAAGATTTAAGTAGGGGTTAAGATACTATTTCCCCTGCGCAGAAAATAACAAATAGTCATAATTTTAAAATTCACTGTAAGTGGATGTAGAGAGAGGTTCAAAGAAATGTTAGAATTCATAAATCTGTTCAATTTACCAGACATAATTTCTTAATAAAAATCTCTTGGATCCCAAAAGTCTTCACATTGCTTTGCCACATAGAGGAAGGCTGTTCAATTCATTGAGTTTATGCTAGTTCTCACTGCGTTATCATTTTTCCCACAGTCTGTTCTGAATCACATGCCCATCAACTCCGCCTCAATTATCCTGCCAAATACTTACACTAGGGTGAATATACAGAGACAAATTGACTTGTTGGCACACCTTTGGGTGCTGAGCAGAAGCTGAGCTTAAGTCCTCATGGATCACTCTAGAGGTTAGGATTAAGTCTGGGTTGTTGGAGCGATACCACTCTTGCAGCTATATGCAAATGCATCTAAATCACTCTTGGAAGTCTAATTAACCATTCACTGTTAGGGAGATGATGGACTTTACTGATTTTGCATCTCTTTTTCACACATATCAGTCTTCATGATTGATTGATTGAGGGCTCCATTGGTCTGGGTTGACCATGGGTACTGCATCCTAGCTGTTTAGATACACAAGCCTGGGTAGTACGATATGGAGATCAAGCTCCCCTTGTCCATGCATCTGATGAACCCAAAGGAACAGCAGAATTTAGTACCAGCAGCGTCGCAGGAGTTGCTAGTCAGCGTTGAACTCAACGTAGGACTACCTTGGGGATTCCAGCTCCGGATTTTCCCTTTGAGATTTGCTCCTGAAGCCTACCCTGTGAGTGGGTGTAGCTGCAAGGCAGTAGGTGTTGAAGATCAGAGTTTTCTTTCTCCTAGATGATCTGCCAATCACAGCCGATGAGCCCCATCTGCCCGAAGCGACTGGTTTTGAGGCACCATTAACCCACCTTTGCCCCTTCGCCTGTCAGTAGGAACAGTTGACAGAGGCAATTTGAGGCACATGCCATTGGCAACATTTAATAGGTAGTGGGAGCTGGTCCCCATTACCACTCCCGGCTATAACAACCTTAAGAAGCCTTAATATGTAATGACATTTTCTTGATTAACCAAATGGAGATGTTTATTCATCACCCTATAACCACTCCAATTATTGATAACTTTTGATCCTTAAATAGTTGAAAAGGGCTGACATGGTTTTTTTCACTCCTGCTTTCATATGGGTTGTGTGATTGTGGAAGCTCTGAATCTAATGTGAGTGCTGTTCCTGGCTACATCTACTGGGGGTTGTATTTAAATTTTACTGGGCAAGATTCTTCCATGACAACATGCTCTTTCTCCTTTGCTTCCCCTTTGGCTTTGAGGGCAGCAGTGAAGTTACTGGCAGCGTTCTGGGCTTCTGTCATCATGTCAGTAGCTTCCTGTCAGTCGTCACCACTGTCAGTCACGCAAGTCTGGATTGGAACATCAGGAATACTGTCACACTGAGATGTAGAAGGGTTCTTCATTGCCGTTTCTGTAACAATGTTGTTTTACCAGTCATGCTTGTTAGTCCTGAGCTAAACCTCCGAACCTGGAGAATGTGTGAACCACTCTTAGCCTGGCCTCTATTCTTTGACCTATCTGGCATGGGTGAAACTACCAAGAGCCAAAGCTTAAATCCCTGACTCCAACCAACATAGCTCTCCGGGTCATTGAGGCACGCAAGCCTGCAAACCCAACGACAAGGTTGTTGTCTTTTTGGAGCTTTGAGCTGTTGCTATCCCGGCTATTTTGAACGAATGTTTGCCTGAATCTGGAAAAGAGCCTTAAATGTTATAGTTGAATGTCTAACACCTCCTGTATTGTAGCTGGAGGCCTCTAATTTGGTTGGGCTTTATTACTGTTGTCACTTGTGTTTTTAAATTAAGGGTTTCACAGAGGCCAGACCTTTTTCAAATGGCATTTCTAAATATTTGATTCATATTGATTTACTGTGGGCTGCAAAGAAACTGTTTGTTAATGGAGTGTAACAGTGCCATTACTTTCTCCATATTCCAATACAAGAGCAGTCCCCAGAGGCACACCCTTTCCTGCAAAACACCAAACATGCCAGGAAGCGATGATGAAAAATATTGTGTTGGTTTTTGTGGAATGAAGTTTGGAAGCCTGATTAAGTGGGAAAACTGCTAATAAAGCTTTTGTTTCCATATTTACCTCCACAAAATGAAGACTTTAGTTCAACCCCTCATTTCACGATTCTTGCTTCTTCCATCTGAGGCAGTCACAAAGGCTCTAGTGATTAAGATTATTAGCGTGTCAGTCTGGTTTCAATAATATTTGACAGAATTACATAAATAACAAGGTGCTGGTCATATTTGCTTGGATTACATATGCTATTGAAATAGAATGAGTTTTCACAGCCGTTGTACCCATTTGCAATTTGCTTTGAACTAATTTCAGTAACTTTTGACGCAGTGTTTTGACATTTAGCTGAACGACATTCACTCGGTGAATTTGAAGCTTTATATTCCAGGATGTAAAGTAGAGCACCACAGATCAGTAGCACGAGAGCATGAAGCACAAGTCATATCAACTTTAGTGTTTTTTTTGAAAAAAGTGACTTCATCATGCCTTGGCAGAAATTGTACAGTAAATATCCGATGGGCCAAGCAATCCCCCCTATGTATTTGTTTCTGGGGGAAAAAAAAAGTCATAGCTTGTGAGAGCATTTATATATTCTTAATCTTCATTGCATCTTGATGAAGACAATTAAGTGGTTAACTCATGTCCTTGGCATTCAGAATCAGAATCAGGTTTAATGTCACTGGTATATGTCATGAATTTTTCTGTTTTTGGCAGCAGTACATTGCAATACATAATAAAAACTGAATTACAGTAAAGTATATTTAGCTATCTCTCTCTCTCTCTCTCTCTCTATATATATATATATATATATACACACACATACATATGCATGTGTGTTAAATTGCTAGAGGAAAAAAGTAGTGAGGTAGTGTTGATGGGTTCAGTGTCCATTTAGAAATCTGATGACCGAGGGGAAGAAGCTATTCCTGAAACTCTGCATGTGTGCCTTCAGGCACCTGTACCTCCTCCCTGTTGGTAGCAATGAGAAGTAGACATGTGCAGGGTTCCTGGGGTCGTTAATGATGGATGCCGCCTTTCTGAGGCATCTCCCCTTGAAGATGTTCTTGATGCTGGAGAGGCCAGTGTCTGTGATGGAGCTGGCTAAGCTTGCAACTGTCTGCAGCTTGCTTATGTGGTAGATTTGGTAGTACAAACGTGGTTTTCATATCGTCACTGTCCACGATGTGCAGTGATAAAGCAGATCCAAGATTTAAATGACTAAATAAATCAGGATGCTTTTAAGTTCAAAGTTCAAAGTAAATTTTGTAATCTAAATACTTTATACGTCACCATATACAACCCTGAGATCCATTTTCTTGTGGGCATATTTAACGAATCTATAGAATAATAACCATAACAGAATCAGTGAAAGACCACCCAGCTAGGGCGTTCGACCAGAGTATAGAAGACAACAAACAAACTTGTTTTCTGCAAAAAGAAAAAAAAACAACAAAAATAAATAAATAAGCAATAAGTATTGAGAACATGAGAGTCTTTGAAAGGTTGTGGGAACATTTCAATGATGGGGCAAGTAAAGTTGAGTGAAGTCATCCCCTTATGGGATGTTGCATGGTTCATTTAAATTAAAAAAAAGTTCTTCAAAGGAAGCAAAAATTGAAGTATGTAGCATATCATGCAAACTTGAGATCTTGAAAAAGAAAAAAAGGGTAATGGATTGAATCTTAATTCTCAGCTGTTAATGAGGCAGAATACTTTGCAAAATGATCTGCCTGCAGTTTAGGAGGAAACCCTGTGATGACCATCATAACCTCGATGAAATAGGTTGAGTTTAGTGTGCAGATTTTCCACCAAGAAGAAACTACTCTGCTGGCTGCATTTGAGAAAGCCAAATAATAACAGACAGAAGAGTGTCGTGCCTTGGATGCGGTGCACAGACCAAATCTGCAAGGCTTGTAATAAATTAAATAAACTGGCTAGGATTTGTGTTCTTTTAGTAATTACACAACGACAATAACAACAAATTCCTTATTATTTTAAGATTTTTGATGACATGGTTATACAGACAGCTGGGTTTGGTTAGCTGATGGAACTTTGCAGTTTTTTACTATGTAATCAGGAACATAATTTGGAATTTATCCAGTGCTAGATCATGATTTTTGTGCCACCTATTGTAATTGTAATTCTAAATACAATGCTAATGCAAATACAGTCAGTAGAGTAGTTTTATCTTGGTGGAAAATTTGCATTAATTCTATTGTGTTTCTTTGTATTTATTGTATACAAAATTATGAGGGGTATAGATATGGGAAATGCAAGCAGGCTTTTCCCGCTGAGGTTGTGTGGGACTACAACTAGAGGTCATGGGTTAAGGGTGAAAGGTGAAACGTTTAAGGGGAACATGAGGAGAAACGTCTTCATTCAGAGGGTCATCAGAGCGTGGAACGAGGTGCCAACACAAGTGGTGCATGTGAGCTCAATTTCAAAGTTTAAGGGAAGTTTGGATAGCTATATGGATGGTAGGGGTATGGAGAGCTATGGTCCTGGTGCAGGTCAATGGGAGTAGGTAATTTAATTGGTTTGCCATGGATTAGATGGGCTGAATGGCCTGTTTCTGCTGTACTTTTCTATGAGTCTACTGTGAATGCCCAGGAACAAATAAATCTCAGGGTAGTATTTGGTGGCATGTGTACTTTGGTAACAGATTTACTTTGACCTTTGACTTGTATAACCAAAGTTATTTATTCTTCCTCTAGTTCAGTACAGCTGACAGTGGGAATAATATTGCCAGTAACAAAAGTCATTTGTATATAATATTTGAAATATTTATATTTTAAGTATTCAGCAGGCTTAGGCTGGAGTGGACTCGAGCATTGCACAGGGACAAATTCTTTCTACCCATCTTCGTTCCCACTAGTTGCACATACCACATCTATTGCTCTATTTACCCTCTTATATCAGTAGTACGAAATTTTTATTTTTTAAGACACAGAAATCTTCTCAGAGAAGAATCTATCTTTCTCTAAGATACAGTGCAATTCATGGGAAGAACGTAGAAACTCATTACAGGCGGCGCTGGAATTGAACTCAGAACTCGTGAGTGCCCCAAGCTGTAATTGTGCCCTGTTACTGCGCCGTGACTGTTGCTGTAGCTTGACTGTTCTGGCAGAATCTTCTGCTGGGAACCTGTCTTTGAGAAGTGTAGACTCAGAGTGAGCTGAATTTACAGAAAACACCCTAACACATGGCTTATTGACATTCACAAACCTTCAGTAAGACTTAAAATGTGAAAAAAGTTAAAAAAAAACATGAAAAGCATTTAAAATTCTTTACATTTCTGAATCTAACCAAGATTTTCAAAATTTTGGGGGCTGTTTTAAAATTATTTTCATAATCTTTGACTACTTGTTAAAGTACAGAAGTTGGTTAGTAGTATATTTTATTATCTGATAAGTCTTTTTCTTTTTTTTCCCAAATAACTTCGACCTTGGTAGTGGGCGTAGATCCTTTTTTAATAAAATTGTTTATTTTCTAATATACCAATTAAACTAATCCATATGAATATAGAGTAAGGAGTTCTTTAATGTGACTCAATATACTGTATCTGGTATTATTATACTTCAGTTTTATGATAAGTATTCTCTTGAACTCTGTATTTTTCTATATAGAAATCAATCAATAAAAATATTGGAAAAAGAAAATTCTTTACATTTTAAAAACTTAAAAACACGTAACTAAAATTTAAATTTAAGTGATTAAAACTAACTGAAAGGCGTATTGCAAACACAACTACTTACCTTTAGCTGGGTGTTGATGTTTCCTCTTCAACTGAATAGAGATTCCTAATGCCAGGTTTAACCCAGATGAGGATCGGATGTCCCAGCTGGACAAGCAAGCGGTTGGCAGAAGAACCTGCCTGGCCGTACTCAGCCAGGAGTGGTCCACTCAATATCAGAGCAGAGTTCTACTCTGAACACATACATACTTGTATGTGGATGCTGCATGCATGATCCCTTGGAACTGGTTTCTTGATGCTGGCGACCAAGATGGGGAAGTATTAAGCGTGGTTTGTTACTTTAGAGGTCAGTTGGTATTGCTGCGGAAATCTTATTTATTATTAAGATACAGCACTGAATAGGCCCTTTGGCCCTTTGAGTGCACCCCTCCCCCCAGCAATCTCCTGATTTAATCCAAGCCTAATTACGGGATAATTTGCAATGACTAATTAGCCTACTGACTGGTACGTCTTTGGGCTGTGGGAGGAAACCGGAGCACCCAGAGGAAACCCACTTGGTCATGGAGAGAACGTACAAACTCCTAACAGGCAGCAGTGGGAATTGAACATGGGTTGCATGTACTGTTAAGCGTTTAACCACTATGCTACTGTGCTGCCCCAGAATATGTAAAGGCAAAGTTTCGAGCTTTGTCCTTGTTTTTCTGCCTGGTAGTAAAACTGCCAGGAAGTCATTTGGCAAGGTTATGTATTTAAAAACAATGTCTCCGGTATGATTTGCTTCCTTGGTTTTGAATTTTGCAACCACTGAAAGCTTTTTCTTCAGTATGTTTCCTGAACTTCACAAGTTACTCTTGTTGTGGACTGTGATGTGCGAGATCACTCAGCAGCTGCTGCTGTGGATCATTTTATGGACACTTTGTATTTAATTTGTTATGGTTTTGTGATTTTAAGCCTTTCAGGATTTTTCTCTGCAGCTAATTACATGGTGGTTTAGGGACTGAATTCTTGATGGATGGAGAGGAGAGGGCTGCAGGCGCATTGTGGCCATCAGCCATCTGGACAGCTGTAATACGCTGCAGAGGAATCTTAGGAGTATGCCTGCTGGGTCACTGCAGTGAAGCTCAGCAAAATGGCACTTTGGTTCCGTTCGACAGCTAACTTGGTGTGCATTTTACTGCTGCTATTTCTAAACTTGTTTTTTTTCTGAGTAGATGAACAGTGTTAGAGATTAGGTCCGTTTGTGACTGACGTTGTTTGCACAATTCACACACAAAAATTATTTTTATCCACGGCGGAATTACACGAGCAACCACTTCCATTTGAAATTGTACCCATGCATTAGGGGCTTCTATGGGACTCGCAGATGAAAGATAAATGGAGGGCTACGTGGAAGGGAAGGGTTAGATTGATCTTGGGGTAGGTTAAAAGGTTGGCACAGCATTATGGGCTGAAGGGCCTGTATTGTACTGTTCAATGGAAAAATTAGCCCTGATGATTCTATTTGCAATCCACCTTAAATGTGGCTGATGTTTTCTCAGCATCCAGTGACATTGTGTCATCCATTTTCTGCATTGTCAGAATAAAATGAAGCTGCTGAGTACAACCGATACATTGTCAAGACATTTATGACCATTTTGCAGTGAGATTGATAACGAGTAATTCATTGGGAAGAGTTTCACATTTGCATCAGTGCTGTGCACACAGTATCTGCCAGCCTGAGATTTCAGTCGTGGGGATGGTGGAATCTGCTTTCACTGTTTCTGGACTTCCATCCAAATCAGATGTGAGTTATTGATGGCCTATTGTTCAGCATGGACATTGTAGAGGGAATGATTGGAGTAGATCATATCAGGAGGGGAGCCCAGGCACAGAGGAGATTCCTGTGTTTTCTATAATTCCTCATTTTCCCTCATATTCAAGGCATCTTTTTCAGTAGCAGCTCTGTGGAACACAATTTAAGTCTGGTTTTGCCGATATCTGCCAGTTTATAACTTTATGCACTCTGTACCCAATCAAAACATAAAACTTCCAGCAATGTATAGGAGGCCACACTTGGAGCACTGGATACAGTAGATAACCCCAACAGACTCTGGTAATTGACACTCCCCCCTTCACCATTCCCCATTCTTGTTTCCTTCTCACACTTTCTCTTCTTATCCGCCCATCATCTCCCTCTGGTGCTCCTCCCCCTTCCCTTTCTTCCATGGTCTTCCCTCCTCTCCTATCAGATTCCCCCATCTCCAGCCCTTTGTCTCTTTCTCCAGGCACCTGGTCTGAGTTTAGTTTCACCGACTTGAGCACTGAATAATGGAGACCTGATTAGAAGTGCAGGTGAATCTCTGCCTGACTTAGACACGAGGTTATCCCACATTCTAGGCATATCCCAACACACATTTTCATCTGTCCACCTTGTTTCCTTCTTTTTTCAGCTATCCAATACCTCCTCCCCCACCTGCTTTCATCTGCTGATTATCTCCTTGCTCTTCCTTATCTCTACCTGTGTTCATCTGCAGGCCTCTATCCCAACCCCCTGTACTGCTACATATTGGCAATCTTTCCTTTTCCCTCTCAGTCCTGATATGGTTCTTGACCCAAAGAAAGATCTCGGCCCAAAAAATCAACTGTCCGTTTCTCTCCATAGATGCTGCCAGACCTGCTGAGTTCCTCCAGCATGTTGTGGTGTGTTGCTCTAGACTTCCAGCATATATATGCAGAATCCATTGTGTCTCCACCTTGATCTGAAATGTCAACTTAACCTTTTGCCTCCATGGCTGTTGATTGAGCGGCTGAGTTCTTCCAGTGTTCTGCTGTTTTATGTGAATGTGTGAGCATAGTTTGTTGCTCAGTGTGACTGATTTTTGAAGTATATAAACTCTTGTTCTCTTCACTATATTTGTCAGTTTCTTTTTCTCCCTCTTCCTTTGAAGATTTTCCGATGTTGTCAGACACTGTTAACTGTGCTGCTGTACCTTGCCAAACATCTTTTCTGTATGTGATCTGAGAGATGGTGAACTGTTTCACAGGAAGGGGCACCACAACTGCACAGAAGAAGAGTTGAGGCCTCAGGCAGATCAGCCAGGACAAATTATTTTACTGCATACTTCAAACAGTTGGAAGTTGTTCATTACTTAATGCTTATCACCTGGCTGGCAAGCTTTGTTTAAACAATGTGCTGCAAGATCCATATTACTCGCAGTTCCAGTACGAATAAACTAAGAATAGTAATAGTGGCTGACTCCAACTACTTTCATGGTTTTCTCTGTTTTCATTTAGTATTCTTCAGATAATTTCTTTATTTTGTTTTGAGATACAGTGTGTGCCGCAAGCACCACCCAGCAACCCATCTATTTAACACTAGCGCAATCACAGGACAGTTTACAGTGACCAATTAACCTACTAACTGCTATGTGGTTGGAAAGTGGAAGGAAACCAGTGCAGCTGAAGGAAACCCATGCACTCATGGAGAGGACGTACAAACTTTTTTATTTGGGCGCCTTCCCCCTTCCTTCTCTGTCCTGATGAAGGGTCTAGGCCCAAAACCATATAACCATATGACAATTACAGCACGGAAACAGGCCATCGCTGCCCTTCTAGTCCATGCCAAACTCTTACTCTCACTTAGTCCCACCGACCTGCACTCAGCCCATAACCCTCCATTCCTTTCCTGTCTATATATCTATCCAATTTAACTTTAAATGACAACATCGAACCTGCCTCAACCACTTCTGCTGGAAGCTCGTTCCACACAGCTACCACTCTCTGAGTAAAGAAGTTCCCCCTCGTGTTACCCCTAAACTTTTGCCCTTTAACTCTCAACTCATGAGAGTTGACAGTTTACTCTTTTCCATGGATATCGCCTGACCTGCTGAGTTCCTCCAGCGTCTTGTGTGTATTCTTTACAGATAGTATTGGGATTGAACTCCTGGCGCCCCAAGCTGTCATAGTGTCGTGCTATCTGCTCTGCTCCCTGGCGGCCTTTTATATTTCTATCTGGTCACCATGCTTCTCATGCGGTACTCTATCATGGGATGAACCTGAATTAGGGTGGCATGGTAGCGCAGTACTTAGCACAACACTTTACAATACCAGCAAACCAGGTTCAGTTCCCCCACAGCTGCCTGTACGTTCTCCCCGTGACTGCATGTGCTTCCTCCCACACTCCAAAGATGTACTGGTTGGTAGGTTAATTGGGCATTGTAAATTGCCCTGTGATATGGCTAGGGTTAATTTGGGGGGGGGGGGGGCTGCAGTGTGGTGTGGCTTGAAGGGCCAGAAGGGCCTATTCCTCGCTGCATCTCAATAAATTTTAAAAAATGTTAAAATAGCCGGTATTTATGTTAATCTCAAAAAAAAAGCAAACATATTTTGTTTACAAGCAGTACACATCAAAGTGCTGGTGAACGCAGTAGGCTAGGCAGCATCTCTAGGAAGAGGTGCAGTCGACGTTATGGGCCCAGACCCTTCGTCAGGACTTCTTTCAGTTAGTCTTGACGAAGGGTCTCGGCCCGAAACGTCGACTGTACCTCTTCCTAGAGATGCTGCCTGGCCTTCTGCGTTTTCCAACAACTTTTATGTGTGTTGCTTGAAATTCCAGCATCTGCAGATTTCCTCGTGTTTGGATATTGTTCACAAGTGTGAGGGGGAAGGGACTTAGAGGAGATCCGAAGAAGAGCTACTTTCATCCAGAGGGTGTTGAAATCTGGGACACACTGCTTGAGTTGGCAGTGGAAGTAGGTTATCACAGACATGGTGAGCCGAAGGGCCGGTTCCTGTGCTGTGAGGCTCTATGATTGAAGCGGAGCTATTAACAATGATGCGGGTTTCACGACATGCAGTTTAAACAAAGCCTGACAGCTTGGCGATGACCATTAAGCAATGAGCAATTTCCAATCTGTTTCAAGCATTTGGAAGCGAACTAATTTGTTTGTACTCTACAAAATAATCTCATCCAATCACAGCAATATATGCTACATCACAGAATTAATCAAGGGATTAATCCAGATAAACAATATAGAAGTAATTGGCTTGGCTAGAAGGAGAAATGCAGAGATTGTTTCATGGATTTGGTAAAATGTGACACAAAATAAATTATATTTTCATACCATGATGAGTGCATATTGTGAAATATTATGCATTTTCAAATGGATGGGTGGTCACTGATATAAAATGACAAAATGAGAGTTGCTTATAATTGAATTACACTAACTTAATTGCTCTTATAAATTCCATGTTGGTATAAGCATAAAATGTGTCTGATGAATACAAGTTGGCAAGCTGGATACCTTGCAGCCTTTCTAGACCTTCCACGATCTTCTTGGTTAACTAGTAAGGGGAATTTTCACACTTAGATCGGGGCTGTTCCCTCACTGCTAAAAGTAATCAGCAGCCAGATTGCCTGTGATCTTCTGCCCCTTGCACACCATGTAAGCTGTTAAATCTGTTATAGGACAAATACTTTTCCTGTGCCCTGTGCAGGAAACATTTACATTCCTTGTCCTTTTAACCCAGGTGTTTTACAAATAAAACGGCTTAATTGGAGAAGCGTTGTACCGTGGAAATGTCTGCTTCAGGGATTGGTCTGAGGCTGTCAGAACTCATCAAAGACATGACCCTTTTCCAACTGATGGAAATGATCTTTTGAGCCATTATCCCCAAGGATGTACAATCCCCAGTCCCCCCATAGTTAAATGCTAAAGATTGAAGTTCTTGCCTTGTCTCCTTTGAGACACCTAACGTCAAGTAAATGTCTATTAAAGATGATATTGATTTCCTTCCTTAGCTCAGATGTGACTGTCAACATTCTGTAATTTGACGTATTTTTTGGACAATTGTCTACTGAAGTATTAGTATTTGAAACAGTAATATTTAAGTTCATGTATCAATTAGCCAGCATGAGCTGATGGCAAAGTATGTAATGAATTAATATAAGCAACACACATAAAGGTTGCTGGTGAACGCAGCAGGCCAGGCAGCATCTCTAGGAAGAGGTGCAGTCGATGTTTCAGGCCGAGACCCTTCGTCAGGACTAACTGAAGGAAGAGTGAGTAAGGGAATTGAAAGTTGGAGGGGGAGGAGGAGATCCAAAATGATAGGAGAAGACAGGAGGGGGAGAGATGGAGCCAAGAGCTGGACAGGTGATAGGCAAAAGGGATACGAGAGGATCATGGGACAGGAGGTCCGAGAAGAAAGACGGGGGGGGGACCCAGAGGATGGGCAAGGGGTATATTCAGAGGGACAGAGGGAGAAAAAGGAGAGTGAGGAAAGAATGTGTGTATAAGAATAAGTAACAGATGGGGTACGAGGGAGAGGTGGGGCATTAGCGGAAGTTAGAGAAGTCGATGTTCATGCCATCAGGTTGTTTGCATAGTGAATTAATATACTATCTGCACTAAAACCTATTACAACTAGTTCCTTAGTGAATGGTTTTACATGGTATCAGAAATGAATAAAAATCAAAATTGCTCCAACACTGACTGCATAACTTCAAAGAATTTTGGTTAAATTCTCAGAATTTTCTTTTATAGTTGGGCTGATATGTTATAAATTTGAGATAACAGCTACAGACATGCGGGCTTTTATGCCACTGCTTGGTTAATTATTCCTTTAACATTTAAAAATAAAAGGAAGTTCTGTTTAAGCTTTGATGCCATTACACAGATTCAATTCTAATGGCTCTCAGCTGGTGTCTTTCCTGAACTGTGTTGGTTTTTTGAATTTGCTCACAATGTCAAGATAAAGCGTTGAGCAGAAAACTACTACCCTCAGGGAGGAGGCAAAATTGTCAAGTAAGTTGATCCAGTTGACTCAGCTACCCTATCTTTATACAGTTAGAATCACAAGGAACAGAGTGACGGCACCGATGCAACGGTCCTTGGGAAGGATAGAGAGAGTGGGTGTGAAAGGTGGGGTGAAAAGTACATTGGCTTGGATCAAAAGCAGAAATTTGTGAAGAAGTCCACTAGTTAAGGAGCATCTGTCAAAAGAGAAACAGTTCATGTTTTTAGCGAATAACCAATTTTTAGATCTGGCGAAAGGGTGGTGGACTTAAAATTTTCAAAGCAGAGCGGGGGGTGGGGTGGGGGGTAAGTCCGGATGGAGACTGGTTAAATGTCAGAGTCACATAGAAAGGAGGCAGGCCACTTTACCCTCCCTGATGTCTTCCAAGATGCTAGTTGTCCTTACCCATACCCTAAAGCCCAAGTGATGGTCTTGCATTCTTGAGACCTCACTGCCTCTAAATGCAGTACTCATCCACAAAGCGGGGTAAGACTGTTACATTTAGTGTAGCTGTTAACATGACGCTGTTGCAGCTCATGGCGTTGGAGTTCGGAGCTTAATCCCTGTGTCGTCCGTAAGGAATCTTTATATGTCCTTCCTGTGGAATGTATGAGTTTTCTCTCAGTCCTCCAGTTTCCTCCCATTGTCCAAAGCCGTAATGGTAGGTTAGTTGGTCATTGTAAATCTTCCTGTGATTAGATTAGGATTAAATTGGGGTGTACCTCAAAGAGTTAGAAGGACCTATTCCGTGCTGTATCTCTAAAAAATAACCCATCAAATCCTATCATGTTGTGATAATTTTACCCTCGAGACTGCTTCACTCTGATATTACAAATGCATCCTTCCTTTTTCTTCTAGCCAATGCCTCTTTACTCTCAAGTTGAGATGTATTGCTTCAACAAATTGTCTGAATGCATTCCCTCAAACTTATCCTTCACGGGTGTGTGTGAATGTTTCAACATTGTTTTGAGTAAATTTTATTGTTTTGAACTTGCACTTTTTAATTAGTATTCTGAGGATTCATTTTGGATCGTTTGTGTTTGTCTCATGCGTTGAACATTTGTAAGTTCTGCTTTGATGTGTTGCCTGGCTCTCCAGTGATATAGCTAAGGAGCAATTCAGATGCTTTTATCTTGAATGCTGCTCTCGTGCGAAGGAGCACTAAGCAAATTGTCATGCTGTCAGGAATTTCTACAACATTATGTTGTAAAGTTGTTCTGGGGAAATGATAGTTTAGTTCCCAAATTGCTAATGTTTGTCACTGAGCATTTGACCACATGTTGGAAACGAGGAGGAAAAGTTCTGAGTTTAACAGCTCCAGTCAAAGGCTGGTCTGAGATCGCAGGCAACAATAGTACAGATGATTGCAGTCATGGGTAAAATGGGCTACATGTGAAATACATGGCTCATTGCCCACTTCATTTTATCCATCTATCTGTATCTCTATCTCTATCTATCTTTCTACTGTGCCTATAAAAAGTATTCATCCTTTTTGGAAGTTTTCATGTTTTATTGTTTCACCACATTGAATCACAGTGGATTTAATTTGGCTTTTTTGACACTGATTAACAGAAAAGACTCTTTTGCATCAAAGTAAAAACAAATTTCTACAAATTGGTCCAATTTTTTTACATTTATTAAACACAAAATAATTACTAATCCCCTTCAAGTCAGTATTTAGTAGACGCAACTTTAGCAGCAATTACAGCCTTGAGTCTGTGTGGATAGGTCTCTATCAGCTTTGCACATCTGGACACTGCAATTTTTCCCCTTTCTTCTTTATAAAACTGCTCAAGCTCTGTCAGATTGCATGGGAATTGTGAGTGAACAGACCTTTTCAAGTCCTTCCACAAATTCTCAATTGGATAGAGGTCCGGACTCTGACTTGCTCACTCCAGGACATTAACTTTGTTATTTTTAAGCCATTCTTGTGCAGCTGTAGTTTTACGCTTAGGGTCACTGTCTTGCTGGAAAACAAATCTTCTCCCAAGTCGTAGTGCTCTTGCAGACGGCATCAAGTTTTCCTCCAGGATTTCCCTGTATTTTGCTGCATTCATTTTACTCTCTACCTTCACAAGCCTTCCAGGGCCTGCTGCAGTGAAGCATCTCCACTGCATGATGCAGCCACCACCATGTTTCATTGTAGAGATGGTGTGTTTTAGATGATGTGCAGTATTACCCCAAACATAGTGTTTGCTCTGATGGCCAAAAAGCTCAATTTTGGTTTCATCAGACCATAGAACCTTCTTCCAGCTGACTTCATGCCTGTAGCTAAGATTTCATGTGAGTGTTTTTCAACAGTGGCTTTCCCTTCGCCAGTCTCTCATAGAGCTGCAACTGGTAAAACACCTAAACAACAGTTGTATGTGCAGTCTCTCTCATCTCAGCCAATGAAGCTTATAACTCCTCCAGAGTTGTCATAAGTCTCTTGGTGCCCTCTCTCACTAGTCCCCTTCTTGCCTGGCCACTCAGTTTTTGAGGACGGTGTGCTCTAGGCAGATTTACAGCTGTGCCATATTCTTTCCATTTGTTGATGATTGACTTAACTGTACTCCAGGGGATATTCAGCGACTTGGAAATTTTCTTGTATCCATCTCCTGACTTGTATTTTTCAATATCCTTTTTGCAGAGTTGCTTGGAGTGCTCTTTTGTCTTCATGGTGTAGTTTTTGCCAGGATACTGACTCACCAGCAGTTGGACCTTCCAGATACAGGTGTATTTTTACTACAATCAATTGAAACATCTTGACTGCACACAGGTCTCCAAAAACAGATCTCCATTTAACTAATTATGTGACTTCTAAAACCAATTGGTGGCACCAGTGATGATTTAGTGTGTCATATTATAAGGGATGAATATTTACACAATCAATAATTTTGTGTTTTATATTTGTAATTAACTTAGATCACTTTGTAGAGATCTGTTTTCACTTCTGATAACTTCAAAGGGTCTTTTTCTGTTGATCAGTGTCAATAAAAGCCAAATTAAATCCACTGTGATTCAATGTTGTAAAGCAATAGAACATGAAAACTTCTGGGGGGGCAGTGAATACCTTTTATAGGCACTGTACCTACATCTATCTATCTGTCTGTTTATACCACAGGCAACAGTGAGAATTAAACCCAGGTCACCTGTACTGTAAAGCGTTGTGCTAGTCACTATGCTACTGTGCTGTTGTAGGCAGTGGTACTCAAAACTTGTCTTACACGATGAGCCATGTTCTAGTACAATTTATGTCACTGGTGTCAAACTGCTGATGTGAAAAATTAACTAGGTATATCTGTTCACAAAAGCTTGGGCAAATTAAATCAGGCTCATTATTACCCAATCAGCATACTCTGAATCATCAGCAAGGTGATGGAAGATGTCATTAACTATGATTTTAAGTGGCAACAATTGATCGATATCCTACTCACTGGTAGCCAGTTTGGATTTTGTCAGATCCACTCAGCTCTGGACCTCTGTATACCATGTTGTATGACCATGACCATGGTTGTTCTTGGCAAATATTTCTACAAAAGTGGTTTGCCATTGCCTTCTTCTGGGCAGTGTCTTTACGAGACGCATGTCCCCAGCAATTATCGATGCCTGTCAGAGATTATCTGCCTGGCGGCTGAGGTCCCATAACCAGGATTTGTGATATGCACCACCTACCACCTGCTCCTATGGCCTCATGTGACCCTGACTGATGGGGCTAAGCAGGTCCTAATCCTCGTCCAAGGGTGACTTTCAGGCTAGTGGATCTCTGTGTCGTCTTGCCAAAAAGATGAACCAGCGAGTTGAATTCCAGTGTTGAGGTGAGAATGACCCAGTACCATGTATGCTGTTGAAAGCCGAAGAGGTGCTGGTAGAAATAAAATCATTATGGTTGTTGGAGATCTAATCTCCAACCCAAGGACATTGCTACAGATGGTTCTAGAGGAATGCCCTAGTTCCAGTGATCTTTAGTAGCTTCATCAATGTCCTTCTGACCTGACAAATAGATAGAATTATGGATGTTTTCTTGTGAATGCACTAAGATCACTTCCATTTGGAACTCCTCAGCAAAAAGAAGCAGTCCATGCCTGAATGCAGCAACACCAGGTGAAGATTTAGGTACAAGCAAGTAAGGAGCATTTGTGACACAGGGATTTTTGGGCAGAGATCATCGCTGATGGGAATGTTCAGCTATCTACTCTTCATATTCACCAGTATTACTTCTGCTGCATTCTCCATCCTCAACATCATTGACCAGAAGCTCAAATAGACCAGCTACTTAAATACTGCAGCTATGAGAGCTGGATGCCTTGCAATGAATGACTTAACTTCTGACACCTCAAAGGTCTTCTACCATTCATGAGGCACCAAAAGAGTGTGATGGAATAGATAGCATTTGTCTGGATAGGTACAGCTCTAACAACTTGCTACTGAAACAGCCTAATTCATTGGTACCCCATCCATTATCATGAAAATAACTTACTCCAGCAATGGCGTGCAGTTGCTGCAGCGTGTCCTATCTACAAAAATGCACTCAGTGACTCTTGGCCTCTTCGACAATATCTCTCAAATGAACATTCTTTGTCATTAGGAAGTACAAGGGTTTCAGCTTCTTGGGAACTCGACACATGCGCAGGTACTCCATCCAGTCAGAGGGATGCTATTACAGTTTGGTGCATCAGAGTGCGGAGTTGGCAGCACGGTAGCGTAGGTAGCACAATGCTTTACAGTACAGGGGACCCGGGTTCAATCCTGCCACTGGCTGTAAGCTGTGCGTTTCCCCATGACCGTCTGGGTTTCCTCCGGGTGCTCCAGTTTCCTCCCACAGTCCAAAGATGTACCAGTTGGTAGGTTAGTTGGTCATTGTAAATTGTCTGGAGATTACGCTAGGATTAAATCAGGGAATTGCTGGTGGCAAGGCTCGATAGACTGGAAGGACTTATTCTGCGCCGTATCTCAATAAATAAACAAACATTCAAGTAACTAAAATAAAATCTTGCGTCGTTTGTAAGAAGTTTGCCTGGCCTTCCCATCAGCATGTGGATTTCCTTTGGGTGCTCTAGTTTCCTCCCCTATTCCAAAGATGTATGGGTTAGTACATTAAGTGGTTACTGTAAATTGTCCTGTAATTAGGCTAGAACAGTTGAGTTGCTGGGCGGCAGGCTCATTGGGCTGGAAGGGTCTGTTCTGTGCTGTATCACAAAATAAATAAATAACTATATAAAATGTATCACTAGTCCTTCATCATCACTTGATCTAAAACTTCGAGTCTCCGACCCACTGGCATTATCACAGTACTTTTATCAGAAGGACTGCAGAATCTCAGGAAGTTGGCTCATTGCCACTTTCTCCAGAGCAACTGGTAAATTCTGGCATTGCCAATGATGCCTAAATTATGAAAAATAAAGAAAAAGTCTGAATTTCAGACGAGCCTTAAATGCAAAAATAGTGCGATTGAGTCATGTACAAAACCAAAAGGGTTAAAAAAATATTACTTTTGTGCGTACTTGAGTTGCCTTCTAAGTTAATCTGGTTCTGAGTTGTAACTGCTTTGGGGCCAGGTTGGAAGTGTTCCCACTGCCTTTGAGGTCAGTTCAGCTGTACAGTACCTCCATTAAGTTCATTTGATGTACTGTAACCAGACCTGTTTTCCCTCAAAGTATGCCCAAGGGAAGGAGAAAGGAAATGACATAGTTTGGTAACGGATCCCAGACCTGTTACTGAATCAAAAAGTGCACTGGAGCGCTTTCTAACTGGGTCCAGTGGGAATGCAGAATTCGCCGTTTACAAGTGAGCCAATTCCATTCGAGACCAGGTCTGCAGAGTCTGTGTGTACAAATCACTAAAATATGTACATTGCAGCAATTGTTAAATAAGTAAGCAAGCTTGTAAAGTAAAACATGACTGAAGTCAAACTGCTATTTAAAAAAATTAAGATTGGAAGCCTGTGGTGTTCATTTCAATGGCTTCCCTGATGAAATGTCCTCACAAATGTCTTTTTCTAATTGATGCAACCAAGATATTTCTAGAATCATTCATGAAAAGCTCAGTTCTGGAAAAGTATGTGCCATAGGGGTCAGGAAAGCCAAATACTTTAATCTTTACTCTAAATACAGTGTATATATTTGGTAAAAACTGTTTAACCATATGTTGTAACTGTGAGCAAAATCACCGGAGAGACAATGAAGCTAGTGGATATAAACATTTATTCAGCACAATGAGCAGCTATTCAAGACACTGTGAAAGAAACAGCCTGCTTGACCCAATATTTCATGACATTTTATATGCTAAGGATAAAAGGTAACAGCAGGACAATTCTATAGTTACAATGTGTCTACAATACTTCCTTTGAATTACATATAGTTTTCAAACACCTCCTCCTTTGCACCCACACTCCAGACACCCAAAATGAATGTTAAGCCCCACTGACTCTAGGCTACATTTGTGGTCTGAGATCTAATTGTTCTGAGCTGTGCTTTAAATTCAGTCTGCAATCCACATTCAAATCTGAAGATCGGTTGCTGGTAAAATTAATATTTGCTATTTACCCTAACTCCAGAATCTACCATAACACTATACACATTATGCGGGACGAATCTGCAATCTGTCGAGTATCTCTCCGCTAACTCTCTCCATTCCCATCCTGGATAGTAGGAGGCTTACAGCTTACAAAGCATCCTTCTTGTACTTAAAAACTGGAAGTCCGTTACTATTTCCAGCGAGCTCGGTCCTTCCGACGCATTTGTTGTGGTCTGCCCTCTGCGGTTGACTTGTCACTTATTTTTGCACAATGTTTAGTGCATTGCATGCTTGCAGTCTCGTATCCCTTTAGTAAGCACATTTCTTGTAGTTTCTTCTTGTTACTTTAGCCACGTACATACTGTATATTGCAACATATTTGCTTAGCACCCTAGGATTCTTTACTCCATTTTGTCACATCAAGTGGTTGCAAAATTTACAAAGTTCAATATATATTTCCACAAGTACCACACCTATAGTCCTTTCTGAACTGTCCAGAGTAATTGTTAGTGAATCAATATGACTGCTGTGTTTCATGTGCTTGCTGGGTTTTTGTGTGAAATCAAGAAGCTGGAAACATGCATGTCCAAATGAAGATATTTAATGAGGAAACAAATTTCAAGTCATGATCTTCCCATAAAAATGCTTCACATTCTTTGCTGGCGGTTTCGTGATCAATAGTGAGATTGCTTTAGAATTAAGCTTGGCGAGGTGCTGCATTGGACCATGTAGATGACACACCCCGCAATACAAGTGCACAGAAGAGGAGATAAACATTCACACTGAATTCTGTGGTGGATCACAGCCTTTTTCCCTTGAACTCTAATGCGGATTCAAGATTGGCTTGGCCATACATAGAAAACAGTGTAGTGGTGGATGAGTGTTATTCTGACAGGAGGTGTGAGACCAGTGGTATACTGCAAGGATTATTCCTGGGACCTCTGTTGTTTGTGATATATACTTTATACTTTATACTTATACTTTTTACTTTATTGTCGCTAAACAATTGATACTAGAACGTACAATCATCACAGTGATATTTGATTCTGCACTTCTCGCTCCCTGGATTACAAATCGATAGTAAATATTAACAATTTAAATGTTAAATCATAAATAGAAAATAGAAAAATGGAAAGTAAGGTAGTGCAAAGAAAAACCCAGATGCAGGCCCGGATATTTGGAGGGTACGGCCCAGATCCGGGTCAGGATCCGTTCAGCAGTCTTATCACAGTTGGAAAGAAACTGTTCCCAGATCTGGCCGTACGAGTCTTCAAGCTCCTGAGCCTTCTCCCAGAGGGAAGAGGGACGAAAAGTATGTTGGCTGGGTGGGTCGTGTCCTTGATTATCCTGGCAGCACTGCTCCAACAGTGTGCGATGTAAAGTGAGTCCAAGGATGGGAGATTGGTTTGTGTGATGTGCTGCGCTGTGTTCATGACCTTCTGCAGCTTCTTCCGGTCTTGGACAGGACAACTTCCATGCCAGGTTGTGATGCACCCTAGAAGAATGCTTTCTACGATGCATCTATAAAAATTAGTGAGGGTTTTAGGGGACAGGCCAAATTTCTTTAGTTTTCTCAGGAAGTAAAGGCGCTGGTGGGCCTTCTTGGCAGTGAACTCTGCTTGTTGGACCAAGTCAGGTCATTTGTGATATTGACCCCGAGGAACTTAAAGTTTTTGAACTGTTCCACTTGCGCACCACCGATGTAAATGGGGTTGTGCGGTCCGCTACTCCTTCTGAAGTCAACAACCAATTCCTTCGTCTTGCTGACGTTGAGTGATAGGTTATTGTCTTAGCACCATGCCACCCGGTTCTTAATTTCCTCTCTGTAATCAAACTCATCATTACCCGAGATACGGCCTACAATTGTTGTGTCATCAGTAAACTTATATATTGAGTTTGATGGAAACTTGGCTACACAATCATGGGTGTACAGTGAGTACAGCAGGGGGCTGAGTACACAGCCTTGTGGGGCACCGGTGCTCAGAGTGATTGTAGAGGAGAGCTTGTCCCCTATTTTTACAGCCTGGGTCCTGTCTGTGAGGAAGTTGAAGATCCAGCTGCAGATCTGAGTGCTAAGGCCCAAGTTCCGGAGCTTAGGAATCAGTTTATTTGGAATGATGGTATTAAAGGCAGAGCTGTAGTCAATGAAAAGGAGCCTTATGTATGCGTCTTTATTCTCCAGGTGTTCTAAGGAGGAATGTAGGGCCAGAGAGATGGCATAAAGTATATTTATAAAGTATAGATAATACTGTCTTCGAAACTACAGCACCTGGTCAATCTACGGCACCAGAAGCATCTGGTATTCACACTTCTTTAGGAAGCGCATTGTTGTGGACTCAATCCACAGTACTTTGTCAAATAGAACTCTGGCGACCAAAGTCATTTAAGTGTAAGGGAATCATCTACCCAAAAAACTCACTCTAACAAACAGGCACGATATTGAGGATATAGACAAAGTGCAGACATCTGGGATTAGTTTGGACTGGCAGAATAGTGGGGACAGACATTGTGTGCTGAAGAGCCTGTTCTTCTACTCGACTGTTCTTAAGCATTAAAGTTTGTAACATCCATCTGGGCATGAAGAAGTGCAACATCACATTCCCAGTGAGCCTTTTAGGATGTGAAAAGCCATCGTAGTTGTGATATTGTTTGCCTCTGTTCTGTACAATCATCATGTTGGTTTGGTGGGTCTAATTGCATTTTCGTGCGGAACATACTGAATATATTTTGAGCAAGGCAGTTTCCCATTTTGGAGAAAAATAATCATCTCTGAAAATTGTTTGGGGACTTTATGATCCCTGATTTCCATTTCTCAGTTTTTCTCTCAGACACTCGAGTATCACCTGCACCGCGATCGCAAATATGAGAGAGGAAAAGTCAAATCTCTACACTTGCTCAAACAAAATACCCTAAACTAAAAAATTAGGTGCTTTAGTTGTCCCCTAGAAAAGAAGCTGGAATATGACAGAAAGAACACAAGTTTATTCATTTGTTTAACATTTTAAAAAAAACATTCATTCATTATTCATGTGAAACCTTAGCAGTGTCAAAATCTCCCACTTTCATATCTGACATAAATTAGGAAAAGCTTGCTAGATTTTTTTTCTGTTTGCTCTGAATAAGTAATAAAACAGAACGAATGTTCTGTTTCCTGAAGATAAAAGTGTTATAAAAAATATCAAGGAGCTTGAAGGGTGGGTTAGAAAGTTTGCAGATGACTTGAAGGTTAGAGGTACTGTGGATAGTGTAGACGGTTGTCTTAAGTTACAACGGGACATTGATTAGATGCAGAGCTGAGCTGAGAAGTGGCAGCTGGAGTTTAGGCTGGAAAGGTGTGAAGTGATTCACTTTGGAAAGCCAAAACTTGAAGGCAACACAGGGTGATTGGCAGAATTCTTAACATTGTGGAGGGAAAATGGATCTTGGGGTTTGCATTCATTGATCCCTCAAAATTGCAGCACAAGTTGACTGAGTAGTTAAAAAGGCGTATGGTGTGTTGGCCTTCACTAGTCAGGGAATTAAGTTCAGGAGCTGGAAGGGAATGGTGTAGCTCTCTAAAACATTGATTAGACCACACCTGGATTAATGATAGGTGCATGGAATGTGCTGCCAGACTTGTGGTAGAGGCAGATACATATGAGACATTTAAGAAATTTTTAGATAGTCACATGGATGAAAGAAAGAGAGAGTGCTATGTGGGATAAAAGGGTTAGATTGATCTTGGAGTAGGTTAAAGGGTCAGCACAACAACATGGGCTGAAGGGTCTGTACTATGCTGTACTGTCCTATGCTCTAAAAGTCTACTCTGTATTAGTTCCCCCGATCAGGGTCATGTGAAATTATGGGAGCAGGTGGTGGATGGTCATATGAGCAGCTAGAGAGCTGAAGAGTATTGATAATGGCTGGGGTCACCCATCTTGTAAAGATGCTGCCCAGAAGAAAGCAATGGTAAGTCAGTTCTGTAGAAAAATTTGCCAAGAACAATCATGATCATGACAGATGGAAGACCTTGATTGCCCACACCATGATTCAGTATTAACAGAAGCTAAAGAATCAGATATAAGTTAAACACGTAGAACTTTGATTTTTAAAAAAAATTCCTTTTTCTCTTCATTTAGTTGCATACATACTGAAGCTTGTTGCTGATTAGTGTCATAACTTTATCAAATTACCCAAGACTTTTGTTGTCTTTCAGTGCCTTTTCCCAACCACACCACTGCAGCAATCTTTCTTGCAATGTAATTTAGTAAACAGCTGAAGATTTTTTATTGCAGTTTACATTAACATCCAGCTTGTGTATTTGGTGGCCTTGGATTAACTCTGATTCTAGAGACTGTGGGCACTTAACCTTCATTAACCCAGCTATCATTTATTCTAACTCTTGAACCACAGCAATCAAATGTAAGACATCATATAGAATCCATTATAAATGAATGTTTCATCTCAGCGTAAACTGGTTGGCAGAATTATAGAGGGTTGGTAGAAGTTTATAGAAGAAGGCCATTTAGCTTAAATGGCATCTGCTGGGTCTTTAAAAAGCGAATGTGTTTGGTTGCAACATTAGCCTCTCCACATTCCCCACACCACCACCACCCTCCCCCCAGTTCCAACTCCATCTTCCACTACTCCATCTCCTCTAACACTTAGCCTTTGACCCAGTAAGTCTCTCAGTGTGCTCCTTGTTTAAAGTTACTCATGTAGTCACCTTTCTGGATATTGCTCAGTTCCTGTTAACTGTGTTGGAAAAAGATCCACTCATCTTTCATTTTGAACAGGGGATCCCAATCTGTGGTCCACAGACTCCTTGCTTAATGGTATTGGTCCATGGCATAAAGAGATTGCGAACTCCTGGTCCCAATGGTCTATTTGTTGATGCAATCATCTGAGAATTTTTTTATGTTAAACAATCCAACATCAACCTGCAACCATTTTTTCAAGAAGAATACTCCAACCCTTAGATTCCAATTCCAGGAAACACTTTGGTAAAAGCCTTGTACATCCTTTGTCTTCTGAGCAATATTATGAGCAAAATTTTCTGGCCGAATTATTCCCAGAATTTTCAAGTTGCTCTGAACGATTGAATTATGAAATTCGACACCAGGGTTTCCCAACCTGGGGTCCACGGACCTTTTGTTTAAAGGCATTGGTCCATGGCATTGGGAACCCCTGTTCCAGACAAATATCTTTGCTGTTCACTTCTTTCCCTCTTTTTATAAATTTATAAACTTAAATAACCAATATTTATATTTCATCCCATTGGCCAAATGTGCCAAGTTTCAAACATGGTGTATGCAAATGTATCTCTGCTCATCTGTAATTTTCAAAATTATGCCGTTAATTATGTTCTTTGAGTCTGTGTTCTTTAAATGCATCACTGCACATGTCTTGGCATTGAGTTCCATCAGCTGTGTTTCTGTCAATTTCATGATCTGGATCAATGTCACATCAAAGACGACATATATTTTATACTTATTGGAACTCATCATCAACCCTCATTCCATCCACAACTTTACAATGTTTGATAATATCTTTAAAATTTTCAGTTATGCTCCCTGTGCCCGAGTCCAGGTTCTCCATTGAAGCAACCATTCAATTCTTTTGAAAAGCAGTCTTTGATTTTTTTTTTGCTTGTGCGGGATTTGTAATTGTTGCGCAAACCTAAGTCTTAGGTAGCACTTCTTCTGTTTGTCCAAAGCTCAAGCTTTCGTTATGTATACTTATGAGGTTCCAGTGATATTGATCAGATTCAAGTCTTTCTTTTGGCTCAAGGCAGCATCTGCAGATGTTGGAAATCAAAGTAATACACAGAAAATGCTGGACAAACTCAGCAGGCCAGGCATCATTTTCTGTGTAGTACTTCTTTTGGTTGTCATCTGACAATGCTGAGTATTTGTGTGGTGACACGGGAAGGAAATAGTTTAAAGCAGGCTTGACATGGTGCCTGAGCCAACACCCGGTTCTGTTCTCCATCCACGTGGTCCTTTAGTTTCTTGCACAATGCTCTCCAGCCCTGGCCACCACATTTTGCATGGTCCCACCTCTTTAAGTGTAGCCACTGAGCCACATTCTGAAGCACTGAAGCAATTTTCTCCTTGGCTCCCAAAAGTTTAGTTTCTACCAATCTGGAAACATGCAGGTGGCTAACTGAAAGCAAATGAGACTTGTCCATAAAAATTGTTTGCGCTTCTTCCGGCCAGTTGTATGGCGAATCTGGAAATCAAACCCAGTACATTCAAACTGTTCACATTTGGTCTGGCTATAGTACTCAGGGATACTGATCCAGAAATCAGCTTCATTTGGATGTTTCTGATGGAGCTGAACTTTGCTTCCTCGATGTGATGATAGAATATGCATAACAACCATTAACATTTATGCGAACCGCTGAGTGAATATAGAACATAGAATGGCACAGCACAGGAACAAGTCCTTCAGCCTACAGTGTTATGCTGAACCAGCTAAGAAGTAAATCAAAACCTCCTCCCCAAAAAAACTAATCCCTCTTACCTCTTACCATCTTCCTCACATTCATGTCCCTATCTAAACATCTCTTAACAACCTCTAATGTATTTGTCTCTATCACCATACCAGGCACCGCATTCCAGGCACTCACAGCTTTCTTAGTGAAAAAGTCACCCTTCACAAACCCTCTTGAACCTTCTTTTTCTCACCTTCAATACATGCCCTCTGGTATTATACATTTCTACCCTGAAAGAAATGATACTCCTTGTCTATTCTTTCTATGCCTCTCATAATTTTATAAACCGCTATCAGATCTCTCCTCAGTCTCCGCCACTCCAGAGAAAACAGCGCAAGTTTGTCCATGCTCTCATGATAGCACGTGCCCTCTAAACCAGGCAGCATCTTGGTAAACCTCTTCTGCACCCTCTCCAAAGCCTCAACATCCTTCCTCTAGTGGGGCAATGGTGAAGTTTTGGTGACAGAATTATCAAGTACGTTGTCAATAGCCGTGAGTAATAGTGTTTGTGGCTTTTGTCACCATCACAGTTTTTATAAATTCCAGAATTCTAACTCATTTACAAGATCATAATCACTTTGAGTGGTCTTTTAGTTCACAATATAATTTCTATCCTCACAGACATACAGACTCAGGGAGTAAAAAGTAATCATATTTAACTAATCTCAAATGGATTAAATATAATCCTGTGGTCAACTAGTACATTACATTTGGATTTGCTGAAAATGAAGTACATACTGAGGGCTTTGCAATCCAAAAATAATAGAAGTGCATTTAGAAAATTATGTTAATGAAATGTCGGAAATAAGTAACTGATGATTGAAAGGTATCTTTGCAATACTGATTTGAAATATGCAAATTGGGTATTTTATGCATGCAATAGGCTAATACTTGCAAACTATATTTGCTGCAAACATAATTGGAGGGTGCGCAATTTGTCTGGCAAACCATTGACTGCATATAGAATATGATTCACTTTGAAGTTGCTTGTTACATTATTAATTGACACAGTCTGTGTTCTATAAGGTTTTATCAGTTACATCTTATGTTTGAAATATGTCAGTACATACACATCCACAATATATATTTTGGGCCCCATATCTAAGAAAGGTGTGCTGGCATTGAAGAAGATCCAGCTGAGATTTATGAGAATGACCTCAGGAATGAAAGGGCTAATGTATGACGAGCAATTGATGGCACAGTATGTGCTAGAGTTTACACGAATGAGGGGAGATTTCATTAAAACCTACTGAATACTGAAAAGCCTAGACAGAGTGGATGTGGAGAGGATGTTTCCAGTAATGGGGGAGCCTAGGACCCTAGGGCCCAGCCTTGGAGTAGAAGGACGTCCATTTAGATGGAGATGAGGAGGGGTTTCGTAAGCCAGTGGGTGGTGAATCTGTGGAATTCATTGCCACAGACAGCCGTGGAGGCCAACCCACTGGGTATATTTAAAGCGGAGATCAATAGATTCTTGATTAATAAGGCCATCAAAGGTTCTAGGGAGCAGGCAGGAGAATGAGGTTTAAGGGATAATAAATCCGCTATGATGGAATGGTGGAGCAGATGTGATGGGCTGAATGGCCTAATTCTGCTATGTCTTATGGCTGATTTATTATCTCTGTCAACCCCATTCTCCTGCCTGCTCCGCAGGACCTTTGGCACCCTTACTAATCAAGAACCAATCAGCTTCTGCTTTAAATATACCCGATTACTTGTTCTCCAGAGGTATCTGTGGCAATGAATTCCACAGATTCACCACTCTCGAGCTGAACTTTTGCTTCTAGAGATATTCCTCCTGATCTCTGTTCTAAACTGAATGAATAGTTGAGCAGACTCAATGGCTTAATTTGGCTCCTATGTCTTAGGACCTATGTGGAAAATAATGTATATAGATCTCAGTTGAAAGATTTCTTCGCACTTCCTGCACTATTCTATGTCATAATTGCAGTCAAATTTAAAACATGGATATTTTCTATGTATTTTGAATTAACTGATGAAGTTACTTTACTTTGGCTTCTTGCAGGTTTATTGTAGCTTTCCTAGCCAGACAAAGGAGTAATTATAATTACTTAATAATTAAAAGCAGGAGGCTAGAAACCAAGCAATTGAGGGTAAAAAATCTGAACCTTTACCAAGATATTTTGCAGTTTTAATCTTAATGCAAGCAAATCACTAAAATCTCTTTAAATATTTATTTATCTTCATGAGTTTTCTATCTTAACCCTTTACTTCACAAGGAATTTCTGAGCCATTTTTCTAACTCTCTCCATTCTTTGCTTCTAATCCCAATTTGTAACAAACTATGCTCTCATCAGCAAGTAAGTTTCTACTGGGCTGCTTTGATTTTCTCTGCCTGGCTCCCTCTTTTTTCCTCAGTTATATCTATTGATCTAACCTGCCTCATACTATGTTTATCCCCCCTAAGCAATTGAATCTTGTACATAAGCAAAGAAAAAGACTAAACATTTCTTTCAGTAATATACGTATCTTGAACATTGTATATTGTCTTTTCCAAATCTGGGGCTGACGTTGATATATTGGCTTCAATTGTCATTCCACTGGTTGAAAGGTGATACCACAGTTTTATACATAAAGAGCTCTTAATTTCCTACCCAAAGCTCGGTAAGATTTTCCCACCGTTGTTGTCCAATGAGAGCACAATGGTTGGTGTTTCTTCCTTCCTATTCCACGAAATGGTGTCCTGAGGGACACAAAGGACAGCAGCTGTCCTTTCCCTTATTCATAATTAAAGCCAAACAATGAATCCATTTATACTTGTGAAAAAATCCTTCTCTGTTTCTTTTGTCTTTGTTGACAATTAATGGGGAGAAAGTAATCTGTAACATTATAAAATAATAGAGTCAGTGACGAGAGTGAATATTGGACCACTGGAAAATAACACTGGAGAGATAGTAATGGGGGACAAAGAAATGGCAGATGATCTTTATAAGAATATTGTGTCAGTCTTCACTGTGGAAGACATTAGCAGTATGCCAGAAATTTGAGAGTGTCAGGGGGTGGAAGTGAGTGTAGTTGTTATTACTAGGGAGAAGGTGCTTGGGAACCTCATTGGTCTGAAGGTAGATAAGTCACCGAGACTGGATGAACTACACCCCAGGGTTCTGAAGAAGGTAGCTGAAGAAATTATGGAGACATGATTAATGATCTCTCAAGAATCACTGAATTCTAGAATGGTTCTGGAGGACTGGAAAATTGCAAATGTCAGTCCATTCTTTAAGAAGGAAGGAAGGTAGGAGAAAGGAAATTATAGACCAGTTAGTCTGACTTTAGTGGTTGGGAAGATGTTGGATTCCATTGTCAAACATGAAGTTTCATGGTTCTTGGTTTCTTTAGGGGAAATCTTGCCTGACAAATCTGTTGGTATTCTTTGAGGATGTAACAGATAGGATAGACAAAGGAGAATCAGAGGATGTTGTTTATTTGGATTTTCACAAGGCCTTTGACAATGTGCCAACATGATGCTGCTTAACAAGATAAGAGCCCATAGTATTACAGGAAAGATACTGAGTTCCTCCAGCATTTTGTGTCTGTTGCTTTGGATTTCCAGTACCTGCAGACTTGCTCGTGTTTATAACATAGATAGAAGATTGGCTAATTGACAGGAGGCAAAGAGTGGGAATAAAGGGAACCTTTTCTGATTTGCTGCCAATGACAAGTGGTGTTTCGCAGGGGTCAGTATCGGCACCGCTTCTTTTCACCTTATATATCAATGTTTTGATTGATGGAAATGATGGCTTTGTGGCGAAGTTTGTACATGATACAAAGATAGGTGGAGGAGCAGGTAGTGTTGAGGAAGCAGGGAGTATGCAGAAGGACTTAGACAGATTAGGAGAATAGGCAAAGAAGTAGCAGTTGGAATATAATGTAGGGAAGTGTATGGTTGTGCACTTTAGTAGAAGCAATGAAAGTGTAGACTGTTTTCTAAGTAAGGAGAAAATTCAAAAATTAAATGTGCAATGGGACTTGGGGCTCCTTGTGCAGGATTCCCTAAAGGCTAACTTGGAACATTTTGAGTGGATTTGGGCCATGTATTTAAGAAAGGATGTGCTGGCTCTGGAGAAGTTCCAGAGGAGGTTCTCGGGGATAATTCTGGGAATGAAAGGGTTAACATCTGATGAGCATTTGATGGCTCAGGGCCTGTTCTTGCAGGAGTTTAGAAGAATGAGGAGGGATCTCATTGAAATCTATCAAATATTGAAAGGTCTGGATAGAATGGGTGTGGAGAAGATGTTTCCTATGGTGGGTGAGTTTAGGACCAGAGGGCATAGCCTCAGAATACAAGGATGTCCGCTTAGAATAGAGATGAAGAGGAACTTCTTTAGCCACAGGGTAGTGGGTCTGTGGAAATCATTGCCAAGGCAGCTGTGGAAGCCAAGTTATTGAGTGTATTTAAAGTAGAGGTTAATAGGTTCTTGATTTGTTGGGGCCTCAAAGGTTACAGGGAGAAGGCAGGAGAATGGTGTTGACAGGGATAGTGATTCAACCATGATGGAATGGCAGAGGAGATTTAATGGGCTGAATGACCAAATTCTGCTCCTGTGTCTTATAGTCTTATCTTTCTGGATACAAGCCTAAAGAACTATAAGCCATAAGTAATGAATCTTTCACTTAGAAGTTCTGAGGTAAGTTTTAGATTTATTTGGCTGTTTTTACTGATATTTTGTGCGTGGAAGAGAATCAGTGTTACCGGTGGAGCTTATTTGTATACAACAGATCCCAACTTAGCATCTTCGGCCAACAAAACTGGTATAATGCAATCGGGTTAGTGGATGATTGTCACCAGTTGGTGAGACTGAGAGGAAGGATATTGTAATTATATTGTAACCTTAATGTCCGTAAGACATAATGTTGAACAACATCTGAATGTATTTCATAGAGGCGTCAGTGAAAAGGGACACTAAATCAATGTAAGGCTTAAAAGAGTAAAACAATGAGATAGAGAGAGAATTTAAAGAGGAGGCTACCAATGACAAGGTGAAAGCTGTTCTTTGCAAGAGATATTGGAGCAAGGACCAAGGAATTTTAGAGTGTGGGATTGGATGGTAGTCTGAGTTGGATGCAGTGATATGCCTGTACTAAAGCTGGTGTAAGGTGCTCTTTCCCTCTACTAGCCTGCAGGTCATCCTTGAGCAAGGTGTAGCCCCTGCTTACCTGCCCCCCCCCCACCAGATCAGAATCAGGTGAAGCCATGAGAGCAGGTGGTGGATTGGATGGTCATATGAGCAGCTGGCGCATATCACAAGTCCTGGTTTTGCGACCACTGACGCCAGGCAGACAATCTCTGAAGGGTATTGATAATGGCTGGGGTTGCCCGTCTTGTAAAGACACTGCCCAGAAGAAGGCAATGGCAAACCACTTCTGTGGAAAAATTTGCCAAGAACAATCATGGTCAAAGACCATGATAACCCATGTCATACGACACAGCTCATGATGTTGACTATGCAGGTACACCAAGTAATTAAAAAAAAAATCTAACACAATGGATTGGATAATTTCAGAGCCCACCAGGCTCCAGGACTGTTTCTATCACAATGTTATTGTTATGACATGCAGCCGTCAGTGCCAGGTTCCAAGGTTTAGGAGTATGGATAACTGGCACAGCTCCATTAAAGATTCAGGACAGCCCCAGTAATTGGCAATCATGTTTTGGATGCCAAGGATTGAGCATTTAAGGAGCACCTGAATTGAGGTTTGGTACCCAATAGTAAGCCTACTCGTGATTTCGTCTAGTGTTTGGTTTGAGCTCAGGTTCTTGATCCGGTTTGAAACCGTGTTTCAATCCTAGCTTTGGATACTCAGGCATTTGGGTCCAAGCCGTACACGTCAAGGACTCTGGTCACTCTTATAAGATTATTGAATGGACTTCTTGTGCAATAAGATGGATTCTTCACCTCACAGTCTATCTCATCATGGTGTTGTCTGTCTGCGCTGCACTTTCTTTGTGACTGTAACACACTCTGCATTCTGGTACTGCGTCTCATGACAGATGGAGGACCATGATCACCTGCATCATATGACGTGGCACGTAATGATGATAATAATAATGATAGAGATACGACAAAGACTAGGAAACCGTTAACTGAATTGCATGTTGTAAACAGTAAATTTATTGTTTTGGATGCAGCTCAGGAATAGTGGATATCATTCTTGATGGTACAGTTTAGGAGGATGTGTGCAAGCTAGAAGAATGGGAAGACAAATAGCTGTTGCAGTCCATGTACAAAACAGTGGTGAAATACAACAGAATGGGTAGATGTAAACACAAGAGATTCTTCAGATACTGAAAATCCAAAGCAACACTCACAAAAAATGTAGGAGGAACTCAGCAGGCCAGGCAGCATCTATGGAGGGGAATAATCAGTTGGCGTTTCGGTCTTGATGAAGGGTCTCATCCTGAAACGTTGACTATTTATTCCCCTCCATAGATGCTGCCTGACTTGCTGAGTTCCTCCAGCATCTTGTATGTGGAGACACATTTTAGAGAGATTTTATGTATTCCAATCATCACAGACAGCAGTACAAGGAAATAGCATAAAAGGGAAATTAAATCTTTAGTTTCTTATCAACAGATGTTGATCGTAAAAACAAGCAATGCTGAACGTGTATATGACTAGAGGTAGCTGGCAATTGTATTAGAGTGCACTTGATGGGCACTCATAATAGGGGGAAAATAACTGGAAAAGCTGTACTGTATGATCTTACATCCAGTCATTGATGAGACAGAAATAACCAAACTTGATGGCTGAGTGAGCTGTTCTGTGCTGTAATATTTCATAATCTTTTGATCTGACAGGCTTACAACATGCTCCAGAAAACTGCAATTACATTTGATTTTCCAGCATTCATAGTTTCAGTCTTGTCGGCATGTTGTGCAGATTGTGCCTTTGCTGATGTGCAGTATAACACGTGGACACTATTGCAATCACGAGAGATTGCAGTCAGCAGATTCCGGAAATCCAAAGCAATACACACAAAATGCTGGAGGGACTTAGATTGGGAGACCGCTTTGCCAAGCCCCTTTGCTCCATCCGCCACAAAAAGTAGGATCTTTCGGTGGCCGCCCATTTCAATCCTCCTTCCCATTCCCATTCTGGCATGTCTCTCCATGGCCTCCTCTACTGTCACGATGAGGCCACACTCAGGTTGGAGGAGCAGAACCTTATATTCCATCTGGGTAGCCTGCAACCTAATGGCATGAACATTGGTTTCTTGAACTTCCAGTAATTTCACCCCTCCCCCTTCACCAGTCCCCATTCCTGTTTCCCTCTCTCACTTTATCTCCTTATCTGCCCATCAACTCCCTCTGGTGCTCCTCCCCCTTCCCTTTCTTACATGGTCTTCTGCCCTATCCTATCAGATTCTCCCTTTTCCAGCCATTTTCTCTTTCACCAATCAACTTCTCAGCTTTTTGCTTCAGCCCATCCCACTCTCCCAGTTTCACCACCTTGTACTTCTTCCTCCTCTCTCCGTACCTTCTTACTCTGACCTCTCCACTTCCTTTCCAGTCCTGAGAGGTGTCTCGGATCGAAACATTGATTGCTCTTTTCCATTGATGACTTCCTGGCCTGCTGAGTTCTTCCAACATTGTGTGTGTGTGTGTGCGCGTGTGTGTGTGTTGCACGAGATATTGAATTGTTCAGATTGTTCAATAACTTTACTGCTCTGTATTTCGTAATAACGCTGCAAGAGGAAGCAACATATCGATGCTGCTACAAAGAAGGCACATCAGCAGCTTTATTTCTTTAGTGGTTTGAGCAGATTTGGTATGTCACCAAAAACACAGGAAGATTTCTACAGATGTACTGTGGAGAGCATTTGAACTGGCTGCGTCACCCTCTGGTATGGGGAGGGGCGGGCTACTGCACAGGATCAAAGTAAGATGCGGAGAGTTGTAAACATAGTCAGCTCCATCATGGGCACCAGCTTCCATAGTATCTAGGACACCTTCAAGGAGCGAAGCCTCAAAAAGGCGGCATCCACAGTTAAGGACCTTCATCACCCAGCTAATACGCTTTTCTCATTGCTACCATCAGGAAGGAAGTACAGAAGCCTGAAGGCACACACTTAGTGATTCAGGAACAGCTTCTTCCCCTCTTCCATCTGATTTCTGAATGGACATTGAACCCATGAACACTACCTCACTACTTTTTTATTTCTATATTGTTTGCAGTACATAATTAATTTAACTATTTAATATATGCATGTGTACTTACTGTAATTCAGTTTTTTCTGTATTGTTATGTATTTCATTGTACTGCTGCCACAAAGATAACAACATGCCGGTGATGTTAAACCTGGTTCTGATTCTGATTTTGTTCTTCAGTCAGTCGCTTTATTTCTCAAGCTTTTTGTGTCTTTGAAACTGCAGACTTGTAATTGTAGATGACTGTAAATGATATCATTCGCATACACAAGGGACTGACGAACCATTTATGAGGAACAGATTGAATTTTTTGAATTACATATAAACTTCATATATTTCCAATGTGATTCTATTCTTCTGTTGTATTGACCTCTGAATTTCTCAAATGCAGAATATCAGATAGCTTGTAAACCTATGTTTGTATTTAACTTGAAGTGAGATAGTTACTGAGCAAGCACAGCATTTTTGTTGTTGGTTATTCTGCAACATTTGTATCCCTCTGATTGAGCAAATTACTATTCATCCTGAATGTTTGTCTCCTTACACGGACTTACGATCTTTCAGTCTTGGCTCCTCAGCTGGGTGGAAAAGTGCCTCAGCATCTACTCTGACAAATCCTCCCAGAGATCATATGTTTTAACGTGATCACATCTTATACATCTGAATTTCTGCAAGTTTAAACCAGTAAGCACGTGGAAACTTTCAATTTCTCCTCATAGAATAATTTCCTCATCCTGGAATTAGGCTATTGATTACAGGCCACATAGCCTCCGAGGGAAGTACAGTCGATTCCAGTTAATTGGGCCACATTGGGGCCAGTACACTTTTGTCCAATTAAGTGGCTGCCCAAATAGCCAGTTTCTTGAAAATAGTTTAAAAAGATATGAATAAGAAAAACAACTATTTAATTGAGTAGCAAATTAGGTACTTAAATGAAATGCAGAACAAATTAGAACACTATTAATACTACTACAGTACTATAAAACTGTGTATTATTTCCTGATAGTCATTGAAGAAAAATTCATATAGTGCCTGTTGCTGCATTCTTTTGATTGAATGTAAATGTACAAAATCAGCACAGGCACCTAGTATAGATATTTGACTGTCTTCATACAATCATATCAATGATTGCATCCACCAAATCTTCATTTTCATTGTAATATTCAAATGATTGTGGATACCTTCAAATTCATCATAGTTCTTAACTTGTTGAGGTAGTGAAATTGTTTTATTTGAGCTGAGCTGATTTGTTGGATGTCTGCTAATGTTTCAGCTAAACGTGATACATCCATTGGGAAACCCAACTCACCTGTAGGACTTAAAACTCAGCGGACTGCTGCTGAAAGGAGATTCGTGACTGGTGAGGGGACCAGTATTTTCTGTTACAACTGTGGAGAAGATGGACATTTCAAGTGAGACTGTGAGGGGGCAGGAAAATCTTCAAAGAATAAGTCAGCGGTTAATCAAACAGAGAAGAAAAGAGGCAATACTGCGGAGGGACAGAGTAAAGGAATGGGCTGGCGACTTGGATAGGATACATTCAACTCAATGTATCAAGGGAAATGCTAAAGTGCAGAACACTATTCCTGAAGGTTTAGTGGGACCAAGCTCTGATGTACCTATATGGATTGAAGGTACTTATGCTAAAGCCATACTTGACACAGGTTCGCAAGTTACTGTACTCTACAGATCCTTTTACAACCAGTATTAGACACATTTACCATTGATGCAACTCAGTGCCCATGAGATTTGGGGCCTTAGTACTGATGAGTACCTGTACGATGGTTACTTGTTGTTGAAACTGAAGTTTTCAGAAGCGGATGTTGGAGTAACTGAGACTATTGACGCACTAGTGTAGGTCTGCCCAGATCCGGTTGGAAAGGGTGCAGCTTTCATTCTTGTGAGAACGAATACTTCTATTGTGAGAAGGCTCATGGGAGCATGCAAAGAGAGAAATGGAGGGAACTTTTTGAAAGCCTTGTCCATTCACCTGGTGTTCAGAGCTGTTTTTGTGAATGTACAAGTTCCTCCTAAGCAGGATGATGAGCAGAAATGAGGAATAGTGTGGAACACCCAGTCTAAACCTGTTATGTCCTGGAGGAGAAGACAGAGTGATGGGAACCCCCAAATTTGCCAGAATGCTCAATGCCCCAGCCAGCCAGGTGGATGTTCTTGATGATCAGGAGGAAGAATCATGCTTACCTGCAGGAGTGCTGATGAGACCCCAACTGCAGTAATCTTTGGCTGTGTACGCAAACAGCATGATTGATTAGCAGGAAGAGATGTTACCTTCAGATGTGGGGTGCTGATTGTCCATCTTTCTCCAGTGCCTAGTTTTCCGGGGCAAACAGAAGAGAAACAGCCAGTATCCCCGAGTGAGAGCCCATTTATTCAAGATGGATTTTGAGCAACGTTCGGAATATGCTGTGTGCTTTTACGCAGACCTTGGGTCCAGCGCATGAGTAAAAAGGCAACTTCAAGATGAGCTCCAACTTTATGTGTACATTTGGACTGGGTTAACTGTAATGGGTCCTTTTCTTTTTCTTACTAACTGTACAATAAAACTGAAATTTGTAAATATACTTTCTTTATAATGGTATGTAGTGTTATTTCCTGCCAATCAACAATTGTGTATGGGCAGCATTTACACAGCATTAGCTCAAGCCAAGGTTTCTTTAATCAGAGCTCCACGATGTTGCTGTTTACTGACCTTACACGTATAGTGTTTGAGACAGGTGGCCTCCTCGCTGCTCAGTCCTGTGGCTTTCAGCAGAGCCGGCTAATGAGCCAAGCTTGCATATGAGCCCGATGACAGGGTTACATATCCTTCTTTGGACACAGTGATAAGTAATGCATATTGCGATTGAATGAGGTATATCAACGTCCTGCATATATTCAGCAAGTCCCTTCTCATTGAACTCTATAAAGTCCTTCTGACAAAGACCAACCAGATTGCCTTCCAGTTTTGTGCGTATTTCCTTACCCTCATTATATGGATTTCCAATTAACAAACAAGTTGTCTTTTCATTCACAATTCCAGCAGCATCAGTTCATCAATATTTAGGGAGTTGTGGGGGTGGGGGAGGTGTCACAAATGACAGCGAACTTCTCTGTACCAGCCACACAAATGCGTTGGCAGCTAGAGCTAGGTATTCTGCAGAAAGCCATTGTCATCTTAATTCCCCCTTGACGGTTTCCAGTCATCATGAAACATATAAAACACTGTCACAGGAAAGCAGCATCCATTATCAGGGACCTCCACTACCCAAGACATGCTCTCTTCTCGCCATCCGGAAGAAGATACAGGAACATCAGGACTCATACCATCAGATTCAGAAACAGCTATTGGGCTCTTCAGCCAGAGGGGTTAACTTCACTCAGCTTCACTTCCCATTATTGAAATGTTCTCAAAACCAATGGACTCACTTTCAGGGACTCTTCATTTTATGTGCCTGATATTTATTGCTTACTGTTCTTTGTTTCTTTTTCTATTTGCACAGTTTGCTATCTACTGCACTCTGGTTGAATGCTAAAGTTGGACGGTCTTTCATTGATTCTATTATGGTTATTATTCTATAGATTTATTGAGTATGGTCACAAGAAAATTAATCTCAGGGTTGTATAGATATAGTTTATTAATAAATTTACTTTGAACTTTGAACTTAAATTCAATACTGTCCAGCAGGAAACAGCCTGGTTTTATAAACACTGGTCTTATTATCACTTGATGATGTGAAGAGTATGTTACAAGTAGTGAAGGCAAGATTATTACTGTCCATAAACACAGAGTTGCCCATCTAAGATTGAGGCAAGGAACTCTTATTCTGTCATTCATGTTTGAGCTTTCGGAATTGTTTTCCTAAAAGCAAATGGAAAAAAGAGTGAATATCTTTTAAATAGATGTATTCTTGATGTTCTAGCATGCAAGTAAGTGTTCCTGCGGGTAGACGGAAATGTCGAGGTACGGTGGTAATCAGAGCCAATTTGAGGGGTTGTGTGGCCCAATCCTTCTGCTAATTGATGTGTAATCTCATAATATCCCAGATGGATGTTATCCTGACTTGGAAATATATCACTGTTCCTTTGTAACAGCACTGTTGGGAATATCATCAGCTAGTCAGCTCTCTACCACCTTGAGTTAAATGTGGATTTGTCATTATTGCTGGCCTTGATACCAATGTTCACGTCCCACAGGGAATTAAAAAGAATTCTGCCTCCATCCTAAACAGGCAATTCTGTATTTTTAAACAGTAATACTTTGTTTAAGATTCTACTACTAATAAAACAGATCATCTCCACGTAAACAAAGTGATAACAAAACCATCTTGTTTTAGACAGTAATTTACTTTCAATTTTAACGTTTGATTTTCTCACTCCTTCCTCAGGGTTTGTTGATTTGAAACGGAGTTTTCCTAATGGAAGAGCATAAACTGTCACTTGATTTCATGACATTGCCCCAGGAATTGAAACTTTTACTTCCTTCACATCATTCTCTGATCCATTCTGATGTGTAAGCTCTTTTCCTTTTTCCAAGTATGATGTATAAATTAATTCTGGATTTTTTTTAACATTTTGCAGCAATGGCTCTGTTTCGGTTGAATAAACTTCCTACCTGTTTATCCCTTTTGTCAGTTTGTTTGTGGCTTGAGTGATAGGCCGAATGATGCAGAACATCATTCCTGGTTCAGTGTGGACTACAGCAAAGATAGTAAAGATAAGCTTTATCTGTTCAATGCCTTAGTGACCAACATAGTGTGAGGATGTGCTGGGGGCAGCCCACAAGTGTCACCGTGCTTCCGCCATATTCCTTACAGACAGCGGGTGAATTGACTGGCACTGTAATGGCAATACACTAACCGCCACGCGACAGTCCCGTTATGGTACAATACAGGGTCCTCCCATTTCTTCTCCAAGTTCTTCTTCAACCAGAAGGAAATGTCCTTATTCTTGGTCACGGGCAGGGATGCCATCTTCCTGTTCTGACGAAGGGTCATGGAACTGAAAGGATATTCCTTTTTCTCTTCCCAGTAATGTGTCCTGACATAAGTATTTTCAGCATTTTCTGTTTCTATGTTTTGGGTTGACAACATCTTTTAGCAACCAGCAAAACAAACAATCTTGCAGCAATGTAATTAAGTTGACTAAAGCAAAGTTAACATAATTAAGCGGTCAACAAAAGATATGACATCTATCAGTCCCCAGCTCTAAAACAAAGCATGAATATGTAACTGAATCCTTTGCTTTTACCACACCCACACCCACATGACTAGATACCATAATAAATGTGCAACACAGAATACAATGCAGATAGAAAACAGTTACATGGCTCCTACAGCATCTGCAGCTTTTTAACCTTCAGTACTGGTAATAGCTGTCGAAAACAGTGTTTTTCCCCTCACTGTCCATCACCAATTCTACACTCCCCTTGTCTCACCACCTCTCCCAGCCTAAATGACATTTTTACCATAGCGCCAACATTCATTTGCTCATCTTTGCTGCAGTCATTGTCTTCAGTTCCATAAGAGAAAGTATCTTTTAACTGAATGGCACTGGAAGATTTTTCTCTCGTTGAATTGGTTTTCTTTTTACCTGGCGGGGTAATGGCTAAATAAATGTAACTACAACTTTGGTCAATGTATCCAGGTGAATTCCCCTTCTCTCCCAGGACATCACAATGTCTGCATCTTGGAACCTGGTTCTACAACTCTGAGACTACATTCCAAGTGTTTCATTTCCTGATGAAGAGTCTTGGCCCAAAGCATTGTCTGTTCATTTCTCTCCATACCGTAGATGCTGCCTGCTTTGCTGAGTTCCTCCAGCATTTTGTGTGTGTTGTTCCATTTACTGATTGCTCGAGATCAACTTGGCTCTTTACAAAATCCCTCATATTGCAGTTGAGCCATACCTCCTATGCTGCAGCCTCCAGCAGTGTTTTATCCGTGTTTAATATAATTAGTTCTATTTATGATTTAATTAGTATAATTGCTAATTTGTTGTAGATTTAGTTATAGGTGGAAATCATTTGGAAGATGTGTAGCTCAGCTGGTGGATGGTTGGGTTGAATTGTTCACTAATTTTGACAGTTTACTTGCAAATGTTTCATCACCATCTGAGAAGACATCATCAGTGCACTGTTCATTGTGGTGTCCTCCGAATGCATGGCCTTTATATACCTATCGATCAGCTGATTGGCTGCCACTTTCGGAAAAGTGGACCTTGATCCTGTTTAGAGCCGACGCAGGCAAAACTCCAGACCAAAACGCCCGAACTTTGCCCCACAACCAGTCAGTGACAAGATTTCCTCCCCACATCACAATTGAGTTTCCATAATGAAGTATTACTGATTAATAAGTATATAAGGGCCAAGCATTGGAAGACACTCCACAATCAACAGCGTACTGATGACGTTTCCTCGCATGGTGACAAAATGTTTGGAAGTAAGTTGCCAAAGTTGGTTTTCGGTGCTTAGTTTTGAAACTATTGCAAGTACTAAATAAAATTGGGATACAAAATATTCCAGCATCTGGTAATAGTTTAGTAAAACTGTCACTATGTGACTTCAGCATATCACCTGCAACCTGTATTCAGTGCATCAGGTACGTTGGGTATACTGTAGGTAGCATTGCAATGCAGCAGATAGTGACTCCCTGTGACTGCACGAGTTTCCTTTGGGATGTTCTGGTTTCCTCCCAGATCCCAAACTGCTAGTTGATTAATTATGTGGCTAGTAACAGGACAATTAGGGGCATGTGAGAACACAGATTATAGGGAAAGAACTGCGAAGAAAAGGATTGGTGGGATTGCTCTGAGAATCAGCATAGACACAAAAGATCAAAGGGCCACCTCCTACATAATAATCAGAAAAGAGAACATGATGAGCCATAAATCGCACTCATCAAATATGTTGCTCGCCAGTGTGGTAGGTACTTCAGTTAAACCATGCGTGGCCTTCCCAGATCAACATTCTCATTAGTCGGCTATTTCATGCAATAGAAATTGATTTGTGTAGGGTTGGGATGAAGTGGATGTTTGTTACTTTCTAAAGCCTATCATCAGTCTGTGGAGAGAGAAGATAATGGTTGGTGCAGAGTTAAATTAAAATGAGATTTCTTCTAAGGAACAGCAGAGTTTGAACAAAACCGAGTTCAAAGGTGAAGGAATACAGGTTTGTTTCCTCCCACTGATTGTTTAAAGTAGAGATAATTTGATGTCCTGAGACGTGTAAGTTGATAGTTGTTGACATTTATGTTTGTTGGTATACTAATCACGCTCCATGAGAATACCATTTTAAAATTAATGAACAGCTATTACCAACTTTGCATTATGGGATTAAAAGTGCAAGTTTTCCTTTTAAAAGCAATTCAGTCATTTTAATGGTTCCTGTGTTCAGCATCTTAATCTTGCACAGTCTAAGCCTTGGTGATTCAATCATTTTCTTTGGGAATCGTAGATGTTTTCTTACTAAATTGCATGCAAGTTCTCTTGAATCGTTTTCACACATCTGCCAAAATTATTACCAGCTTGGAATAATGATCTAATTCTACCACAAAACCCTAAAATGTGTAGTTTTTGCTGCGCACTGCATTATACTTATTAATTATTTGAACCCTTATGTTGAGAAGCACTGTGTTTTCCATAATAGTGAAAGCTGTACATCTTTATTGCTTCTCAAATGCAATTGCTACAGCAATTACATTTATCTGACATCAAATTAATCGTTTGGCTTCTTGCCTGTTTAAAACTGTATTGGGACTGCACAGGAACTTGTCCCTGAAAGAAACTACTTTAAGCCCATCAGCCAACAACATTCAGTCATTCATTCATTATGTGCTGTGTCGTATGACATGGGCGATTGTGGTCCTTGACCGTGATTGTTCTTGGCAAATTTTCTACAAAAGTGGTTTGCCATTGCCTTCTTCTGGGCAGTGTCTTCACAAGATGGGTGACCCCAGCCATTATCAATTCTTTTCAGATATTGTCTGCCTGGTGTTACCGGTTGCATAACCAGGACTTGTGATATGCACCAGCTGCTCATTATGCATCGGCCAATAGCAGTAGCTTGCATTTATATGGTATCTTCAGATAGCATTGTTCAAAAGAGTACAGTTAGACAAAAACTATACTGGTCCGAAGATGAATATATAAAGGTGGAAAAATGGTTAGTGAGTTAACTTTGCAGTATTCTCTTTAGTTGTGGAGGGGTGGATTTGGTGTGGGGGAGGGAAGGATTCCATACTACAGAACCTATATATCTGAAAAGGTCCATAGTGAGGTAGGACCAGAGAGCACAGCCTTAGGACAAGGATGTCCCTTTGGAATAGAGATGATGAGGAATTTCTTTAGCAAGAGAGTGGTGAGTCTGTGGAATTCAGAATTCATTGTCATGGGTGACTGTGAAGACCAAATCATTGCAGGGGTTGAGAGGGATAATAAATCAGCCATGATGGAATGGTGGAACAGACTTGATGGGCTGAATGACCTTATCCTGTTCCTATGTTTTATGGTCTTGTATCTGAAAAGGTCAAGATATTAGAATTGGTGGAAAGCCATATTTTTGGAGTATAACAGAGATAAAGATGGTTGCACAGATGAGGAGGAATAAAGTCCTAGATCAGGCACTCCCAACCTTCTTTATGCCACAGACCAATACCATTGAGCAAAGGATCCGTGGACTCCAGGTTGGGAACCCCTGAGTTAGAAGGTGATGCTTCTTTCTTTGCGTTGTGTGTTCTGGAGATCTGTACATGTATTTTGGCAGTCGATGATCAGGAAGCTATTCCCCATCATGATGTGGTTTTATATATAAACATTTAGGTAAGTGGAGTCCAAACTTAAATGAAAGAACCTCCTCCCTGAATGTAATTTTATTTCAACATTTAAAGCAGGAGTTTCCAATCTTTCTTATGCCATGGTCCAATACCATTAAGCAAGGGGGTCCATGGACCCCAGCTTGGGAACCCTTGCCATAGAGGGTCTTGAACACAAGGATGAAAGTTTTGAAACTAAGAGCGTATACCTGATGTCATTGTTGATGAGTGACTACGTGCATGGTGGATATGTGATACCTGGTGCATTCTACACAGACACTGGATCAAATAAACATTTCTAATAGCACAATTTCCCAGTGTAAATATAGTGTAAAATATAATTCATAATTTATCTAACTTTAGTTAACTAAATATTGCATTTGCGTGCAATAGTGTCAAACATTCCTTTGAAACTGTGTGCATTGCAGATAAAAGATTGCTCTGTTTTGTTAAGATATGTTCCCTATAAATAATTCTGTCAAGAATTTTTTCAGTTGACTCAAATAAAATCTCAGTGGTTTTAGATGTTGAATTGTAGACCAGACTACGGGGTGAGTAATGAAATGTGCAGCTGAGGAAATGAAAACACCTTGCTTTAGCTGTGAATTAACCACTACATCGTCAGCTTAATCGCTCCGAATGCCAGTCATTACTGAATCAATGTGATTAGTTTTATTCCAGTTGTAGAAATTTGTTGAAGTGTTAAAGTAACATTGTAGTAAGAGTGTTTCTGTTGCTTAAGCATTTCGTCATTTCTACATCAGTTACTGTTAGAAAAATAAAGAAGCAAAAGGACAGGCTTTGAAGTATTGGTTATTCCATTCCCATAGCTTGCTCCTCCCAACAAAACTTTTCTGGACTTTGTGATTGCCTTGTCGGATAAAATCACCTAAAAACATGTTGTGGATGCTCTGACACCAGAGATTTAGGTCCTCAGAATGAAAAGTTTCTGTGCATTTTATCGGTCTTTCTTATTTTTCAAATTATAACTGCAGAATTTCCTGCTCATCATCAAAGTTTCAAGTGTCAATACTGGCAAATAAATACATACAACACTCTCCCTGGATGCTGTTGGACGATGGTACTGACAGTTTGCTATTTTTGGTGACTCTGAATTGGGACGGCCTGTAGATAATGAGCTGAACTGAATATGGACTCTTTTGGAATTGAGTTTTATGTTCTGTGGTTCTTGCTTGTTCTTTTTTGCCCCCTTTTGCGCAATTTGTTTCTTGCGCAGGGGGTCCAATGTTCTTGTTGCCGTTCGTATGATTTAATTTTTGCGTGGCTGGGTTGATGTTCTTGTTACCATTTGAGCGGGGCAGGGTGGTTTGATGTTTTGTATCTTTGAACGGGTTCCACGGTGTTTCTTCGTTTCGTGGCTGTTTGTGGGGAAGACGAATCTCAGGGTTGTACGCTACATACATAGTTTGATAATAAATATACTTTGAATCCTTTGAATAACCAAGAAGTTCTTTATGAACAGAAAATGCTGGATCTACTCACTGAGAGGGAAACAGGGTAAACATTTCAAGTTGATGACCTTTCAAGCATATTTTTTTCCAGATTTCCTGCATCAGCAATTTTTTGTTTAATGCACAAAGACTTTCTGTGCAGTATGCTTTTTCAGGTACTTGGAGACAAGACTATTTATACATAGTCCTAATGCTGTTACTTGGAAGTGTTATTGATTTCTACTGTATTTACAAAGGAAGCAATTCTTATGAACCCAGCTGCAATTAATGTGAACATCTAACCACAGGAGATGTGTATGGTATGACATAGAGTGTACTGTTCATTGCAGTGCAAGACATTGGAATAAATTAAACACCAGAAAGTCTGCAGATGCTGGAAGTCCAGAGCAACACACACAAAATGCTGGAGGAACTCACCAGGTCAGGCAGCATCTATGGAAATGATGAACAGTCGACAGGCGACAGGATTTAGACCATAGGACAGTAGAGCATTCACCTATCAAGTCTGTTCTGCCATTTGATCATGGCTGATTTATTATCCCTCTTGATCCCATTCTTCTGCCTTCTCTCTGTAACCTTTGACACCCTTAGTAATCAAGAACCTATCAGCTTCTGCTTTCAATATGCTCAATGGCTTGGCTTCCACCGCCATCTCTGGTAATTATTCTGCAGATTCACCACCCTCTGGATAAAGAAATTCCTCCGCATCTCTGTTTTAAAGGGACATCTTTTATTCTGAAGCTGTGCCCACTGGTCCCTAGACTCCCGTACTAATTGAAACAAGCTCTCCATGTCCAGTCTGCCTATGTCTTTCAATATTCAGTAGTTTCAAAGAGATCCGTCTCTCATTCTTCTAAACTTCAATGAGTACAAACCCAGAGCCACTGCAGACAGCAAACACCATTTGTAATTTGTCCTAACATTAGCCAGTTCAGGACAAATTGGGATTACACAAATTGTCTTGGTGCCTACAACTAAATAATTTGCTATGTAAATTGGAATGTGACAGAGCCTTCAAGGTTGCATGAATAATTGTGTTCAGTGATGGTGCATCTGCATTATTGGCAGTGATTGTGGAGAGGTTATGCAAATCTTGCTTCCTCACCTAACTCTAGGGGAAGTGGCCAGGTAACGTGGACCATTTTATGCAGAGGATCAGAATACAGGCAAACAGTTGAAGGGTCTTGATCCAAAAGGTCAACTGTCCATTTCCCTTCTTTGATGCTGCCTGATGCGCTCGGTGCTCCAGATTTTGCGTGTGCAACTGCCTGGATGGTTGAAGGACTTCACTGAATCTAATTTGATGAACCTTAGTTAAGTTTGGACCACCGAATCTGCTTATATTGCTGTGTTTCCCTTTGGCCACCAAATTTGACAACTTTTTTTTAAGGCCTCCATGTTATCAAAGAGAATATGTAGGATAGTGAGGAAAACTGGCATTGACTTTTCATCACAAGCACTTAATTTGACATGAAACTATTGAATAGAAATAGGAACTCATGACTGCTCCCAAATGAATGGAAAAACCTACAAAAAGTAATGGATACAGCCCAATCCATCATGGGGTAAAGCCCCCGCCCCCAACCATTGAGCACATCCACATGAAATCCTGTCGCAGGAAATCAGCATCCATTATCAGGGACTCCCCCCAGCCAAGTCATGCTCTCTTTTTGCTGCTGCCATCAGGAAGAAAATACAAGAGCCTCAGGACCCAGGAACAGTTATTAGCCCTCAACTATCAGGCTGTTGAACCAAAGGGAATATCTTCACTCAACCTCACTTGCCCATCATTGAAATGTTCCCACAACCAATGGACTCACTTTCAAGGACTCTTCATCTCATGTTCTCGATATTTATTGGTTATATATTTATTAGTTTTTTTTTGTACTTATACAACTTGTTGTCTTCTGCACACTGGTTGAACACCCTAGTTGGGCGGTCTTTCATTCCTTCTGTTATAGTTACTACTCTATAGATTTATTGAGCATGCCCAAAAGCAAATGAATATGGTGACATAAATGTACTTCGATAAGAAAATTTGCTTTACTTTGAGTATGTCTCAAAGGGTTGAGGAATCATTTAGCTTTTATATAGAATGGATGGACATGTTTGTTACAGTACATAGTACTGTAGGCTGAAGAAGGCAGCAAATTTGTGATAGCCAGAACACTTCCAGTCATCTGGCATCTCTTCAGCAGCCAAACAAGATTTAAAAATTTCCATCAGAATCCCTGTAATCTCCTCCCTTGCCTCCCATAGCAGCCTGGGTTACATTTCATCAGGCATTGGGAATTTATTCACCTTTACTCCAGCTAAGAGATTTAATACCTCCTCCTTTTCAATGCCAAATTGTTCTGAAATTCCACTGTCTCTCTCTCTGAGTTCCCCAACTATAATACACAAAAAATGGTGGAGGAACTCAGCAAGTCCAACTGTACTGAGATTACTAACTGTAATATTCTTTTCCAAAGTAGATTGAAGTGAAAAATGTGAAATCATTTACAATCACTAATCATTATGGAACTTTGTGAGTTGAAGTGTGTGTAAGTGTGTGTGGTATACATTATACTGTGTTGCCACGCCTTTGTGAAAACATTACACCGATTTTTCCTCTGTAAGTTTTACTGCTCAGTCACTTACCTTACAGAGCTGTGTGGTAAATCTTTATTATCTACTTTCTGGGAAATGGGCTCGTTTGGCAAGGTCAAACACTTAAATGCCCTTTGAGTACGAAAACAGTGTAACTGAAGGTGGTTGTGTGGCAATGGCCGGTAGTGAATTCCAGAATTTTAGCCCAGTAATATTGAAGGGACTGATGCATTTCGAAGTTTGGATAGTAGATGATGAGCAGCTGACCATTTGTGCTTCATATCTGTTATGGTAAAAAAATTTTCAGCTAAGTAATTGATGAGCAAGCTGATATAAGGGCTTCATGCACAACTGAAGACTCTGAAATCTTTTTTTAAACTATAAGAGCTTAAGACATAGGAGCAGAATTAGGCCATTCGGCCCATCGAGTCTGCTCCACTATTCGATCATGGCTGATTTATTTTCCCTCTCAACCCCATCCTCCTGCCTTCTCTTTGTAACCTTTGGCACCTTTACTAAACAAATTACTATTAAATATACCCAATAACTTGTCCATTTTTATCCCCAAAATGTGATTGACATCTCATTGGGTTGTGAGAAAACTTTTCCACTTGCCGGTTTGCCTTTTTACTTATTTCTTTGACAACAGTGTCTGTACAATGTCCAAGTGTCACCAACTTCAGTGTGAATAAATGGCAGAAAATATTAAGAAATGTGTTGGTACAAATGGTAATATTGTGCATGTGTCAGGTTATAGTCATGTTTTGATATAATCATCCAGTTTTATACTGAGATGCCCAAACAATGTGAAGAATGGAAACTATAATGTTGAGTGTGTTTACATACTTGCTTGAAGAAAGGAATAATGATGGGATTAGAATTTAATATATTGAATATAGTACAGTTCAAGATAACTATAATACTCTTCTCAATATTGTGTAAGCCTTGCCTCAAAGTTTGAGTCATTATAATGTGTGTTAAAGCTAAAGTGTGCATAATTTTGAAGGTTTTAGTGTTTTGAATATTTTTACACCTGGCGGGTTGATAATGTGTAATACTTGGTGGAAACAGGTGCTCAAAATCTAACCACATCAAAATGCAAGTAGCCTTCCTTTGGAACTTCATTCAGCATAGATATACATAACTAATGGATTTTTAAAAATACGTCTTTGGAAAAGTTTGAAGCTTCCCTGATCTGCACGACAAGTGATGAATCCATTTCCAAGTCTCCTTAGCTGTGGGTTTTCAACCAAATCAGACACAAGCATGCAATTAGAAATGATAAATAAAAGATATTTATGAGTGCATAATAAGTTACTGCAAGAAAAGGATTGTAGATGGATGGGTTTACTTAACAGTAACAGTGGAATATGAAATCTTAACCAGCTTTAAGCTTTTAATAAATATGCATGACAGAAATATTACTTAATATATGGAAAAAATATATATTCCTGTCGTTCAGTCGACTCATTTGATAGAAGGGAAAATCCAGATCTCTAAGTAACATTTACATCCCAATGAACCATGACCGACTGTCTCTATCCTCATCCATTTATTATAATTAGATAATTACTCACCTTGTGAGAATTTTGAAATGCTAATTCTTCAAAAAGAAGCAGAACTTACGCATATAAAGACTGTCTATTTCAGTACAGGCATCATCAGCAGCCATGGTATATATCTAATTTTAATCTCAGCCGAGTTGGGTAATTATCTTTGAATACTGGGATCCAACAGAGAAGCTAATGAACTCACAAAAGGAGCATTGGGTTGTGTGTAACTGAGCAGGATTAACCCTTGGCCCTTTCTGTTCAAAGTTAGTGCTTTTCAGAATTGAAAGAAAACTTTATTGCATTTGTTTTTATTAGCTTATCAAGTCATACATGTCTCTTTTAAAAATTGCACCTTTTGCCAAATGAAGGCAGATTTATATTTATTGAGTTCCAAAAAAAGATAAACTTGATGGAAAAATTAAAATATAACGAATTGAACTGTTGACTGAGCAGCGAGGACCAACATGGTGTTTCATGATGGACATAATTCCAAAGAATGGAATTCAAACAGGAGTGGTGGAAATTTTGAGCAAGGCTTCTGGTATGTTTACTCACCGTTTTATGTTATGAACAAAATGATATTGGACTTTTTTCCCCCCCAAAATAATTGTGCCTTCACTGTGACTTCCTATCATTGGCATGTCTGCAAACAAAACAATTTGAGAAATACATAATGACAGTTTCATTGTCTGCTTTAAAAATGCAATTAAATCTTTGATATAGCTTCTCTTTGTAAGAAATACTCATCTTGAGATTCATTTGTTAAAAATGTTGCCACGCTATGTTTCCAATTCATATGAACGCTTCAGGGCCTGAGGAAACTCACTCTGGAGGAACAGATTTTACCGAGCTGACACGGTGATCATTGCATTGATTACTCCAGGATAAGAGCAGGCACCATTACTAGCTCTTTATTTTAAAATATTCTTTTACACTATTTCATATTCATGCATGCTGTAGATACCTTCATGGCTGCAGCAATATAACTCATTTCATTAAGTGGCCTCTGCATATTTTTCTTCAGTATCCTCTGAATCCTGCTTTATTTATTTTAGTTCATGCTGTGGAACTTGTGTGAGAGGGATATTGTTCTGAAGTAAGGGGAATAGGATAACACCTTTTCTTCCAAGTGCTTCTGTTGCTTGCATAAAGCTGTTAGATGGGTTATATCAGCATATTGACGAAGTAATGGTTGTAGACAGTGTGCAACAAATGCCCAAAGCAGATTGGTGTAACACTGCGGGAATGGGTTGGGCAGTGAGCTTGGATGCTGTTCCATTGCAAGGAAATAGTATTTTTCATAAATTCAGGAGTATGACTACAGGGATTTTGCAAAATGGACACCAAGTCCTTACTTTACGAGTTACCAAAATGATCTTGTTTGTTTCTCACAATAATAAGCTTTGTGAATGCTTTTGTGGTTGCACCACATTTCCAATTTATGTACTGCCCATTATGCCGCTGGCATTTAGGGCAGCAATGAAGGTCTCCATCTCTGGCAGTGTTCAGGGCTTCCTTCATCATGTCAGTAACTTCTGCTCAGTTTTCACGACTGTCAGTCATGCAAGTCCCAGGCGGAGACTCAGGAATATCATTGCACTCAGATGTAGAAGGATTCTTCTTTACTGTTTCTGTAACAATTTTGTTTTACCAGACAGGCTTGTTCACCCTGAGCTGAACCCCCAAACCCAGATGACTAGTGGGCCACTACTCCAGCCTCTACCCCTTGACCTGTTTGGCATGGTGAACTTGACCAAGAGCCAAAGCATAAAGCCAAGATGGCTCTCTGGGTCAATGCGTCACGTAAACCTCCAAACCCAGCGACAAGGGTGTGGTCCTCTTGGAGGATATTCTCAACTTGAGCCTTCTATATTGGGAAAAGGTGCTACGTGGACAGGACATTAGTTCTTGTCACCATGTTATTCAATTCAGCCTCTGGTTGGCATTAACTCCCAAATGAGGAATGTTGGACTTGGTATTGGTGGTGTTGAAGATTGAAATAAGTACTTTCTCATGTTAAAAATAATGAATTCCAAGTATCTCATCTTGTATGATGGGATTATATTTGTCATAGTGGCCCGAACTCTGAAGTTACTCATGACCCTCTGTAAATTGACGTAGATTGCGTGTTTATTGAAGAAGTTGGAATAGTTAACAAGGAGCTACATTTACAATTTTAAGACAAGGGGGGTTATCGATGGACAACCTTCAGTCTGAAAAGGAATTCTTTTGGCAATTGTCACCTGGTGCAATATTTGGATTCCAGTTCTCTGAGCTGGGGACATAAAATGGTAGCTCCTCTAATGTGAACCATGCATTTCACACAAGGATGTCTTCAAAGGCAGACTCCGTCCTGACGAAGGGTCTTGGCCCGAAACGTGGACTGTACCTCTTCCTAGAGATGCTGCCTGGCCTGCTGCGTTCACCAGCAACTTTGATGTGTGTTGAATACTATGTGAGATGAGATTTTCTGAGAGGTGACAACTTTTTATTTCACTGTGCGAGTACTTTCAGTGCAACAGTTAAGAATTGCTTCTCTTATTTTAATCAATAACATGTCATTGTGTAATACTTTAAACAAAAACGAACATGGTCTGATTCTCCAGAACATGAAGTTGATTTACGTGAGTTGAAAGGAATAATTTCTTTGCTTTCTGTCCCTTTGCCCAGGTTTGACATCCTCCTAGCAACTAAAGCAATATTTTATTCTGTCAGCCTGACTCCAGTATCACCTATAATTCAGAACGAATAGACCAGATCGTACTTGTTCTGACCTTTGCCTGCATTTACCCCCTGTGTTAGTCCATGGCTACACTGTGATGTCTTTGGGGTCCATGGTATCCTTTCATGAGGATGAAAGGATACAATGAGGCTTTTCAAACCTGCAACTGCACTCCCGGCACTGCCTCAAAGGCCCTTGACATCCCACTGCTGTTCAATACAAGTTTCCCTGACAGGAGCATTTAAAAATAGTTTAAATTGACTTAAATAATGAAGATATAAATATTGCTCTGCTAATTTATTATTACTTTTAATTATTTGTTAGAAGTATATTAAACTGCTGTAAATGAATAAATTAAGACATAGAGTGGGAACATGAAATAAAAGCAAAGCTTCTAATCAGAACTTTCTGAAAAGCCATCAATTTCATGCAGATAAATGGAGCTGCAATTTATGCAGAGACCATTGCTGGAAGAGAGATGAGTGACCTGATGTAAAATGCCGCCAGATTCTCCACTCAATATGACCTAAAGTGACTACTGGGTTCCGCACCTTACAATATTTAATTTTTTGAACTTCGGTTTGTTATTTATGCGTGGTTCATCTGTAGATTTTACCCTTACCTTTCACAAGTTATCATGTGTAATGTATGTTATGTGTACTCTGTGCTTTACACCCTGGTTTGGAGAAACATCTTGTTTCTATATATGTTATATATGTATATAGTTAAATGACAATAAACTTGACTTGTGTTGAGAGGAGCAGGAGTCAGATGCACAGGTATCTGCCGAGCTTAATCTCATCCTGTATTACTTATTTAAGAGTGGAATTTGCAAGTCTAACATCGCAACGGCCGCATCTAAATTCAAATGACAACAATAGTGAGTATGAATTTACCGCTAGAAGCTGAACTATCTTAAATTGAAATCAGAATGCTGGCTCAGATAGGGCATGTTACTACTCAATCTACATCTCTAACCTTGCTGAGCTGAAAATTTAACACCTGAAGAGGCATAATCAGAAATTCTGCAACATGGCAGTTCTGTACATTGAACCTGTCGGAAGCTTAAATATATTGTGATTGAACTGCGTTAGTCATTCTTCTCTATTATAGGTTGTGTTACTTCCTTCTAGCTGGCTGTTGTTATTCATCTTAACTCTTTTCTTCTCAATCAGATTCTACCAAAGAAGCATTTAGCCAATTGCTTAACACAACAGTGTTTCACAGGAGGCAGAGAGGATCTTAGTTTAGACTGGGAGATAGATGTTTTGTGATGAAGTTATTTTAAGTATTACAAGTACTGAAGAAGAATAGAGGCTTACATCTTTTTCAGAATTTTCAAAGGGCTTTTTCTTTCCCTCAGTGAAGTACTTTTGAAATGCGGCCACCGTTGTAATTTAGGAAATAAAATGGCAGTGACTACTAAAAAGGAAGTACAACTGTGATGGATACACCTTTGCTAAAGCTATCATGCTTATTTGATTAAACTCATTACAGTATCCATATTCAATTGTAGTACTATTTACTGTAGTATATTTTCTAATATTGCCATCTTATCAGTATCTAATTTCACCAAAGACCATTTCTGATTGCAGTCTTTTACAATAATTGGATTTGGTTTAACTACAATCTGCTCTGAATTCTGCCAGCTACCCAGCTCAGCTCCCGCTGCCATGTTTCACCAACATTGCCACAAAAGTTCATTATTGTATGAACGTTATCATTTGCGGAACAGAAAATTCTGAAAATGCTCAGCAGGTCAATCAGCTGTGGACTGAGGGACGGAGGTAATGTTTCAGTTTGACGGCCTTCATTAGAAATTGGACAATTTGGAAAACTGTTATGTTTAAGTTACAAAGAAGGAAGGCGGTGATAGAATAAAGGGAATGCCCATGAAAGTATGCTTTTCTGAAATAGATTTCTAAATTACCGAGAGGTAATGTTGCAGCTATTTCGGACGCTTGTCAGACCCCACATGGAGTACCGTGCTCAATTCTGGTTGCCTCGCTGTAGGAAGGGCGTGGAAACCATAGAAAGAGTGCAGAGGAGATTTACAAGGATGTTGGCTGGATTGTGGAGCATGCCTTATGATAATAGGTTGAGTGAACTCTGCCTTTTCTCCTTGGAGCGACAGAGGATGAGAGGTGACTTGATAGAGGCGTACAAGATAATGAGAGGCATTGATTGTGTGGATAGTCAGAGGCTTTACCCCAGGGCTGGAATGGCTAGCACGAGAGGGCATAGTTCTAAGGTGCTTGGAAGTAGGTACAGAGGAGATGTCAGGGATAAGTTTTTACGCAGAGAGTGGTGAATGTGTGGAATGGGCTGCCAGCGGCGGTGGTGGAGGCGGAAACGATAGAATCTTTTAAGAGACTCCTGGATGGCTACATGGAGCTTAGAAAAATAGAGGGCTATGGATAAAGCCTAGGTGGTTCTAAGGTAGCGACATATTCAGCACAGCTTTGTGGGCCGAAGGTGCTGTATTGTGCTGTATGTTTTCTATATATCTATGTTTCTAAACCAATTTAAACTAACAACTGGAAAGTGCACATACTGTTGGAATGGAACTTATTGTGAAGAAACTTTGACTTTTTGTTGATGTGATATAAGTGGAATGCGAGTCATCAAAATGGAAGAGTTTGTGGTTAGTTCTTTTCTCCAGTCAATATTTTCATAGTTTGCTCTTTTATTCAAGCTAGGTAACTTGATATTCAGCTGGAATTTGGTTCTGTGTATGGCAGTAAACAAGTCCCAGATATAAAGAGTGTAGGGCTTTTTCTGAAGCACTAAATGTCAAAAGAAGAACAGATATCCACTTGAGTTTAGCCAAGGCCAATCCTGCTGGGGAGTGATGAGTTCAATGTGGGCACTGAATTTGAGGTGAGGTGAACGGACTGGGGCAGAAGCATAGCTCAGACCAAAATGAACACATTAAAATCCTAATGATTCTCTATTGAAAGCAACACACACAAAATGCTGGGGGATCTCAGTAGGTCAGACAGCATCTATGGAAATGAATAAACAGTCAATGTTTTGGACTGAGATCTTTCTTCAGGACGGAAAGGGAGGGGAAAGACGCCAGAATGAAAAGGTTGGGTGGGGGGTACGAGGGTAGCTGGAAGGTGATAGGTGAAGCCAGGTGGCTGGGAAAAAGAAAAGGCTAGAGAAGAAGGAATCTGATAGGAGAGGAGAGTGGACTGTAGGAGAAAGGGAGGGGGAGTTATAGGCAGATGAGAAGAGGTAAAAGGCCAGAATGGGGAATAGAGGAAGAGGAGGTGGAGAGATGTTTCTTTTTTCAAACCGGAAGGAGAAATCGATATTCATGCCATCTGGTTGGAGGCTACCCAGATGGAATATAAGCTGTTGCTCCTCCACCCCAAGGATGACTTCATCCTGGCACAAGAGGAGGCCATGGACTGGCATGTCGGAACGGGAATGTGAATCAGAATTAAAATGTTTGGCCACTGAGAAATTCCGCTTTTGGTGGATGGGGCCGAGCTACTTCACTGAATTCTCTGTTCAGTTGCTTAGAAACTCTTGTAGTTTAGCACTCAGATCACCGGGTTCAGTTTCTGCAGTTCACTTTTAACTCACCGGGTCTCCATTTCCCATACTCCCTTTCAACAACTGGGCCCCTATTTTCTACACTCCCTTTTAAGAGTTTCTTAACTTTTGATGTTCCCTTCAAACTCACTGGAACTCAGTTTCCCATGGTTGCTTTAAATTCATCGAGTTCACTTGGAAATGAGTTGGCGTGTTAATGGGAAAGACATCCAGTTGTCTGGAGAATATGTCTGACTGAAGTACCCCGGTTATTAAATTACTTGAGTTTCACCATGTCGAGGAAACCGAGTCTGTTCGTGCAATATAGCAAAAAATGACCAAAACATTTTAATGAGTTCTCTCTGAACAGTGCAGTCAGTGAAGAGAACCAAGTGTGGAATATATAAGGAAGAGTTTGAATGTATTTTGGTATGATTTTCAGTATCAGGGCTTTTGTTCACTCTATACTGGAGAAAAATGAAGAGTTATGATCTATCATGCACACATATTTAGTGCAGGGATTGCCCACCTTCTTTTTTGAGGCAGGGACCCCTACCATTAGCCGAGGTGTTCGTGGACTCGGGTTGGGATCCCCTGCCTTAGTGGGTTCTTGCCTTCTAAATCAGGCCGAGGAGGTCGGATCACTGGAGGTATTTAAAGAGAAGGTACATAATTTTTTCAATGTTTGTGGGATTCAGGGCTGTGGGGAAATGGCACAGGAGTGAAGTTGAGTTCTGACACAGATCAGCCATGGTTATATTGAATGGTAGGGCAGGCATTAGAAGCCAGGTGGCCTACTCCTGTTCCTATTCTCTTGTGTTCTTGTATTTTAAGGTAAGATTTTTTTTTCTCTTCCCCCCCCCCCAACCCTTTGACTCTGAATGAACAATCTTTTATTCAAACTTATGCTAATGCCAGTCTTAAGACGGATGCCTAAGAATTAAGTTTTAAATTATCTACCCTCATTTTCCGAATCTCTGGGGGAAGTTAATTTTAAGAGGCCTCAAGTGCGATTAACAGCTTTCTTTTTGTGAGAGTAGCGATAGTGCTTTGTATCATTCCAAAAAAAGATGAGTTAGAGGCCCAAGCAGAATCAAAGGCTTCATTCTTAAAGATGACGGTCTGAAAACTAAATACCAGTTGGTAATCGAGCAAGGTTACCCTTGACTGTTGAGTTTAGCTGTCTAGAATTTCACTCTATCATCTGATAAATAGAAATGATTTCTAACATACTTCTGTAAATACACTAATGACTGGTAATTTACCGATGAAGCCAAAAATAGCAAAAAAGTCAGAACTTTACATTTGTCACCTTATTTGAAAAGAGGGGAGTCTAAGGGCTAATTGCTCTCTCTTCAAAGTTGCTGAACCCTCTTTGGGGGAAAAAAAAGTTGGTTTTAGTTCCCAGTTGGATTAAGTACTAAGTGTATTGGAATGCTCATTTGCTGCAGAGAATTCCAGTGTTAATCCCAGGTTTTGGCTCCTACTGGCACTTCGTTGTTAAGTGACTACAGTGTTATGGAGCAGATATTCCTTCACTACATTTAAAATGAGTTTAACGCAGCTTCCCTGAAGTATTTAGTATTCCGCCTGTATTACTTCCGTCAGGGATTTACAAATGGCATGCATTGATTTTGCAGGTGTACTATTGGTTAGTAAATGATCCTTAATCATGTTATACATGTTTCATGTAATAGAGGCAGCTGTTCATTTCTTTTGCATTTTTCCCCTAAATAGTGATAAATGGCTTTTATTAGGTCTTCTTTGGAATGTTACAGTTTCAGATTTTGAACCATTAGGAAAGAATTAGCAGTTTAACCCCGAGCTGGCCTGTTAAACTGTTGTTGGTTGGAGGAGAGGAGTGGATGTGGTTGGTTTCAGCAGAGAGAGAGAGTGGGAAAGACTTTAATACGCTGAAGTCTTGATGAGTAGAGGGCAAAGATAATCTCCAGCGTGACGGTGGGGAGGTCATTGAATGCAGCTGTAAGAAGTCAGTTATGAGATAGATGGCGAGGCTGAGAGCCTATGCTGAAAAGTATCAGAAATCAGGTTTAACATCACCGGCATATGTCGTGAAATTTGTTAAATTTGTGACAGCAGTACAATGCAATACTTGATAATATGGAAAAATAACTGTGAATTAGAGTAAGAAATATATATATGTATATAATAAATAGTTAAATTCAATAAGTAGAGCAAAACAGAAATAAAAAAAGTAAAGGTAGTGTTCATGAGTGCAATGTCCATTCAGAAATCAGCTGGCAGACGGGCAGAAGCCATTCCTGAATTGCTGAGTGTTCCTTCAGGCTTCTGTACCTCCTTCCGGTGAGAACAGGGCTTGACCTGGGTGGTGGGGGTCCCTAATGATGGACGCCACCTTTTTGAAGCATTGCTCTTTGAAGATGTCTTGGATACTACAGAGGCTAGTACCCATGATGAAGCTCACTAACTTCACAACTCTCTCCAACACAAATGCAAGGAGTCCTCAAATGAAATGCGGAATGGTGGGAACACTCAGCAGTTTGGTTAGAATCTGCCTTCATCCTGAAACATTTCCACTGGTGATGCCTGACCTGATGAACATTTCTTGCATTTTCTCCCCCTATTTTGGATTTCCAGCTTCTGCAGCTTTAGTTTAATTTTGTTTCATTGGAAAAACCCAATAAGCCAGAAAACTAACAATAGAAAGAAGATTTTACAATGCAAAATGTATGCATGCTTTCTGGTTGTATTATGTTCAATTGCATTGATAACGGTGAAAGAGGGTTTCAGAAAATTGCATTATCCATTGTATTTATATGCCGGCCAGTGGTGTCATGCCAGGCGCATTGGACTTCAAGGTGAGTGGTCCCTGGTTCGATTCCGGCTGGATCCTTGCTCACTTTCCATCTGTGCTGGGTTGAGTATCGATCTAGCAACCTGGCCTTGTTTAAAACAGACAAATGCTAAAGAAATGGGAAGGTTGCTGCCCGATGTGCTACGAGACATGGAGAGGAACAATAATTGTATTTATATGGTTGGGGCCCTAACCTATGCACATTGTTAGTGGCCTTGATTTTGGACAGATTGTGTAAAGGCCTGAGTTGTTTCAACTTGGGTTAAGAATCCAGGAATTTATAAGGTAGAGGCCAAAATCTGAGAGGATTCAGAAGAGAGATTGCAATGACTGAGTGCACTGGAGATCTTCAAACTTGAGTTGGTGAGCTTATGAATAGCAAGCAATCCCAGAATCTGGAATTGAGGGAATTCCAAGGAGGGAAGCTTCTGGAACATTTGGAATGTAGAGGTACCTAATAGCACTGGTGCTTGCTGGAATATGACAATTTTGATGTGAAGGAGAGGCTGGCTGTTGTATGAGGCACAGGGGCCTCTTGTAACGGGATGTAATTGCCTTTGACCTATTTTGAAGCAACAAATTCCCACCATGTTTTTACTCATCTATCAACTCTCCTGTCTGCAACGCCTTGATTTGTCTGCATTCTCTTCCCATAAGACATTGAGAGCTTTCACTTTTGGGATTACAGAGAGAAAACATAGGCTGGAGTTGCACAGTTCTCAAGATACGCTGCAGTAATAAAATTGCCCTTGGTGCATTGTTAGTGAGTTTTCTGATTTAGTTAATAAACATGAATACTAAATGCTCCCAGAATCTGGAATTCCAGGGAGCAAGAACATAAATTTGCTGAAGCACATCAACAATAGTTCATAAAATGTTGGAAATTTTATTCTTTATAGAGTTAGAACATCTCCTTGAAAATAACTCATTCGGCTCAAATAATTCCAGGAAAGGTGTTTAACTGTTCTCTTAACAATTTGTTTTCTTTAAATGATTTGTTACTTTTATAATATAAAAGCTGCTTTTTGGTCTCCCCTCTCACTCTGTAAGGGGTGACATATCTCTGTCCCTTGTTTGTGAAGTAGAGGGAGAGAGAGAGGCTGTGGCATGATAAGTTGTTGTTTGAACAATTTTTTGTTGGACTGCAGATCACGGTCTCTCTTTGGGGGCTTTGCTATTGTTTGCTTGGTGGGTGGTGGGTGTTGATGCTTCCTGTTGGAGGAGAGGGGAGGGGGCTCTGGGGTTCTTGCATTTTTCTGTCATTCATTCTTTGGGGTTTTTCTTCTGTTTCATGGATGTCATGGTCATGGGACTATGATTGCTTACGTCATACGACGTGGTACATAATGATGATGATGATTATTGTACAGTTTAAAAAGCTCTGTGAATCCAGTTCATTTTAGTCTCCTAGCAGAAAAGCATAAACATTCTGAAATTCTCACAAATGGCACAGGCTTTTCAATATTTTTCAACTGACGACTTCTGGCTGTGAATGATTTGCATTTGGTGAGATTCCAGAAGGAGTCACCTGCTTAGAATAGCCCATTTGCAGTTGATAGCTTTTTATAACTTGGGACCTGAAGCCTAGATTGTGAGTTAGACTGTAACCTCAAAGTTATAGTTCAGCAATTTTTATTAATTCATTTTTATTGGAATTTGGGGAAATCGCTGTCAAGACCGATTGATATTTATTGCACGTCCTTAATTGCCCTTGAGATGGTGCCAGTCACACTGAATTTCTGTAATCCTCCAAAAATACTTCTACATTGATAGTGGGCTGGGTAGGAAGTTCCAGAGAGGGTGAAGGACATTGGTGAGAACTTATAGGTGATGGTATTCCATACACTGGCTGCCCTGTTGCTCTCAGTAATAGAGATTGTGGGTTATGTAGACCATTGCTGTTTGTGCTTAGTTGAAACTTGTGTAGTAGATTTTCAATCATTAAAGTCAGGTTTAACTAATTTTAGCCGGGCTAACACAAGGGTAGCAATTCATGTTGTTTTTTTGGGGTAATTATCTATGAGCTGTTTGACATGGTGATGTTATCTACAGGATCATACCCAATTTCTGGTAGCTTTTAGTAACATGTTTACTACAGGCATCCACCTCTATATTTCCTCTTGATCCACGTCTTTATTCTTGTCTCATTACCAGCCATCCTGTTAGAATTTGCAACATATCTCCTTCACTGTTCATTTTCTCCTGCACATGATAAAGGCTGAGATTCCTTCTAATAATCTTTACCACCTTTCTCCTTCCTCCTCCTAACTGCCCTTCACTTAGTATGTTTGTTTAAAACTTGTCATCTCCCTTGTATTCTATTTCTGATGAAAGACTGTTAACCTGAAAAGCCAGCTGCTTCTCTCTCTGTAGTTGCTGTCTGGTCTGTTGTTATTTCTTGCATTTTCTGGTTAGATTTAAGATTTTCAAAGTTCCTCTACAACAGTTCCTCTTCCCAACCTTTTTTATGCCATGGAGCCTTACCATTAGCCGAAGAATCCGTGTACCCCAGGTTGGGACTCCCTGCTCTACAGTGATCAGAATCAATGTTTGTCATCACTGATGTGTGTCATGAATTTTTGTTTTGTTTTGCAGTGGCAGTACAGTGCAATATATAAAATATACTATAAATTGTAAGAAGAAATACATATTTAAAGTTCAACAAGTTGTGCAAAAAGAGAGTAACAATAGTGAGGCAGTGTTCATGGGCTCGTCTGCCGTTCAGATGGAAGAGAAGAAGAAGCTGTTCCTAAAACAATGTCTTCAGATGGTGGTAATGAGACAATGACATGCCCTCTAGCCCCCTAACTACATGGTCTCAGACATCATCAAGCTGTCCTGGTTGAAGTCCTCTGCAACGATCGGGAAGACATCAGGATGCACTGTCTCATGACTATTGAATACAGTGGTCAGCTCCTCCAGTGCCTGCCTGACATTGGCCGGGGTGGAAGGCACAACTTCATTCACAATAGTTTGGTCTTGAACAATGGAAAATGTTTAGCAATTGTATTCAATTTGTACATCTCATCAACTCAAGGATCTTTGGGAATTGCAGCTGTTAATAACTAGTGTTTCTCCCCAATCCCCCCTGTCTTTCAAACATGATTGTGTTTAGCTTGGAGGATTCCCATACAACATAGCATGGTACCATCCTTGAGACAACTCAATTACTTTTAAAGTTTGTTAGATTCTTCCCTGGAATGTGAGGCCATTGAGGCTGACAGCTTGAGTATTGGAAGTGAGTTATTGGATTGCTTGCCTGAGAAATTTCACACTGACACAATGGCAAGATGATTTTTAGAGTCATGTGGTGACTGCATAGCTACTTGTTCTATTTACAATTATCAGTGTGTAATTGTTTCTCAGGAACCCACCCTGTAGATTTGCTTTGGATTGTGACAGAGATGGCAAAGTGTTCCCACTGTCATTTTTATGCTTGTTCACAGGTGCAACATAAAAGATCAAGGCAGATGGAAAGAAAGCATAAATGGAAGAATGAAAATAAATTTCTTTGGGAAATTGAACAACTGCATTTGAAAGGAATACTTGAACATAATAAAACTCTGAACGTGATCAAAAATTGATGAGGCAAAATCTGGCTCAGTCAGCATAGGAGTATGTAGAAGACATGATGTCATTTGGAGAACACATTTCTTTTAGACTGTCAGAATAAACTGTCATCCAGTAAAATAATCGCTGGAGTAGATGGAAGATCACAGTGGTAATATATATGCACTTCTTAGTTTTGAAGGATTGAATGTAATTATTTTAACCTTTGAAGTTTAAAAATTTGATATGTGTTAGCACACTTTTCAAATTTCTGCATTAGGAAGCAAAGACTTTGTAATCAACAATTTTATGATGAATGGAATACAGAATTTGTGGCATTTCATGGTGGAACATCAAGAAGCCATTGCAGGAATAATTTCCCTGCCATTCACGCCACAAATGAAGTAAAACATCTGTTTCTGAAAAAAATTGTTTCAGATGAAATATTCTGGAAAACGCAGTAGTATAAAACATTATCTTCCATAATTCAAAACCAATTGAGTGTGAACCACCTCAGTTGTTTATGTGGGAGGGGGGTATATTGATTCAGGTGTCGCTTTGAAGCAGGAGACTCCTTGGGGAGTTTGGCTGTGAGGTCAGGATGGAGAAATTACTAAACTGTAAACTTGTAGGCCGGATTGATTTACTGTTTAATTTTTAATTTGACGGGCTTAGTCACAGTCTTTACCAAAGGAGAGCGATAAACTGCACATTTTGTGATTAATAAGTAAGCCTACTGATTATAGTGTTCTACGTAGTGTAAGGAGAGAGGGTTCTGAACATTTCCACAATGACATTTACACAAAGTACAATTATTAATAGGGAAAACGACATACAAAGTGATATTGCATTGGTCAGCAGGACATTTTCATTTACGTTGTGGAAGACGTGGAATTAATTTGATTTTGCAGTGTTCGATGAGCCTGTAGACGTTTCATCACCATTCGGGGTGACATCCTCAGTCTGCTGTTGCTGGTGTTTTTCTCTGGGAGTGCTCGCATTTATATAGTACCCCCCCCAACCCCCGTTTGCTTGCCTTAGTCCTGATTGGCTACCCCTGCAGTTGACCTTTGAATTCTATTGGCTCGCATTTCTTTGGCTCTTAGGGGTTTGTAGATATCGAAATAGACACCATCTACGAACCTCTAAGAGGCAAAGAACTGCAAACCAATAAAATTCAAAGTTCAACTGAAGGGGTAGCCAATCAGGACTGATGCAGGTGGATGTGGGGGGTGGGGGCCGGCTATATAAATGTGAGCACGCCCAGTGAGAAACACCGACAACTGTGCACGGAGGATGTCACCTCGACTGGTCATGAAATGTCTGCAAGCTAATTGCCAAACTCGGTGAACAATGCAACATCAAACATGTCAACCTGAGCTACCAATGTCCACCAGCATCCTAAACATGGAATCAATATTTAAATTTGCCACAAATAAACATATAACCTTAGCACATTTAAAGTAAGTCCATGTATAAATAGGAATAATGAATACACCTGCAAGTGCCAGTGTAGTTGGGTGATGGCACTTGTGCCCCTGATTCAGAGATCATGGTTTAAAGCCCAGTGAGGTATATATGCACAAATACACCGACTCTTCAGTGCAGTGCTGTCTCTGTGCAGCATTACATACTTTTTTCGTTTCCAAAGTCAAAGATTGCAGTCTTCAATGGCTATTGAATTGCAACGACTCTCTTGGCTTTTCTCCTCCTCCAGTTTTTTTCTGACCCTATTCCCCACCCCCCACCCCCACCCAACAGTCTCCATGCCTGTCATGGTTTCACCATTCCACTTGTCTTTGACCAGGCTGCAGATTGGAATTCCCAGTCTATACTCTTGGCCTTTTACTCTTATCATTGCAAACAGCTGATACCATATTGACCGTCCATCGGGGATATTTATCAGGAGCACTGTGTACACAGGGCCCTTAGTATTGTTAAGGATCCCACCCATCCATCCAGCATCCCCTTTGACTTTCTGCCATCAGGCTGGAGACTCCGATGTATGAAGACAAGAACGGCCAGGATGGGAAATAGTTTCTTCCTTCAGGCCATCAGGCTTGTGAACTCCCTGCTGCATTCAAAGTGTCACTGGTTATTCTGTTCTATACCTTACAGAATTTAATTTCTGCACTTTAGTGTGTTATTCATGTGTGATTCATCTGTAGATTTTTATCCTTATTTTCATGTTGTCTGGGTTAGATGTGTGTTATGCATACTACCGTACTTTACACCCTGGTTCGGGGAAACGTCTTGTTTCTTATACGTGATATGGTTATATATGGTATTTCCATGAATATAGTTAAATGACAATAAACTTGACAATCTTGAATTTTCCACTCTTCTGATTCATGTTAACCTACCCCTTTCTGAACTTGCAGCAGTCTGTTCACTAGGAACCTACTCTTTTTCCGATCTATGCCACCCCCATTTTATCTGCAATGTAAAACTAACTTATTTTCTCTCTCTTCCAGTTCTAAAGAATGGTTGTTAACTTAAACCTCAAACTATTGTTTGAAAATAATAACATTCACACTTTACCTTCTTCCTTTCCCCCTTGAAACATTTTCAGGTTTCATTCTGTTGTGCAAAGTTCAAAGTAAATTCGTTATCACAGTACATATATGTCACCATATATTACCCTGAGATTCATTTTCTTGCAGGCATTCACAGTTAATACAACGAAACACAATAGAATCAATGAAAAACTGCACACAACAAGATGGACAAACAACTCGTGCAAATACAGTGCAAACAAAGTAATGGACACGAAAAAATCTGCTGATGCTGGAAATGAAAGCAACGCACACAAAATGCTGGAGGAATTCAGCAGTTCAGGCAGCATCAATGGAAGTGATTAGACAATTGGTGGTCCAGGCCGAAGTCTTTCTTCAGAGCTGAGAAGGAAGTGGAAAGACACCAGGATAAAAAGGTGGAGGGAGGGGAAGTAGGCTAGCTACAAGGTGATGGGTGAAGCCAGGCGGGTGGGAAAGGTAAAGGACTGGAGAAGAAGGAATCTGGTAGGAGAGGAGAGTGGACCGTGGAGGAAAGGGAAGGAAGAAGGAACCAGGAGGAGAGGTTAGGCAGGTGAGAAGAGTTAAAAGGCCAGAATAGGGAAACAGAAGAAGAGAGGATAATAATGGGTTGTGTGAACAGTTTAGTGTTGGGGTGTGTGAAGTTATTCTCACTGCCTTCTTCTTCTCTTTGATTCTCAATAGTCCACATCTGCTTCTTCCTTTCCAGTGTGGTTCATTTATTCTCCCAGGCTGCTTGGCCTAAATATCATACTCACTTTTCCTTCCCCAAGTACATCACAATGGGACGTTGACAATCTCAGGATATGCAGTATTTTACAACAAAAGTCCACTTGTTGTGATGTGTGTTGATAAATACCTGCAGCACATCTCAGAGAAAACTTTGCCTCAAACAGTAAAGTATTATAGCCTACATTTAATGCATAAATCCTGCTTAGAAGTATTTTTGCCCATTTCCTCTTAAAGTCCAGTCCATTAGGATATTGGATTGGAACCTTCCCATCACAATTCACTTGGCTTCGATGTTATTTCCTTGTAGTATTTTCCGCCAGTGATGATGTCATTAACTTGTGTAGCCTGACAGAAACTGGATCAAAGGGTCATGAATGACATTTCACTTTTGTTCTTCATTCGCGGTTAAACAAGGAGGAAATCATGCAGAAAGCTGGTAACCATACTCAATGTAAAAGCTCTCCTCTGGGACATGATTTTTATTTCCACTGACTCTGCCAATATTGATTTATAAGTGCTCCTGCATTGATAAGGATTCTTGCATCTATGCATGAGGTGCTGTAGTCTTGGCCTTCAGAATGCTTTGGCGGAAGCACAGTCCATACATGGGGCTCAATTTGACTACTCTACAGTGAGCAGAACCCTATTCCAGTCCACTGAGGCATCTGACTCTTTTTAACTTCATTTCACACCCCTCCAACTTCCATTTCCCTCACCTCACTGGTGATCATATAGTTCACTTTAATCACCCTGACATGCATCCAGACAGACAGGTTGTGGATGCCATTTGTGAAAGCACTAATTAGTGAATTGTGCTTGACATCAACAAAAGCTCAGGAGTGATTTTGAGCAAGGTGGCTTAATTGAGCAATTTATGATTTTTTTTGGTCTCCTCAATAGACACTTATTAATCATCACCTTCATCTTCATCATCATTATTATGTGTTGTTTCGTATGATGTAGACGATTATGGTCTTTGACCATGGTTGTTCTTGCCAAATTTTTCTATAGAAGTGCTTTTCCATTGCCTTCTTCTGGACAGTGTCTTTACAAGACAGGTGACCCCAGCCATTATCAATAATCTTCAGAGATTGTCTGCCTGGTGTCAGTGCTTGAATAACCAGGACTTGTGATATGCACCAGCTGCTCATAAGACCATCCACCACCTGCTCCCATGGTTTCACATGACTCTGATCAGGGGGCTAAGCAGGTGCTACACCTTGCCCAAGGGTGACCTGCAGGCTAGCAGAGGGAAGGAGCACCTTTCAGCTCCTTTGGTTGAGACATATCTCCACCCCACCACCTGATAGAGGGCAGCAAAAATGATTGTAGTCCAGTTTCCAGGCTCATACTTGGTGAATACACCACCCCAGTTTGTGTTCAAGATATAAGTCCAAAATAAGTTGTATTTTTGGTTAACATTGTCCCTACAGATTGAGGACTGCTATTTATAGCGCTAGCTGTCTTGATATGAGACACATAGATTGCTGGATGCTCATCTGCTTCTCTTTGATCTTAGCAAATGTCATATAACCCATCTCTCATTAATCTCTGTCACGATGGCTGCTAACAAATTATCAATTTGAGGAGTCTGCTTTTGCAGGAATTTGGGAGCTTTCATTGAGTGAATTGACATGCTGAAAATTATTGATGAGCAACCAACAATTTGAATTTTTATTGGAGTGTTGAACATGGATATTAAAAATGTTAATTCTTTCTTTCTTTATTAATCTTTTTATTGATTTTAAAAAAAGCATAAATACAGTCAAGAGGAGAATTTGTTCAAATATATATATCAGTAACAATATAAACCAAGATTAAGACAAACATTGTCAAAATCATAGATATTGTTAAACTAGTATAAAAAATGAAAATAACAACTCTCCTCTTACCAGTTTATGAAGAGAAAGGAAAAAACATTGGGTTATGAGTGAAAAGGAAGGGAAAAAAAACTACGCTATAATAAAACAAAAGAAAAAGGGACTGGGCAGTCCATTTTGAGGATACAACCAAAAAAGAAAGAAAGAAAGACCTTCTAATCAAATCTAAAACTTCAGAAAAAAAAGATTGAAAGAGTAATAAATCAAATTAAATGAAAATATTGGATTAGAGGTCACCATATTTGCTCAAATTTAAAGGATGTATCAAATGTCCGACTTCTTATTTTCTCTAAACTTAGGCAGGACATAATGGAGGAGAGCCAGTAAAAGACCGTAGGTGGATTAGAATAAAATGTTAATTCTAAATGCCCTGAATTCTGATTCCATCCAAAGAAGCATGAAAACTCCAATTAAATAGGAATTTATTGAATAATAAATAGAATGCAAAAATACATTCATAGCAGAAGAGTAATAATTTTGGGAGCACAGTTCAACAGCTGCCTCACTGCACCAGCTGACCCCAGTGTAGTGGTTACTTTAAAACAAACCAAAACCTCTCAGGTGGGGGGGTTTGACACTGTGTGTCTGTCTGTGACATGCTCTAATAAGGAAGTTGTAAACCAAAGAAAGTATATTCAGTCCTTTATGAAGAAACCAGCGAAGACATACAATCTTGTAATGATAAAAAAACAAAGAAAACTAAAACTAGCGGCCTAAGCATATTCAAACATATGTATGTATTAGTGTATTTAAATGTAACCAAGTGGTCAACAAAAAAAAATCATTCCCCTGGCCTACCTTCTGCTCTATAATTAGAGTGATAGCCAAAGTATAAATACATAACGATTTCACTTCTACCACGCCCCGACCCACGTAACAATTTACCCAAAATACAACACAGACAGAAAATAGGTACATGGCTCCTACATCCCAGTGCTGTCTGTGTAGCCTTTGCATATTCCTTAAGTATCTCAAAGATACATGTGTTGGTAGGTTAATTGATCAAAGTGGCGAGGTGAGTTATAGAATCTGAGGCAGGGGTGGGGGGAGCTGATCAGGCTATGGCGAGATTATAAAGTGGGTGTGGTAAACCATATATATATATGTTGTAACTGGGTTAACTGTCTGGATACGCCCCTCTGTTGACTGCCCCTGTGTCTCCTCCCACAGAATCCTGTATAAAGGTGTTTCACCTTGCCCCTCCCCCTCAGTCCGGGGGCAGACACTCACCGTGGAGATCGTATTGTACAGCGAATAAAAGCCTTTCAGTATTTTACCAAACCTCAGCCTTTTGGAGTTATTGAAGGTGCTTCAATTTTATTCACTGTACAATACGACCTCCACGGTGAGTGCCTGCCCCGGACGGGGGTGTGGGGGGGGAGGGGCAAGGCGAAACACCTTTATACAGGACACTGTGGGAGGAGCCACAGGGGCAGTCAACAGAGGGGCGTGTCCAGACAGTTAACCCAGTTACAACATATATATATGGTTTACCACAGTGGGAGTAATGTAGTGTTAGTGTAAAGAGGTGATTGAAAGTCAGCATGGACTCAGGGCCGAAAAGCCTGTTTCCCTGTTGTTTCCCTGTGACTTTTGTGGCACTGATCTAATGGAGCATTTAAAACATATTTATATAATTTTATTTCCTATATCAGAAACTTGTGGTCAGTTCTATCCATTATTCTTTTGAACGGATAATTAATGTTCTCATGAATGACCTGCCATTTTGTTCATGATAATAAAGCACTAGTCCTCATGATTACTTTTGGAAAATTGTGCCTGGGAGGAGCGAATTAGAATTCCAGCTTACTCTGAATTCCCTCTACAGTTTGAATTCATTACATTTATCAGAAAACAAATAAAAGCTCTTCTGCCAGTACAGAAAGCAATGTTTCCTCGTTGTGATATTGGAACGCATAATAGAGTTTCAGTCTGCATAGGAAAGGTCATTTGGCTGAAATTTAGAAGAAAGCACGATGAGGATGTATGGCATAGTGAGTGGGTAATGTAGAGAGTTAGTGACATAAATTTACTTCTGTCATTGGTGTATTCCTGAGCTCAGAGGCATTTGTCATTTTATTCTGCATCTTACCTCTCTTGGTATTTAATGAATGGGGATAGAACTAAGAATTCTTTTGTGATCTGGACTAGGTAATTGTCCCCCTTTCTGAAGGCGGACAGAGTAATTGAGTCTTGGAAGTAATTAATAAACTCTGCAACTTCCTGAACGTTAAACCCATGAATACTACCTTGTTACTTCTTGCACTTATTTCATTTAACAATGTAATATGTTTATATATTTACTGTAATTCACGTATTTTTCTCTATTATAATGTATTGCATTGTACTGCTGCTGCAAAGAAAATAATTTTAAATTTCATGGCATATGGTGGTAATATTAAACCTGATTCAGACAATGGGCATGCAATATAGTAGTAATAATCAATTACAGTTATTTTGCATCAGTGGAGTATCACTTTGTGTGACCAAATGAAAATTAAAAGAAATCATTCTAAACCAAGCACTTGTTTTTTTTAAAATTGTGAACATTCCTGAAAAGGTTCACATACTCCTGTGATTCCTTCTAAATATTTCTCAGAATTCCTGACATTCCTAAAGTGTTATCCATTATGAGTTCAGTACTATACTCACTTGCTCCATCATTGAAATGATCCCACAACCCCAATTTCACTTAAGCTCTCGTTATTTATTTCTGTTTGTTTATATTTGCGTTTACACAGTTTGTTGTCTTCTGCATGTTGGTTGATGTTTTATTGATTTTTGTATAGTAGGGAAATTAATGGTTACTGGGAAAAGGCAGGTAGGTGGAGATGAGTCCATGGCCAGATCAGCCATGATCTTATTGAATGGCAAAGCAGGCACGACAGGCCAGATGGCCTACTCCTGCTCCTATTTCTTATAATCTTAGGTTCTTATGATCCTATTATAGTTACTATTCTTTAGATTTGCTGAGTATGCCCGCAGCAAACTGAATCTCAGAGTTGTACATGGTGACATTTTCATACTTTGATAATACATTTGCTTTGAACTTTGAATAGATTCTGTTACTCACAGTGGATGCTGTGTTAAAGATGTAGGCAGTATTGTTGCCCATTTGAACTGTAATATGGCAGATGTTATGTTCATGAGAAGTTGACTGTGAAGCCATTAAATTAAGTTTACAAGCCGGCTGTTAATCAGCAGGCTTGAATGCTCTGCAAATCACGAAAGATATTTTGATGGAAGAATAACTGAAACATATGAAATTGTCCAGAACGCTGTGTGTACTAAAACTGTGACAAATCCAGTCAGACTGATTCTTGCCCAAACTATCTACCAGATGGCACTTACTCACCCATTATCTTCTCACCAGTCCTCAGTCTGGGATTTCATCAGGACCAAGGGGCTCCAAGCCATATGACAGGCTTGTTCCAGTGTGGATCAAAAAGCTGTTTTCTGGAGGGGAGGTGAGAATGACTGTGTTTTACACCAGGTTTGGTATCAAGGAGTCCAGGTAAACCTCAAGTAAATGCCAATCAAAGGGAAAACACGCTGATAGTTGTTGTCCTATTTTGCATGTAGAAAAATGATTGTAGTTGTTGGAGGTTAAGCATTTCAACTTCAGGATGGTATTGCAGTACGTTCTCAGTGCATTCTTTGCTGTAACATGAACAAAGTCACTGGAGAGATTTGGCAGTTAGATATGAAGTAGTCCTTTATCCCACAAAATGAGATGCAGCAGGTATCCTGTTGGGACCCTTTTGGAGGGCGACGTCTGCTGGGCCCAACACTACATGACATTTTGTATGCTAAAGATCAAAGAACAATTCTATATTTACAGTGTATCTACAATGCTTCCTTTGAATTACATATAATTTCCGCATCTTCTTCACACCCACACTCCAGACATCCAAAATGAATGTTAACCCACATTGTCTGGTTTTTCAATTAACTGCTCTATGTACCTATTGTCCAGAGGTGCATTTTAAATTTAATCTACAGTCCATGCTCAGGCCTAAAGATTGATGGCAGAAGTTAATATTTGCTGTACATCCTAAGTCCAGCATATGCTCTAACATTCTCAACCACGTTCAACTGCTTCATCAATAACTGACTTTCAATTCCATTTGCAGTCCTACAGTAACAAAGCAATCTGAGACTGCATGCATCATCACCTTCTCATCGCTATGAGCTGGTAAGTGACAGATAATATTTAGAATACAGAAGTACCAGCTAATGACTATGTTTAACAAGACAGGATCCAACCACTTAACATTTGCATTCAGTTATATTATCATTGTAGTCCCCCACTATCACGTGAAGCCTCCGTTGGTCAGGGTCGATGGATGTTGCATCCTATCGGTGTAGATACGCAAGCCGGGTCAGTACAATATGGAGAGCAAGCTGTTGTCCATGTAGCAAGCTCCCCCTTTCCCTGCATTTGATGAACCCAAAGGAACGGCAGAGACTGACACAGTTTGGTGCCAGCAGTGTTGCAGGATTTGACGGTTAGCAGTGAACACAACATAGGACTGCCTTCATGACTCCAGCTCCAAATTTTTCCCTCGACGTTTACTCCCAAAGCCTTCCCCATGAGTGGCTAGCAAGGCAGTAGAGGTTTGAGATCAGAGTTTTCCTTCTCCAAGGTGAGCTGCCAACTGTGGCTGATGTGCCCCATCTTCTCAAAGCACTGGTTTTAAGACACCAGTAATCTGCTTTTGCTCCTTCTCCTGTCAGCTAAGCCAGGAACTAGAATCAATAGTCAGAAGCAGCTACCAACTATCACTATCAACATCCTACAGAATATTATTGATCAGATACTCAACTGCCTCACCTCTTAAATCGCAGAGTGACATGTTAGGTGTTCTGCAGTGAGTGCCCGCTTTCCGATATCCCAAAAGATTTCCATCATACAGAAGGCATTCGATGAGACAGGAGGTGGTATTTTCTTCTTGTTTAGTTCAGTACAGCTTCATCTGTACATACTGCCTGTTACGCTGCTAGCATTTAGGGCAGGAATGAAGGTCCTCCATCTCTGGTGACGTTCAGGGCTTCCTTCATCATGTCAGTAGCTTCCTCTCGGTTTTCACTACTGTCAGTCAGACAAGTCTCAGGTGGAAACTCAGGAATACCATTGCACTCAGATGTAAAAGGATTCTTCATTGGTGTTTCGGTAGCAGTTTTGTTTTGCTGGTTAGGTTTGTTAGCCCTGAGCTAAACCCCTGAACCTGGAGGACCAGTGGACCACTCTTAGTCTGGCCTCTACCCTTTGACCTGTTTGGCATAGGTGAACCTACCAAGAGCCAAAGCATAAAGCCCTGATTCCAGCCAGCAACATACGAGGGGTGATTGATAAGTTTGTGGCCTAAGGTAGAAGGAGTCAATTTTAGAAAACCTGGCACATTTCTTTTTCAACATAGTCCCCTCCTAGATTTATGCACATGCAGTTCAATGCTTTGAGTGATTATGCAGAAAATTTGAAGTTCATAACTCATCTCCTTCTACCTTAGGCCACAAACTTACCAATCATCCGTGATGAGTTATTAACTTCAACCTTTCTGCATAATCACTCAAAGCATTGAACTGCATGTGCATGTAACGAGAGCTGTATAACTCATCTCCTTCTACCTTAGGCCACGAACTTATCAATCACCCCTGCTGTGGACACTTTCTGGAGGTCCAAGATCCCTATGCTCCACGACCGCTGGACTAAGTGTGTAAGTGTAGGAGGGGACTATGTTGAAAAATAAATGTGCTAGGTTTTCTAAAATTGACTCCTCCTACCTTAGGTCACAAACTTATCAATCGTCCCTTGTAGCTTTCCAAGTTATTGAGGCATGCAAGCCTTCAAACTGACAAGGTTGTGGTACCCTTGGAGTACAGTTCAACAACCCTCAAGAAACTTATCATCTCGGATAAAGTAGTCTGTTTTAATATGCACTATCATCCATTCCAAACATCCTTTTCCTCCTTCACTGGTGCATAGTACCATTGCAGTTAATTGTCCAGCTGACTCTGGTAACACTTCAGAAATGCTCCCTCTCTCACCAAGGTGCAGCAAAAAGAATAGTAACACATGCACAGCATGCTATTATGGAAATAATATTTCTATTACCTCATTGTTCTTGGTTTTAACTCTTGGAACTTCCTACCCATTGCACTATGAAGGACTGCAGTGGTTGAAGAAAATGGCTCACCACTTTCTCGTGGGCAATCTGGAATGGGGAATAAAGGTGACACCATCATTATGGCCCCCCCGCCCCACCCAATCACCCAGGTTATGCCTTGTTCCATTGCTACCGTTATGGAAGAGGTACAGGAACCTGAAGGCACTCAACGATTCAGGAACAGCTTCTTCCCCCTCTGCCATCTGGTTTCTGAATGGACATTGAACCCATGAACACTACCTCACTACTATTTTAGTTCTATTTTTGCACTACTTACCTAATTTAACTGTTTATTATATATGTATATGTACTTACTGTAATTCAGTTTTTCCTGATTATTATGTATTGCAATGTACTGCAGCCACAAAGACAAAAAATTTCATGACATATACAATGATATTAAACCTGATTCTTACATAAGCCTTGACAGTGATGCTCAGTTCCCAGAAAATTAATATGTAGAAAAAGACCCTGCATTTAGAACTAAATGTTGATCCTCTATCACCAGTACTTCACTGCCAATCTCCTTGGACTTCGGATTTTTGCATTATCTATTTTCCTTGCGCTCTCATTGGCTTTTGCATGTGAGATTGTTGTGAAATTCCCTCAGCTTTTTTTCTCTGCTTCAAAATGAAACACGATCTTAGCAATTTAAAAAATTGAGCATTTGCAAGAATGCTTGCACGAGTTAAACAATGAAAACGGAACAAAAAAAAGCAGCTCCCTCTTTGTCTCCTATGCTTGAAGCCACTATTTAGGAAGAGTGTGTTCCTTCCTTCTCTGAACTGCAGCAAATTGGCATCGCTCTTTGTTTTCATTGGTATGAGTTAATATATTCATAATGATGTCAAATGAGGTCTGAAAATCTACATTTCCCGAATATAAACACAAACTCTGTTAAAGCTGATTTATTGATTGTTATGCTTTGGTCACGGAGACCAGTGGTACTGATGGATTGTATGTGTGATTCCACATACAACGAACTCCCAGATATTGAGCGAAGGAGAGACATTTGTAGGTTCGTCTGGGAATGGGGGAGGATGTTTGTTCCACCTTTTTTACTGCATGTTCTCCTGAGTAAAAGAAATGAAAGAAAAAATAGTTCCCTCCCCTCCCCTCTTCTTCTATTCCCCCACTCTGGCTTCTTTCCTCTTCTCAACTGCCTGTCACCTCCCCCTGGGTCCCCTCCTCCTTCCCTTTCTCCTATGGTCCACTTTCCTCCCTTATCAGATTCCTTCCTTTCCAGCCCTTTATCTTTCCAACCCACCTGGCTTCACCTGTCACCTTCCAGCTATCCTCCTTCCACTCCAAGCAACACACACAAAACGCTGGAGGAACTCAGAAGGCCAGGCAACATCTATAGAAAAAAGTACAGCCGACATTTCTGGCCGAAAACCTTCGGCAGGACTGGAGAAAAGAAGCTGAGGAGTAGATTTGAAAGGTGGGAGGAGGGGAGAGAGAAACACCAGGCAATAGGTGAAACTTGGAGGGGGACAGATGAAGCAAAGAGCTAGGAAGTTGATTGGTGCAAGAGACAGAAGGCCCTGGAAGAAAGACGAAAGGGGGGGGGAGAGCACCAGAGGGAGGTGATGGGTGGACGAAGAGATAACATAAGAGAGGGACAAGGGAATGGGAAGTGGTGGGGGGGGGGTTAGTGGAGGCATTACTGGAAGTTTGAGAAATTGATGTTCATGCCATCAGGTTGGCGGCTACCCAAACGGAATATAAGGTGTAGTTCCTCCAACCTAAGTATGGCCTTATCCTGACAGTGGAGGAGGCCGTGGATGGAGATATCAGAATGGGAATGGGAAGTGGAATTAAAGTGGGTGGCCACTGGGAGATCCTGCTTGTTCTAGCAGATGGAGCGTAGGTGCTCCACTTCCCCCACCTTTTTATTCTGACATCTTCCCCCTTTCTTTCCTGTCCTGATGAAGGGTCGCAGCCCAAAACCTCGACTGTTTATTCATTTCCCCAGATGCTGCCTGACCTACTGAGTTCCTCCAGCATTTGTGTGTGTTGCTCTGGATTTCCAGCATCTGCAGACTTTCTCGTGTTTATTATATTCTCCTGAAGTTGTAAAATATACTCTTTTAAAATAATTAATTCAATTTCCCTCACATAGCCCATGGAGACTAAATTGTATTTTGTATCTAGCGCAGCTTGTCTCGTTATGACTTAAACTGAACAATCATACAACACGTCTGTTTATTGCTGCCTGCACATACTTGGCTGTACATTCCTGTCTGATCTTACAGACGAACTTGTGTTTTAGTCACAGGAAGACTGACATCAGTCTGTTTTCTACAGAGAACCATGAAAACATTTCTCCCACAGATATAAACTTCAGCTGATGTAGAACATGTTTTTTTAAAGTTTATTTTGGTCTTGCCCTTTGGATTATCTTTAGTTTGAAACTGCAGTGAAGCTGCATTATATTTGACATTTAATTTCTGCTGTGTATGTGCTTACCCAGTTGATCCCATGCAATTGAATTCTGAGATGTTTCTAATTTGGCCGGGACTTGAATGTGCTTAGATGAGGTTGTGATTCAGTGTGAATATACACAGACTGGATGTTTTCATTAAAGGAGCTTCTTGTGTTTGTACCAGAGTCCATTAGTCATTCAACATAATTTAAATGGAAATGGAAAGGATAAGAATCACTGCTATATTATTGCTATAAATTAACTAGAATGATTTTTTTATGAATTAAGTGAATGGGATTAGACGTAGAGCTGGTGCATGGGTTTACTATATTTCAATGCATTTTTATTCTTTTCTCTGAGAGGAATCTAAATTTAAACTTTGACTGCATTTGATGCCTAAGGTTCTGATGGTACAGTTCTCAAATCCAGCCGATGATAAAATTGCCAGTGTTTTGGAAGTGAAAATCTGTAGGTGTTAGAAGTTAGAATACCAGACATAGGATTATAATTAGGCCATTTTGCACATTGAGTCTACTCTGCCATTTGATCATAGCTGGTTTATTTTCTGTCTCAAATCCATTCTCCTGCTTTCTCCCCATAACCCTTGATGCCCTTATTGATCAAGAAATTGTCAATCTCTGCTTTATAAAACCACTCTGGCACCAACAATCATTCTATGGTCAAAGTCACTTAGATCACATATCTGAACAACACACACAAAATGCTGGAGGAACTCCGCAGGCCAGGCAGCATCTATGGACAAAAGCAGAACTGTTGGCGGGTCTCGGCCCGAAATGTCGACTGTACTTTCTTCGATAGATGCTGCCTGGCCTGCTGAGTTCCTCCAGCATTTTGTGTGTGTTGCTTGGGAGTCTAGCATCTGCAGATTTTCTCTTGTTTTAGATCACATTTCTTCCCATTCTGATGTTTGGTCTGAACAACAACTGAACCTCTTGACCATGTCTGCATGCTTTTATGCATTGAGTTGCTGCCTCTTGATTGGCTGAATAGGTATTTCCATTGATGAGTCACTGTGCAGGTGGACTGTACCTAATAAAACAGCCACTGAGTGTATATTCTTTTTGTAATTGTGCCCTACTGAATTGTCACATCAACCAATATTAGTTACTTTATTTGTAAAATTAAACAAACCCTTTGAGTAATTCCTTTAGAACTGACAGACTTTTCATACATGTTCGAGCTTTGATAGGCTGATGGTATCAATTATTTCACTTCAATCAAAAGATTTCCCAGAATGGCATAAAATCATTCAATGTAAAAGAAGATTTTTTTTTAACCATCTTGGGTTTCTTGATTGGTAAGTTCAGCCTTTGGTCAGTCCTCTTCTTGTGGGAGTTAAAGTCAGAATTTCTTATCTGACCAGATGTCCACACATATTGAATTGCTGACTTGAAGAACTTTGCTCTTTTTATCTTGTTGGAGCAGTAAATCTTGAGAAAACACAAATATATCCTTCCCATGCATCAGTATTTCATTTAATCCTGGGCAAACAGAAATGATTAATGATATTTCACTTTAGAAGCTTCCTACAATATTTAATTAAACACACCATCCGAAGCTAAACTACTTCCTTGTCTGCAGGTTTTCACTCAGTACAACAACGCATTGGAATCTCTATTGGTTTATTCAATAATTTGAATTCTGGCTTTTTTTTGATGAGATGGCCATTTATAATTTAAGCTAATATTTGTGATAATTTGTATTTTTGCTCGGATAATACACTCCACTCGTCTATTGGTATTAAAAAAATGATCTGTTTGCTCTTTGTTTGATTTATTTTGTATACATTATTACCAGGATCACACATTTTCGAGCTAATGGGCTGTTAGTTTGCTAATAATCCACTAAGACTGGAATTGCACAGAATACTAAGTATTGAAGAAAAGCCAGTGGCAATTTATAGATTTTTTTTTGAGCATATCCTGAGCCGATCACCATTAACAGTGACTAAATTTAGTTGCTCACCATTTGGAGAATTGCATAATGTACTCTTGTTCTCTCCCTCAATTCTGATTTTTCTCTCTCTTGTTATGCAGATGAAAGTGTAACTTAAATCAACGATTACCATTAGGAATTCACTATCAGTCACTGTTAACTTTGTGACCATGTTCGAAATACAGTATAAACATTCAACAGATCTTAGAAGCAACCATAATGTTACTTTTATTTAATTATTGAGATACAGCAAGGAATAGGCCCTTCTGGCCCTTCGAGTTCTGTCACCTTTTAACCTTTTTTTCCCTGTACGTAGATGACCAAAACTGCACAAAATATTCCAAATTAAGTCTCACCAATGTCTTATACAACTTCAACATAACATCCCATCTCCTGTACTCAATGCTTTGATTTATGAAGGCCAATGCGCCAAAAGCCTTCTTTGCGACCTTATCTACTTGTGACTCCACTTTCAACAAATTATGGACCTGTATTCCCAGATCCCTTTGTTCTACCACACTCCTCAGTTTCTACCATTGACTGTGTAAGACCTATCCTGGTTGGTCCTACGGAGTTGCAACATCTCACACTTGTCTGCATTAAGTTCCATCTGCATTAAATTCTTCTCTCTGAGCAGGGACTTGTGTCCTTCCTATCTAAGCCCCTCTTAATTTTATATTTCAATTAATTAAGTTTCCCTCAGCCGCCTCCGAACCAAATAAAGAAATCCTAGTTTATATAGCCTGTCTTCATGGCTGGATTAAATCTTCCTCTGAAACCTCTCCGTTGCAATCACATCTATTCAGTAGTGCAGTGACAAGAACTGGTGTTGTGTTATTCAGCTAGTGTTGTCTATAGTTCAAGAATAATTTCTCTTGTATTTCATGTCTTGGCTTATAAAGTATAACATCCAATTTATTGATCTGTTCTGCTGTCTCTCTTAATGTACAATCTAAGTTCCCTTGGTTCGTCCACACTACTCAGTAGCCTTTTCTTTCACAATGTATTACTATATCTTGTAGAACCTCATGAATTACATCACCTCACACTTCACTGAACTGAATTCATTTTTCTACCCATTTGACTTGACCATCTGCAGCACACACAAAATGCAGGAGGAACTCATCAGAACAGGCAGCATCTATTGAAAGGAACAAACTTCTGAAGTTTCGGGCCAAGACCCTTCTTCAAGACTGAGAAGGAAGGGGGGAAGATGCCAGAATAAAAAGGTGGGGGAAGGGGAAGGAGGCTAGCTGGAAGGTGATAGGTGAACCCAGATGGGTGGGAAAGGTCAAGGGCTGGAGATGAAAGAATCTGGTAGGAGAGGAGAGTGGAGCATAGGAGACAGAGAAGGAGGAGGGACTGTTTGTTCTTTTCCATGGATGCAGCCTGACCTGTTGAGTTCCTCCAATGTTTTGTGTGTGTTGCTATTTTCTTTGGCTAACTTCCCACCTTTAGAAAATGTTCTAACGTGGTCTCCTACAATCAGATTCTGATTAAATGATTTTCAGAAATCAGAACATGATGTCATCAGCAGATTTTCATTTCGAGGAGGTTCCCAGTTGGTTTAATATTTGGTGAATGTCGTCTTCTATAGGTCAACAGAAATTCTGCCCTTTAAATTGCTATCTACCCAGACTGCCATTATTTATCAGATTATTCTGAGATGTGGTAATAGCTTTAAAGCAGATTCTTGACTTTGTATTTTTCCCCTTTTTAAATGTTCCTTTTATGCATCATAAGGGATAATGTTCAAATGTAATTACTCACAGCTGAGTGCAGCAGATGTAATGAATTTTGAAGGACGGAGTGGTTACATATCAGGCTGATTTCTACAATGTTATCTTTGCAACATCTAAGTTCAATGGCTAATGGAAATCTTTAATATAAAGCATTTGTATGTATGTACAGAAGATAGTGAGAGGCAGGGGATTGGTGGCCACCAGCTACTGACAAGTTGATCCATATTCCCAAATGTTTATCTCAGGAAACCACCTTTGAAAGTGCAGTGACTAATTTCACATTCTGTTCACGAAGCTGTAAAAAGTATGACTTTTCCCAAATGCTGTTAGCAGAATTTTGATACTGTAAGAAAATCAAACACTGTTTGTTTTATTATTGAATCAGGAATAGTGTATTATGAATAGCCACTTTATCAGATTTTCACTTGAATAGTCCATCCACACACAGTGGCCACTTTCTTATGTACCTAATAAAGTGGCCACCGAGTGTACAGTATGTTCATGGTCTGCTTTTGTAGCCCTCCTACTTCAAGGTTCAACATGCTGTGCGTTCAGAGATGCTCTTCTGCACACTAGTGTGGTAACGCGTGGTTATTGAGTTACTGTCACCTTCCTGTCAGCTTTAACTAGTCTGGCCATTTTCCTCTATCCTCCCTCATTAGTAAGGAATTTTCAACCAAAGAACCGGCACTCACTGGACGCTTTTTGTTTCTCATACCATTCTCTGTAAACTCTAGAGACTGTTGTGTGTGAAAACCTCAGGAGGTCAACAGTTTCTGAGATACTCATGCCACCCCATCTGGCACCAACAATCATTCCATGATCAAAATCATTTAGATCATATTTGTTCCCCATTCTGATATTTGGTTTGAACAACTAAACCTCTTGACCATGTCTGCATGCTTTCATGCATTGAGTTGCTGCCACTTGATTTGCTGATTAGATATTTATATTAATGAGCAGGTTTACCAGTGAATCTAATAAAGTGGCCACTGAATGTATGTGCAACCTTGCCTGATTTTTTTTTTAAAGAATCAAAAGTCCCTATGTGGTTTATTGGTTCAAAAGGAAAACTGCCACCTTAACATTTGCAGCTTGTGATTACCTTCAGAGAGCATGTCATATGATTATCATTTATGCCCTGCCCGTGTATATTCCTCTATAATGCTCTTTGTCTGAGCGAGTGAATGAGTGGGAATAATTTTTGGGTCGGGGCCACTTCTGAAAGAATCTGTGATGCACTATCTAGAGAAAGAGAAAATGGGAGACTGTAGAAAGATTGGATGAATTTGAAAACTTTTAAAAAATGTTTTAAGCGCAGCATTACTTGAATTGAAGATGCAATTAATACTTCTAAAAAGGAAGCCCAGACAAAGAAAAGGCTGGATGTTTTGGGTTATATAATAGAAAACAAGATATGATATTTAGATGTAATGTTTGGATATGTTCTTCAAGGCTAACAGTGATGTTGAGCCTCTGCAGAAAATCTTAAAAAAACAGAACAGTGTGATCACACATTAGTAGGTTCCAACCTTTACACCTCAGTTACAGATGTGTTGGTATCACTTGGCTAGATATATATCCCATTTGATAAAATCACTGTCAAACTAAAACTGTACCAAAAACTAAAAGAAACTGCAAGAGTGACTCCTGTGTTATGGCCATTAAGGTTACAGAAATTTGCCCTTACCAAATTCACAAATCATTACCTATAATTTTGAGATCCAGTATAATTTGTTCCAGTTTTCATGGTTAAACATGTAAATTAGCACAAAGATTTCCACTGCTCATTGGCTTTGTGTTACCTAAAAAAATATGATGTGGACCCTGTTCAGAAACATAGCCCACCCCAACCCTCTGTAACATGGGGTTGCCTGTGTTTGGTATCTAAAAGAAATTCCTGAGTTTCCTGTTTGTTTCACAGAAGTCAGGTGCTGGAGGGGACAGTTGATGATGTTTTTGATTTGAGGGACGTAGCAAGTTGGTATAATTTTGAACCACAAAGCACTGAGATTTGTGTAAATATAACGAGGAATGGGTCTTGGCCAAAGTTTCGAGAAGATTCAGAGATTCGAATTACAATTATTATCAAATTACGTATGCAGTATACAACCCTGTGGTTCGTCTTCCCCACAGACGGTCACAAACAGAGGAGATCATGAGACCAACCCGTCCAAAAAACTTCAAGCATCAACCCCCCCTCCCCCCACGTGCAAACGGCAACAAAAAGAGTGAAAGCACAGAATATAAAATACAAAAATCAAAAGGCGTATTTCAGTACAGTTCAGCTCAATGTTTATTACCTGTGATTTCAAATGAACACAGAGGCGGTTTGGTCAGTTCCAGCTGCAGACCTGAGGCAAATCTATAGAAGCAGTAATGATTGCATTGGTTGTTTATTCTCTGGCAGGGCCTGACCACATGGGCTTTTTGGGCAAAAAAGCAGTTACCCAAATGAGCCTGAATGCTGGGAGAATCATTCTTCATATCAGTGTGCAAGGCAGCAGGCTGTGCTACCAGAGTCATGAAAACAATCTCTTCTGCTGCCCATTAAAGCAGCCTGTTGTAATAACTGTAATACAATTGGAAATGTAGTACAGAGACTATTGTAATCTAGCTTCCCTGAAGGCAAGCAAACATACAAACCAGGTACAGAGAGAGAGAGGAGCTCCAAATATTGCTGAAGTTAATGACAACCTAGAGGAATGCACATTGATGGCTTCCCAACCAGGGCTAGTGATATGGCAAAGGACTGCAGAGAATTCACAGCTTCTCCTAATATCGGAGATATAGTATTGAACGTGCATTCTGCTGTTGAAATACTCAAAAGCAGGTGAGACATCCCCACACACAAATTTGCATGAGTCCCACTAATGAAAAGTAATTTCTTACTCGGCAGATATTTCAGGTTGTAAACACTGGAAGTGAGTGCACTGTGGTCCAAATCTGTAGCAAGAAACCAAGAAACTGAAAGTAAAGAGCATTTCCGATGCTGGAAATAGGAAGTCAAGATAAAAATTGCTGGAAATACCCAGCAGGTCAGGCAGCATCTGTGGAAAGAGAGACAGAGTTAATGTTGCATGAGCAAATGAACAGTGTTGTGAAGGGAATGGATTGGAGCACATGCTACTTACACATTCTCACTGGATAGAATGGGAATAGCTAAGGAGCAAATAGTTATTCCTGAAACCTCTAGACTTGGGACTCAGTGCTTCCCTTTGCAACCTATATTTAAAGCTCTCCGTGGTCTGGGACCAGAGTACATCACAGAATCACTTTTGTTTTATAATCGTGCTCGAACTCTCAGGTCTTCTTGCGCTGTTCTCTTAAATTTAAACAACCTCCTTCAAAAGAAAGTTTGCAGGTCAGCTTTGTTTTTATCTATGCTCCCAAATTGCGGAATTCGATACCTTAAACTGTTTAAGTGATGCAGATTCAGTTGACACTTTTAAACACCACTTCAGAACCTATTTATTTAACCTTGCTTTTAACAAACATAATTTTGTCTTTTATTTTTATGTTTGCACTTTATCCCATTGCGAAGCACTTTGAACTACATGGTTAGTATGAAAAGTACTCTATAAATAAGTCATTATTAACTGAATACTTGACTTCCTGACCACCAGACCGCAGTCAGTAAAGATAGTCAGCAGCACCTCTACCATGGTTACGGGCAGCACTGCTGTGTCCTCAGCCCCTACTCTACTCCTTGTACACTCAAAACTGTGTGTCGAGAATCTGCTTTAGCTCCTTATACACGTTTGCAGATGACGCCGCCATAGTGGGATGAGTCAGGAGTACTGGCAGGAGACAGAGAGCCCAGTAACATGGAGTCATGGCAGCACCCTTTCCCTCAGTGTCAACAACACTAAAGAGCTTATCATTGACTTCAGAAAGGGATGGGGGGTAGGCGATGCACATGCCTCTATTTATATCAATGGTGCTGAGCTCAAGAGGCTTGAGAGCATCAGGTTCCTAGGAATCAACGTCACCAAGCAGCCTATTCTGGTCCAACCACATGGACGCAAAGGCCACGAAAGCTCACCGGCACCTATACATCCTTAGGTGGCTAATAAAATTTGGCAAGACCCCTTAGACCCTCACCAATTTCTAGCAGTGCACCATAGAAAACATCCTATCTGGAAGCATCACAGCTTGATGCAGCAACTGCTCTGCCCAAAAGCACATAAAACTGCAGGGTTGTGCTTGCAAAGAATAGGGGCCATGGGAAAACTTACAGAGACCTGTAAAATACCATGAAATCGGTCGTCCTTGATGCCCAGATTGAATCTCTCAAAAAAGCACAGAATGTGTACTTCACAGTTAAGGAGTAATTGGGATGGATATTCAAGTTTACCAATTGAGAGGACGGGAGATTGCATCAACATCAACATCAACAAAGCTGTATTCTATTGAGAAAGAAAGACTCTAGGCTATGGATACATGATTTATAGATTCATAGTGAATTAAGAAAATTATCAAATTGAAAGAAAGCACATACAGTGTTAGTGTTGTTCAGAAATATGGGAACTATTTAGAACCAGCAGATGATAACTAAAAGAGAATATAAAGAGGGAAACAATAAAGCACAAGAATAAACTAACAAATAATATAAAAACAGACAGTTAAGAATTTCTTCATATATATAGAGTCATAGAAAAGTACAGCACAGAAACAGGCCCTTTGGCCTATCTAGTCCATGCCGAATATTAGGGAAGAAAATAGTTGCGATAAACACGGTTGCATGGAAGATATAACCGATTTAAAGGAAAACAGAGAAACGTCAGAGAATCTATGTAATTATTTTGGATCATCCTCCTCAGTAAAAGACACAAAACAGTCAAATTATAATAGATCAGAGGCAAGAGGGGAGATGAATTTAAGACCAGGGTTATTACCAGAGAAAACTAATGGGGCCTAAAGACCGATGAGTCCCTTGGATCTTGTGGCCTACATTCTAGGCCATAAAGGGGAGTGGCTGCATTGATGGTGGATATCACATTTCTGGAGTGGTCACTGAGGTTTGAACAGCCACAAACATTGAACCGCTTCATTAAACCACAAACATTCAGCACATCAATGAAGAGGAAGACAGAAAGCAGGAAACTTAAGGCTTGCTAGTCTTACGCCCAACATTAAGAACGAGCTGGAATCCTTCATTATGGAGATAAGAGCAGGGCATTAATAAAATCATAAGGCAATAAAGCAGAGTCAACATTTTTCTGAAAGAGAAGTCTCACTTGATAAGTTTGTTTGAGGTAAAAACATAATGGATAAAAGAGAATGAGTAGATGCCATGTGTTTGTGTTTCCTGAACGTGTTTAATAAGGAAAGGCCTTTGCACAAGTTCAGAGCATGCGGGGCACTCACAGGGTTCCACAGAGATCAGTGCTGGGATCTCAGCTATTTATAATCTATATATAGTAATGGCTTGGATAAAGGTCTGTGTGTGTGTGTGTGTTCTACTGTAAGATATGCTGATGATGCAAAGATAGGTGGGTTCGGAAGGTGAGGAGGACACAAAGGCAGACAGATGCATTCAGTAGTTGGCAAGATGTGACATTATCTACTTCGGAAGGAAGGATGAAAAAGAAATTTTTTTTTAAGTAGAGTGAGACTCAAAATGTTGTGGTACAGAGGGATCTGGGCTTCCTTGTGCAAGAAGCACAGTGGATGAACATGCAGGTTCAGCAGGTGATGTAGCCCTTTATTGCAAGGCGTGTTCAGTTTTGGTCCACCTTTCTAGGGGTCTGTTGCATCCGTGCCTGGAGTACTCTACGGTTTCGATGTCTCTATTTAACACAGAGTATATTTGCATTAGACGCAGTACAGAGAAGATTTATTTGATTGACTCTGGGATGAAAGTGTTACCCTAGAAAAGAGGACTGATAAACATGAGAAAGGCTGGAAATCCAAAGCAATACACACAACATGCTGGAGGAACTCAGTGGGTCAGGCAGCATCTTCGAAACAGTTGACATTGTGGGCCAAGACATTTCTTCAGGACTGAGAAAGAAAGGGGGAAATGCCAAAATAAAAAGGTGGGGGGAGGGAAAGGAGGCTAGCTAGAAGGTGATAGGTGAAGCCAGGTGGGTGAGAAAGGCAAAGGGTTGGAGAAGAAGGAATCTGATAGGAGAGGAGAGTGGACTATAGGAGAAAAGAAAGGAGGAGGGGACCTCTCATGTGTTGATAGGCATATGAGAAGAGCCAGAATGGAGAATAGAAGAAGAGAGGAGGGGGAGGGAATTATTTTTTTACCAGAAGGAGAAATCAATATTCATGCCATCAGGTTGGAGGCTACCCAGATGGAATATAAGGTGTTGCTCTTCCACCCTGAGGGTGGCCTCATCTTGGCACAAGTGGAGGTCATGGACTGACATGTCAAAATGGGAATGGGAATCGGAATTAAAATGTTTTGCCACCAGGTAGTTCCGCTTTTGCTGATGGCGCAGAGGTGTTCGGAGGATTGAGCAACTTGGGCTATAAATTGAATTTAGCACAGAGGAGACATAATTTTATTTGAACGCAACATTCTGAAAATTTATAAGATGGATATTGAAACATTTTTTATCTGATGGGGTTATCAGAAACTTGGATGCAAAGATAAAGTATAGCCCTGTATCAAATTGAATAACCTTTGAGATTTTATCAGATATACTTTCATGTTGAGCACACACACAGAAGCATTAGGACAGATAATCAAAGGTTTGGACAGCGCAGTGACATATCTAATAAAGCCACTGCCTCACGATATCGGAGTTCAGTCCTGACCATCATTCTGTGAATGTGTGGGTTGGGAGATTAATTGCCAATGAATTGCACCAAGTATGTAGAGATGGTAGAGCAGGGGTTCCCAACTTGGGGTCCACGGACTCCTCTGTTAATGGTAGGGGCCCATGGCATAAAGAGGGCTGGGAGCCCCTGTGATAGAGTCTGGAGGCAGTTTAAAAAATATATGTTCAATGTTTGATTGGTCCAAATGGGTGGTTCATGATCAGCATTGGATTAGTGGGCTGAAGGGCCAGTTTCTGTGCTGTCTTTCTCCATGACTCTAAACAGGTGAGTTTCAAGGACGTAAAGCAGAGGGTTTCAATTTCTAGTGCTTACGGGCACTGACAACAGAAAATAGAACTGTCAATGGCAGCAAAGGAAATTCAAAGTTCAAAGAAAATTTATTATATATATGTCATTGTTTGCTAATCCCTGAGATTCATTTTCTTCTGGACTTTCATAGTAAATAGAAAGAAACACGATAGAATAAATGAAAAACCTCACACAACACAGATAGACAAACACTAATAGCAACAAACTGTGCAAATGCAAAAAGAGAAGCATGATAAATAAATAAGCAATAAATATCAAGAACTTAAATTGTAGGGTCCTCAAAACTGAGTCCATAAGTTATAGGATCAGTTCATTGTTGGGGTGAGTGAAGTTATCTCCTCTGGTTTAGGAGCCTGATGGTTGAGAGGTGATAACTGTTTCTGAACCCAGTGGTGTGGGACCTGAGGCTCCTGTACCTCTTTCCTAATTGCTGAAGTGTGAAGAGAGCATGTCTTGGACGATGGGGCCCTTGATGATTGATGCTGCTTTCCTGTGACTGCTTAATAGTGGAAAGGGCTTTGCTCATGATGGACTGGAGGTATCCAATACTTTCTTTTAGCTTCTTTCTCATTCGAGGGCATTGTTTTCCCATACCAGGGTATGATGCAACCAGTCAGTCTACTGTCCACCGCACATCAATAGAAGTTTGTCAAAGTTTTAGAGGACATGCGGAATCTGTGCAGATTTTCAAGAAAGTAGAGGTGCTGCCATGCCTTCTTTATAATGGCAGTTACGTACTGGACCTAGGATAGATGTTCTGAAGTGATAATGCTGAGGAATTTAAAGCTGTTGACTCTCTTCACCTCTGATCCCCTGATGAGGACTGGCTCGTGGACCTCTAGTTTCCAACTCTTGTCGTCAAGTTGCACTGAGGCCAGATTTGGAGATACTGAAGAGGTAGCAGATCCAGGATGTGGTAAAGAAGAAAAGAAAATAGAAAGAAAGGTTTGCTGTATTGGCCCCATCTAAACCAAAAATATTGAAGCACATAGTGAAATGCATCATTTGCGTCAATGACCATACAGTCCAAGAAGGTACGGGGTTGGGGGGGGGGCAGCCTGCAAGTATTGCAGTGCTTCTAGCACAAACATAGCATCCCCAAAATTTACCAAACTGTATGTCTTTGGAATGTGGGAGGAACAGTGATCCTGTTGGAAACCCACATGGATACGGGGTGAAAATACAAATTCCTCACAAACGTCAGCAGAATTGAACCCAGGACTGGCACTGTACGACGTTACCCTAACTGCTATGCCACTGCTCTGCCCCATTCTTCCAAGGTAAGGCCGTGAAAGAATGAGAATTTAAAACTGAACGTCGCTATTCCAAAAGCCAATGTAGACCAGCAAGCGAAGGGTGAGTGGGGTGTAATGGAAGTTAACTCTGGGGTGTGTTGACTTTAGGTCATAGTTCAGCAATATCAGTGTACAAAGCCTGAAGACTGAGCACTTAAATTAGTGAAAGGGTTATTTTGCAAACTTTGTTTCTTGGTATACATTGATATGCAATTTTGAAATTACAGAGCTCTGGACCTCTGACAGATTACCTTTTCTGTTCAGTTAGAAGTAAAATTCTTTGCTTATTGTGTATATAATTCATGGAGTTCCAAAACTGAAAACATTTATTGGCACGTGTAATGTTGAGCCCCGTATGTTATATTTTTTTATACAGCTATCGACTGAAAAATCAGAATTCTGGAGGAATACATGCTGACTGATGATTACTGGTGAATTATTAATGGAAAGATTGTGCTGATATCCAACTTTTAAAAGCAAAAATTAAAATAATAAACATATGAGCAACAATACTGTAGCCAGTTGTAATGCTGATAGAAGTATTATTGTAAGATTTTTGTATGCTTATTAGGAGAGCCAATTTTATGTGGATTTGTCCCTCAGGTGGTCTGTGCAGTAATATTCATTGAAAGGAATGTCTGCTCACATAGTAACAGCAAAAATGTTTGGACAGACACAGTAACAGTGTGTGACTGACTGGCTGTAGACTAACTCAACATGAGCTGGGTTCTGCTGTGATTATACTCCTCTATCAATATATTCATTTTAAAAAATCCTTCTACCTGTTGGACAATCTTTAATTTCAGTACGGGTCACCCCTCTTCTTCATTATACATTCAAGTTGCTTTACATTTCTTTGAGCAAAGAAGGCATGAAAGAGATTCATATGGTTCAATTTAATATCAGAGAATGTATAAAGTATACAACCTGAAATTCTTACTCTTCGCAGACATCCTCGAAACAGAAAACAAACAAAAAAAATATTTTGTGAATGGAAATGGCATGCAATCACTTATCGGATTCAAAATCTGTACTTACTGAAATTGTAAGTGGAATTCCAAAAATGCTTAGCAGGTCAAGCAGCTTCAGAGGAAGAGAAGCAGTCAAGATATTTTCTCAGTGACTGTTTTTCAGTATCAACAAAGTAGGGCAATAAACACATTATTAAGTTACAGAGAGGAGGAGTGTAAGAGAAAACGAAGGGAATGTGCGTGATAGGATGCAAATCAAATTTGTCATAATGTCTACTTTACAAACCAATAGTTAAAGATAGGAATGGGAAAATTACTAAGCAGAGATATAGCCACATCAGTGGAGGAAAGAAAATGGTTTCCTGAATTTGTTGCATTCAATATCATTGTCTCAAGAGCTTCCAAGTATCCAGATGAAGAATGAGGTTCTGTTTATCACATGGGTATTTTTTGTCCAACATGGGAGGCTGTATTCATTGGAGTTGAGAAGAATGAAGAATGATCATATTGAAATATACAAGATTCTTAGTGGGTGCCATAGGTTAATTGTGGGGTTAATGTATCCTTACATGACAGACTCTAGGATCGATGGAAGAATCTCATTCTTAGGGTTAACAGAGATGAGAAATTTCTATTCTCAAAAGATTGTGAGCCTTGTGAGTTCCCTTTCCCTTAACACTGAAAGCTACCCATCTCAACTTTAAGTGAGCTCAAAGCTGGGAGGGGTCGTTCCTTTGTTATGTGTCACGTCATATGACGTGGGTGATCATGGTCTTTCTATGACCATGATTGTTCTTGGCAAAATTTTCTACAGAAGTGGTTTGCCATTACCACCTTCTAGGCAGTGTCTTTACAGGGTGAGTGACCCAGGACATTATCAGTAATCTACAGAGATTGCCTGGCGTCAGTGGTCGCATAACCAGGACTTGTGGTATGTACTGGCTGCTCATATGACCATCCACCACCTGCTACCATGGCTTCACGTGACCCAGATTGGGAGGGCTAAGCAAGTGCTCCATCTTGCCCAAGGGTGACCTGCAGGCTAGCGGAGGAAAGGAGGCCCCTTACATCTCCTTTGGTGGAGTTGTATCTCTACCCCACCACCCAATGAGATGAATAGATATTTATCGAAAAGGAGAAATGTGAGTTCTGAGGAGAGGATGGGAAAGTGAATTTGTAGAAAGTTGGATAATTGGTATAGTGGTTCATTATCACAAGTGAAAAACTTTGTTCCCATGCCATCCATTGAGGTCATTTAATCAAATCAGTATAACAAGGGAAAAACAATAACAGAATGCACCACATAGCATTACAGTTACAGAGAAAGTGCAGTACAGGCAGGCAGTAAGGTATATAACAAGGTAGGTTGTAGGGTCAGGAGTCCATCTGATTGTTAAAGAGGTTTGTTGCTGTGCTTGGGCCTTTCGGTACATATGTCCAGGTTTTTCTATTAAAAGGTGAATTGACTTTGAGGAGCCAAATGACCTTGTCCTGTTCCTATGTCTGATGGTTTTGATGAAACTTAAACCACTCATGGTATCAAATTATACTCCAAACAAATTATGTTGCAAGTTCAATACATTGACAGCATTGTTCATATTATGAAATAAAAATAAGGAGCTCCAGATGTCTGGATGAGGATTTACACACACACACACAAACTATCAATAATGTGCCTTTGTCTTTGCTGAAAGCTGACTGACTGTATTTCAAGTTCAGTACAATCCAGACTATGTTTCTCTTTTGTTTTTATTCCTGTTGTGGTTTTGAAATCTTTTGAAAATATCGGGATACTAACAAGCCAATCCTCTTGGTATGTTACTCTGTATGTAATAAGATGTGTGCATTTCCTTCTGCGCACCCCTTTAACACCTCCCACTCTAACCCTTCCTGTGATCCTTCAATGGGACTGTATGTGTTCTCAGTTTATTCTAAAAAGCTACAATTTCAAAAATGTCCATGATATATACTGTATTCATATATATTCGGTACTGTGCAAAAGTCTTAGGCACATATACGTGCCTAAGGTACCTCTGATGTCTAAGACTATTTGTCAATGTGGAGCGAGTTTGTAAATCTGACGGGAGCAAAGGATGTTGGGAATGGCGAGGGTAGAGCGCCGCGGGAGGGGTGTGGGACAGGTGGTAGAGAAGAAGTGAGGTGGCATGGGGAGGGCGTGCCACACGTGCAGACACACCCAGTCCTGAGACACCAGGTGAGGTCATTTGATTCCAAACAATTGGTTTATTGATCCTTACAGAATATCTTTCAGGTGTTTCCCTCTCCCTCCCCTCTCCCTTCCACTTCTCCCAAACATGATCCCCCTCTCCCTTCCACTTTTCCCAACCATCATTCCCCTCTCCCTGCCCTCTTCGCACTCTTAGTCCACAACAGAGACCTGTATCAGAATTAGGTTTCTCATCACTCACATATGTCTTGAAATTTGTTTTTTTTTGTGGCAGCAGTACAGTGTAATACATAAAATTACTACAGTACTGTGCAAAAGTCTTAGGCACCCTAGCTATATATATATGCCTGAGACTTTTGTGTAGTACTGTACACGGTATATATCTTCAGTGCTTCATGCAGATACAGTATAGTCAGATGCAAAAGACAATAAAGGCTTTTTAAACACCTGATCAAAAGAATTAGCTTTAAGGGCAATCTTAGCAAAGTCGAAAACAGTGGAAGATAGTGACATTTGGCAGATTTGAGACGTGACTGTGAATGGTAGGTGAACAGAGGAAAGCTGTACAAAAGATGAGAGCTGGAGGACTGACAAGTTGTGGGACTGGATACTGTGGCGCCAGTGGTGTTTGGTTAAAGGAAATGAAGTGATATGTTCATGAATATTTGCAGCTCTCAAAGATGAAAGGTGATGAAGGACAAATATGGGGATTGTTTATAAGGTTAATGGATGAGCTGAGGTTTATAACATATGCAGGAGAGAAGGTTAGCCAGAGGAGCATTGGAATAGTCAATCCTGTGTTTGGCAGAGGTACAGCTGACAATCTCAGCTGAAAGTGGGCTGGACGAAACAGGAAAATATTATGTCAGTGGAAGCAGGTTGTCTTGAGAGAGAATGTGAAACTAGAAGCATGGATTCAAGCTGAGCTGACGGAAATAAGAAGAATGGCAGCGGGTATCGGTAGAAACAGAATGATGGATTAACTGGTCTATTTGTTACTGGATAACTGAGGGAACAGGCAGTGGACTTGTATAAACAACAAGCAAGTTGAATCCATCTCTGCAGTCAGCATTTGCAGAAAGTTTACAGCACAGAAATGAGTCGCTGTTCCAAACTACCAAACAAAATATGGTGATATTTGTATACAGAGAAGCTGCCTCTTTCCCTTATTGATTTAACCCTTTGTTTATCTGCCATACCTTTTTCCTTCAGTTGCATGCCTTCCAATTATATACAAATATGCAGTGTGCCTCTCTGCTCACATTAATAATGTGACATACACTCAGCAGCCTCCTTTAGATACCTCCTGTACTGAATAAAGTAGCTATGAGCATATGTTTGTTAACACGTGGAAATCTGCAGATGATGGAATTTCAAGCAACACATGTAAAAATTGCTGGTGAACACAACAGGCCAGGCAGCATCTATAGGAAGAGGTACAGTCGACGTTTCGGGCCGAGACCCTTCGTCAGGACTAACTGAAAGAAGAGCTAGTAAGAGATTTGAAAGTGGGAGGGGGAGGGGGAGATCCAAAATGATAGGAGAAGACAGGAGGGGGAGGGATGGAGCCAAGAGCTGGACAGTTGATTGGCAAAAGGGATATGAGAGGATCATGGGATGGGAGGCCTAGGGAGAAAGCAAGTGGGAGGGGGGAATCCCAGAGGATGGGCAAGGAGTATAGTGAGAGGGACAGAGGGAGAAAAAGAGAGAGAAAAAAATAATAATAGTAAATAAATAACCGATGGGGTACGGAGGGGAGGTGGGGCATTAACGGAAACAGAATTCCCATTCTGATATGTCTATCCACGGCCTCCCCCACTGTCAAGATGAACCCACACTCAGGTTGGAGGAACAACACCTTATATTCAGTCGGGGTAGCCTCCAACCTGATGGCATGAACATTGACTTCTCTAACTTCTGTTAATGCCCCACCTCCCCTTCGTACCCCATCCGTTATTTATTTATTTATTTATTTATTATTATTATTGTATATATTTTTTTCTCTCTCTCCTTTTTCTCCCTCTGTCCCTCTCACTATACCCCTTGCCCATCCTCTGGGATTCCCCCCTCCCCCTTTCTTTCTCCCTAGGCCTCCCGTCCCATGATCCTTTCATATCCGTTTTGCCAATCAACTTTCCAGCTCTTAGCTTCATCCCTCCCCCTCCTGTCTTCTCCTATCATTTCGGATCTCCCCCTCCCCCTCCCATTTTCAAATTTCTTACTATCTCTTCTTTCAGTTCGTCCTGATAAAGGGTGTCGACCCGAAACGTCGACTGTACCTCTTCCTAGAGATGCTGCCTGGCCTGCTGCGTTCAATGAGCATATGTTCATGGCCTTCTCCTGCTGTAACCCATTCACTTTAAGGTTCAACATGTTGTGCATTTAGAGATGCTCTTCTGCACACCACTGTTGTAAAGTGTGATTAATTAAGTTACAAGTTCTTTCCTGTCAGCTTGAATCTGTATGGCCATTCTCCTCTGACTTCTCTCATTAACAAGGTGTTTTTGCCCATGGGACTGTCACTCACAGGACATTTTTTGTTTCTCGCACCATTCTCTGTAAACTCTAGAGACTGTTGTGTGTGAAAATCCCAGGAGATCATTAGTTTCTGAGGTACTCAAACCACCCCATCTGGCACCAACAATCATTTCATGGACAAAGTCACTTAGATCATATTTCCTGCCCATTCTGATGTTTGGTCTATACAAGAGCAGAACCTCTTGACCATGTCTGCATGCTTTTATGCTTTAAGTTGCTGCCACATGATTGAATGATTAGATATTTGCATTGATGAGCAAGTGTACCTAATAAAGTGGCCACTGAGTGTAACTGCAAGATGCTGCTACAGTAATTTCTTGTTGAAATACATAGCAAAACATGTTTGCTCTATTTTGCTACAAATGCTATATATATATTTCTTATTAGAATTTACAGTTTTATTATTATGTATTGGAATGTACTGCTGTTGTGTAACAAATTCTGAGATATGCCAGTGATATTACACCTGATTCTGAAAATAGGTTATTATAAGCTGTATTATTTTATTTTTCTAAAATGCAGAAGAGCAGATTACCTACTTTGCACATTGGTTGTATTTAGTCTTTGTTTTTTGTGTGCTTTCTGTAGAATACTGTTGTGTTTCCTTTTTTCTGTAGATGCCAGCAAGGACATGAATCTAATATATCTTAACATGCATGTACTTTGATAACAAATTTTCTTTGATCTTTGAACTATTTTCAGTAAGTGTCAGTTCCACAGCTGCTGCAGTGCCTGCGTTATCATTGGGAATGCCTTTCAACACGATATGAGAAAGGATTGCCGGGAAAAGAGAAGAGAGGTTCTCAGCACTTCTTGCACAATTTAAATGATGAAGCAGATACCAATTAATTATGACAGGCACTGAGTCATTATCCTGGTGTGAAAATTAAAGTCCCCTTTTTAAGATTAATGTGCTGAGCAGAAATATTTTTTCTTTTTTGATGCAAAACATTTTTCTTTGAAGGGTGATCATAAACCTTCATTTTAGAGTATCTTTTGAAATGTGTATTCAAACATAGGAGAATCTGTCCTTTTTTTTAAATACATACAGTGTACGGGTAGAAGGGTAACCTTATTGCATGCTCAATGGAGATTTTAATGTTATAGTAAAGAAGGAGATGTGCCAGAAGATCTAGCTTAAGATTTTGTAACGGTAAAAATATCCTGTTTCTCACCTCCTAACAAAATACTAAACATGTTTATTTCTGCAGTAGCAGTAGCTGTCCTTGGTACCGATCACTGACTACACCATATTTGCGTTGCATAGGCGAAACAGTGGGTGGCGGGGTGGAGACACTGCCCAGGAGAAGCCAATGGCAAGCAACTTCAGTAGAAAAATTTTTCAAGAAGCGTCATGGTCATGGAAAGACCATGGCGCCCCATGTCACACGACACAGCACTTAACGGACAGACAAAACGAAACAGTAAATCTTTCGTGGTAACTTTTAGCAAGTTGTTCACCTGTCTTCTCCTAGTGTTATGTGATTGGAAGACATAAAGGTGACCGAATATTCAAGAGGTGGGATAATGTGAAAGAAAGGGTAATCTAACTTCACTTTTGTGTTGGTAAGGAAAAATTTGCCCTTTTTCAATTTCTCAGTGCTTGAGAGTTGCAGGACGCATTATAGTTAACTTTGTTTTAGCTGACTGCATTGAAATTCCTTGATTGGAATATAATTTGACAGTAGCATTCCTGAACAACACCGTAAAGCTGAGCTGAGCTGAGGATTCCATCGGTCGGAACTGACCATGGATATTGCATAAAACCATGACATAGGAGCATAGTTTGGCTCATCGTCTGCTCCACCATTTAACCATGGCTGAGTTATTTTCCCTCTCTACTCCATTCTCCTGTCTTCTTCCTGTAACATGCGATGCGCTTACTAATTAAGAACCTATCAACTTCTGCTTTAAATGTATGCAAGACCTTCACCAAGAGCGCCCCGTTTAATCTGAAAGAAGATAAATTCCAACAGTTACTCTGCAACTTCCAATAAACCAGCCCCTTCCTTTATTTTGTACCCACATGTTTTGTTTCATTTGATATGTTTAAAGTTCAAAGTAAATTTATGTCACCATACACAACCCTGGGATTCACTTTCCTGTGGGCATACTCAGCAAATCTATAGAATAGTAACTATAACGGGATCAATGAAAGATCAACCAGAGTGCAGAAGACAACAAACTGTGCAAATGCAAATATAAACAAATAGCAATAAATAACAAGAACGTGAAGTAATAAGATAATGAGTCTTTAAAGTGAGATCAGTGGTTGTGGGAACATCTCACTGGATAAGCAGTTATCTCCTTTTGTTCAAGAGCCCGATGGTTGTGGGGTTGTAACTGTTCTTGAACCTGGTGGTGCGAGTCCTGAGGCTCTAGTACCTTATACCTGATGGCAGCAGTGAGGAAAGAGCATGGCCTGTGTGGTGAGAATCTCTGACGTTGTCGTCTGTTTGTGATTGAATAGAGACACAAAGACAGTAGCTATGTTCATTCATGTCTATAGATGGTGGAACCAGTAACACAAGAATTTGGGAAAAAAAGCTGTCCAGGCTTATTTGACAGATGCATTTAACATGATGTAAAGCACTGAGTATCATTTTGTTCACTAACTGTTGATGTTATTAATCATTTTTTTAGTAGCAAAGAGCTATAATTAATTATCTTCAAAGTTCATTTGTGTTTGTAGTAATTCTATTAATTAGCAGTAGTGGGCAATGCTGTAGCTGTCAATGCTACATATTAAAATGCTTTTTATCAGAAACATTGTACTGAACATTGTCAATAATTACAGATTTTGTAATTGGAATAATTGCAGTGTGACAGCATGTTGAATTTGGTGTAAGATGTTGCTGAGGCCTAAATTGGAGAATTGTGTGCAGTTTTGGTCACCTACAGGAAAGATGTAAATAAGTTTGAATACAGAGAAAACCTTACAAGGATGTTGCCAGGTCTGGAGGACTTGAATTACAGCAAAGATTGAATAGGTCAGGACTTTATTCCTTAGAATGTAGAAGATTGAGAGGAGATTTGATAGAGGTATACAATGTTTTGAGGGTAGTCAGGACAAATGCAAGCGGGCTTTTTTCATTGAGATTGGGTGGGACTACAACTAGAAGTCATGGGTTAAGGGTGAAAGGTGAACAGTTTAAGGGGAACATGAGGGGAAACTTCCTCGCTTGGAACAAACCACTAGTACAGAAACTGCATGCAAGCTCGATTTCAATGTTTAAGTGAAGTTTGGATAGGTACATGGATGGTAGAGGTATGCTCCGGGGGCAGGTCGATGGGGGCAGGCAATTTAAATGGTTTCAGCATGGTCTAGATGGTGCTGTGCATTTCTATGATTCTTTGACTCTATTTTTATGATAGCTGCCCTGCCAAGCAGTTTGGTAAGATGTGAGGTGATAGAATCCATGTGTTTCAGGTACCCCTGCTTCAGTGTCCACTGATTTTTCAGACACTTCAGTTTTTGATGTGCATTTGATGTTGCAAATAAAATCATCAATATTTTATGCTTTAGTTTGTGTTTCTGGTATTCAGTCACAAAGCTGTCTGGTCGATGTATAGTGGCTGAAGCTGGATACGGGTTTGTGTGAGGATGCATCCTGACATTTGTTTATTGCCTTTAGCTCCTAACAAGGTGCACCATTGTTGATTGTCAGCGAGGAGGAGATGTTTTTTTCTGATCCGCACATACTGTGGTCTTCCAGTGAGCCAGTCAAGGATCCAGTTTCAGAGGGAGGTACGGACGCCCAGATTTTGGAGCTTGTTGATAGAGCTGGGGGTATGATATTGATTATAGGCAGAGACTAAAGACCGCAGCACCAGTGGTGAGGACCAAGAAGGTATAGTCAGGGGAGGTAGAGGAGCGTTTACAGAACTACTTTGAATTGGTGGACTGGAAAATACTTAGAGGTTCATCTTTGAGTCTGAATAAATATGCCACAGTTGAGCTGTAGTCAATAAACAGCAGCCTGATGTAGTCCAAGTGATCTGAAGCCGAGCGAAGAGCCAGTGAGATTGCACTGGTTGTAGACCTATTGTGGCGATAGGTGAATTGCAGTGGATCCAGGTCTTGCTTAGACAAGAGGCACACACTCATCAACACTGGTTGTGATGAAGTTGGTGACAACTCTGGTATATTTATGCAATACTTATTATTCCACCTCCTCTACCTTTAAAAGCCTGAGCTGTCCTGGCTTTTTTGGAGAATGGTGAAGCCATTGGGCTGCAGCACTGTGCCTGAAATGAACATGTTTCTGTGAAGCAAAGCACAAAACAGTCCCTGATGTCACTCTGGTACAGCAATCTTACTCTGAGGTCTTCAGTTTCATTTTCTGGAGACAGTACATTCGCCAGTAGGCTAGTCGGGAGAGGGGTCTAAAGCCTTTGTGTTTCAATCTTACTTGCAGCCAAACATGCATTTCTCACTTCCTTTTTCTTAAAGGGAAGCTGCATTCGTGACCTGTGTCTGCAGTCTAGGATCCATAGATTTTTGAGTATTGATAGATTTTGTTAAAAAAGTCTTAAAATATAGCAGTAACTCTATGCCCAGTACTGCTTATTCATATCTGAACGGGTATGTTTGGCATCCCTTAGATTATAGCATATAGGAACCAAAATTCAATGCTCACTCGAAGTGTCAAGCAACAACATGAAGTGACGTATAAATAGTAGATGTTCACTCCAGTTGACTGGATCATACCTGCTCAAAGCAGCTGAAGTAATATGTTAGAAGAACTCAGCAGGAAAGGTTTGAAACCTTGCGTCCTTGATTGTTGCTCCAGAATCCAATATCTGCATTCTCGTGTTTCAAATCCTCTGCCATTGTTTGCTGATCATTGCAGAATCATCAAAAGAAACTGATGCAAAAGTTGTAAAGTATCCATTGAATATACATCAGAACGACAGATGATTTTCGCAACTAGATTTAATATAAAGTGAAGAATTTAGCAAAAAAAGCAATTATTGTTGCTTTTGACATTTTTAGAGTAATTTAAATCATTCCAAATCAAATCAAATTCAAGTTGAATTGTCACTCAACCGTACATGAATACCTTAACAAAGCAGTGTTTCTCTGAGGCCAAGGTATAAAACATATACAGCACATTCAAAATAATGAGGGAAAAAATCATCACAATAAAAACACATATATAGTCCCCAAGAGGCTGAGGAACATGTCCTGCAAGTTATACAGATTACTGGCAGTGCACAGCCACTGCAATCCAGCCCGTCATTCCACCGATCAAACACTGGTGGGCAGCACTGATAGGGGAAGCCGGCCCCCACCTAAGCACGGACGCCACACCGCACCACCTCTGGCGTCTTGCTCCTGGACTGCAGCAGTCGGCCCAGTCTTCCAGAAAACCGAGGCAGTGCAGCTCCCATACCGCCTATTGCACCGCCAGTCAAGGGAGACAGGCCTACAGTATCTTGCTGGAGCTACAGGAAATGAGGCAACAGGGAAAGCAAGGTGAAAATTCTGGTTGGAGATAAACTGATGATGAAAAATGTCAATGAATCATTTCTGGAATTTTTCCAGAAGATGCTACCTTCAGAAGTCGATACCTTATATCAGGTTGTTAACATTATACAGTAGTTCAAGTGGTAGGATTAAGCACACCGATATCCCACAGTGGTTTAACATGGAGTTCATTCACCAAGCTAATTATCTAATACCTTGTGAGGGAATACCAGAAAGCAGAATGAAACAAAGATGATTAAATATAAGAATAATCCTTGGAATGGAGTTGCTGATCTCACAGAATGTAGTGTAAGCTTTACACTTATCCAGCATGAACCAGAATGTATTTATATAGCACAGACTCATGATACATGCTATTTTCCAGAGAGCAGCAATATCTATCTCATAGATTAAAAGTACATTTATTATCAAAGTATGTATACAGTGTACAATCCTGAGTTTCATCTTCCCACAGACAGCCACAAAACAAAGACACACCATAGAATCCATTCAAAGAAAACATCAAACACCGACCATGCAAAAGAAAAGATCAAATTGCGTAAATGGCAAAAACCAAGTGAAAAACACAGAATATATAACATTAGAACCACAGCGTCTTTGAAACAGTCCAGGAATATTCAGTTTAGTTCAGTTCAGTTTATCTTGATAACATTTTCGACAGGCATTAGTTAGACTGACGGCTCTGATAAAGTGAACAGCAAGAAATTATTTCAGTGATATTGCTGTTTGATAATTTCTTTTTGAAAATGCTTCAAATATTAATATTCTGTGGAATTATTGAGGAAATTCTTGAGCCAAAAATCCAGATCAATGGGGTGCAAACTCTAAACATCTCAGCCCTCTAACTGGCAGAGCATTCTCAGCAGGGCACATTGCTACCTTGAAATAAATTTTGATGTGTCTCATTTCTCTTGTATGCATTGATTAATGTGCAATCCCTTCACAAATGAATTACTGCTTAATAGAACTTCGGCATTCGTCAGCATTGGTGCTTATGCCAGCTGCCAAAGTTGCTGTCAGTCGGCTCTTTACGCATCAGTAAACACATCAGTCAGCCAGTAAGGCAAAGTTTAAATGAGTTATTGTTCCTATAATTATAGCTTTTGTATACACACAATTCAGCCTGTGAAGAAGTCAAAAATATCAATTGAGTTGCAGCACTGTGCTTGATGTTTGTCCTATCGTGTTCGAAATGCAGGCAGACTTCTATGTTCTATGGAGGGCTGATGAGAGAGGGTATTCCGAGATAGCTAAACAGAACCTGCAGGAATTTGATTGCCAGCTTAGTGCTGATTATCTGTCTCCTGTGAAGAAGATTAAAGGCAGTAGCAGGGATGCTGAAATCCCAGGTCCTGTTGGACAGTTTCTAATGTTGTAGATATTATGTTTATGTTTATTTTAAGAAACAGAAGCCTAAAACTGTCTGTAGTTAAGGCTTCAGAAATCTGGATGTGAGCAGTGAACTCCTTTGGGGCTTAAAGCGCTTTTGCAGTTGCAATGTGGATGATTCTTGATGCTTCTGTGCTTTCAGAAGGTTATACCGTTTATGGCAGTCTTTTCTCTGGACAATTAAGCACAAGACGGGTGAGATGTATGAGGCAAGCTAAAGATGTCACTTTTGGATTAACTCCTAACCGTTTAATGAACTAATTAGCTTACAATAGGAGTTTCAGATATGAAGAACTGTCATGGGGTAATTTTTGGTTTTCTTCTAGGGCATAAAAAATAATTTTTTTATCATTACAGAGATCACGCTATTTTCGTTTGAGAATCAGGCAGTGTATATGACGCCAATTTGCATTGGGTTTTATTCCTTGGCGAAAAATCAGTTATCCCCATGTGAGTTTTGTGTGAACCTGAAAGTGCTTTTGAAACTTGACATGAAAAATGAAAATCAGACAGGTCAGACAGCAGCAATCTGGTAAGGGAATATGAATGGGCTAGCTGTGAGATTTTTTTTCTGAAGCTGATGCTTGATGCTCTTGTTGAAAGCGGGTTAGATTCTAACACTGCCTGCCTGGCTGAAATTGGCTGGGTGATCAGCGCAGGTTATACATCTGCTAGAAAGTCACAGGGAGCTCATTGATTTGAATTTTAACTAGTTTTATGAAGCCTGTTTGTTTCTTTTTGTTGACCAAAGATACTTGTCCAAAACTAATGAGCCCTTTATACAGTGGAATAGTTTCACTGGAACTCAAGTGCAGTTCATTCTCCTGGCTTGGGTGGAGAAGCCTTGTGCCACATCTCTGGATAAAGTCAAAAGTGAAATGAAACTTATTACTAAAGCCATAGTTTTAAAGTGAGGCAAGGAAGATCAATGGGTAAAATGTGTGTGTATATCCTTGTGAATGCTTGTAGATTAATATTGCTCGAGAGCTGAGAGGAGATCATTTGCCTGCGGTCTTAAATCAGGAAGCAGAGTCTGGTGTTAAGCAAGATTGAGAAGAGCAAGGTGGAGATATATTCAAAACCACATTGACAGCATTAGTACAAACGGGTGCTGCAAAACAGGTCAAGAGTGACCGACACTGTCCAGTATGAAGTAACTGAGCTGCTTCACCTCTTTCTGTAGCTTCAGAGAGCAGCAAAGTTCAAATTAGGAACAATTGCTTTCAAATTTCGTATTTGTGTAATTGGTGTAACAAGACTGCAACTCTCGTTCCAATAATGGTTAACTTTCTGGCTGTTACCATGGATTAAAGTTCAAAGTTGAAAGCAAATTTTATTATCAAAGTACATATAGGTTACTATATACAACCCTGAGATTAATTTTCTTGAAAGCTTACTCAATAAATCTGTAATAGAATAATAATCATAATAGAATCAATGAAAGACCACACCAACTTGGGCGTTGAACCAGTGTGCAAAACACAACAAACTCTGCAAGTATAAAAAGAAAGAAATGATAATAATAATAAAATTAGCAATATGTATCAAGAGCATGAGATGAAGAGACCTTGAAAGTGAGTCCATGGGTTGTGAGAACATTTCAATGATTGGGCAAGTGAAGTTGAGTGAAGTTATCCCTTTTGGTTCACGAGCCTGATGGTTGAGGGGTAGTAACTGTTCTTGAACCTGGTGGTGTGAGTCCTGAGGCTTTTGTACCTTCTACCCGATGGCAACAACAGGAAAAGAGCATGGCCTGGTTGGTGAGGATCTCTGATGATGGATACTGCTTTCCTACAACAGCATTTCATATAGATGTGCTTAGTGGTTTGGAGGGTGTTACTCATGAAGTACTGATCAAAATCCACTAGGATTTTCCACTCACAAACATTGATGTTTCTGTGCCAGGCTGTGATGCAGCCAGTGTATACACTCTCCACAACACATCTATAGATGTTTGTCAAGGTTTTAGATGTCATACCAAATCTTCGCAGACTCCTAAGGAAGTTTTTTTTTTAAGCATGTCGTACCAGACATTCAGCCATTCTCAATCAGCAATCGCCTCTGATCTGGGCCGACAATTACGTGCCGGGCGGCACCTAATTAATTAGCATGTTTATTTCGACTTTTTTCTTGAAGATGTGCTGTCTGCCTCCCGGCTACTGCTGCATTCTCTGCGAATTGGTATCTGTCCGCGGCCTGGGGGCTGGGGTGGTGGAGCACTGGGGTGTCATCTCATCGTCGATCAGGGCAGGCAGGTCATCTTCTTCTATCTCTGCCTGCCTCGATGTCGAAGGTCGAGGTTCGTCGTTTGCTGTGGCTGATGTGGAAGGCTTGCTTGACTGCTGAGCCTCGCGCATTTTTAGATCATACAGTTCTTTGTAAGGACTCAAACCATCTTTCAAATATGCTCTAAACCAACGTACCCTTTCAAAATTAAAGTCGTACTTTATCATTACTCATTTGATTTTGATTGTTATCCTTTCCTCTTCCAATTGCATCAGCTCTTCATCTATCAGTTCTTGGTCATGGGATGCCAAAACCTCTTCAACATCACCTTCGTCAACTTCCACAAGCCAAACTCACTTAGTCCTTACTTCGTTCACCATGACCAAATCGCTTAATTATGTCTAGTTTTACTCTAAGTGTAACACCCTAAGAGCTCTTTTAGGCTTTTCCGATGCCTTAGAACTCAACTTGCAAACGGCTGCTCACAGGCATGTGTTAAAGCAATGCCGGCTAGAATGCCTTTCCGAATCCAGGGGAAAGCGGCTGCTCGGGGCGTGCGGTGTGCTGCTTTTTATTGCGCGCTGCCTTTTTTCGCGCGCTGATTTTTTCGTGTGCTGCTTTTCTTCATAATAGTGAAAACACCTTCTGTTAGCGAAAACAGGTAACAAATGTAGGTCTTTCGTAACAGTGAGGTTTCGTAAAGCGAATATTCGAAAAGCAGGGGACACCTGTATGTAGAAATACGTGAATTATATATGTCATCACGCTACCACATGATATGTGCTTGCCTTGCTTAAGGTAAACACTAAGTTAGACTCACATTTCGGACTCCTGTGTCTTCCTATGAATTAATTTAATATTCTGAATTTACAAAACAACAAAACATAGCAGGATGTGGCATTAGAAAAAAAGTGACTTAAGTATTTTACTAAATAGCTTAAGAACAGTGTGTGTCTATTAATGCATATTTGTGCTTATCTTTTCATATATGAATTCTTGTTTGCAGCTATATATTCATCTGTATATTTTGTACAAATACCTTTCTGCATATGCCTGCTTATGTTATGAGCTCCAATGAGGCAAAGATATTTTGGATTTCGATATTGGTGACAGAGAAGGCTGAGTTACTTTCTGAAGACCTGTTGAATAAATAATGAGCTTTATAGAAAAGTGCAGCACTGAAACAGGCCCTTCGGCCCATCTAGTCTGTGCCGAAGCATTTAAACTGCTTGTTCCCATTGACCTGCACCCAGACTATAGCCCTCTATACCCCTAACTACAAATAACTAGTTAACTAAAGCAAAAAGATTGTTCCTGTAATATTACTCAGTCTTTCTACAAATTGCTCTTTTTAGATATTATTCCACACTTCTTTTATTTGTGGAACAGAAAGGGACAGCCTTTGCTTCAAATTGCGACCCAATCCTTTCTGCCCCTGATTGAAATTTATTTGGTGGTACTGGAAGAGAGAGCAGGAAACCCAGAAAAGGTCTGTGCTACCTTGTACATCTTGAATGGTCCCCTAAAGAGACCCCTGAGAATCGATGCTGGTAAAATAATGAATCATCTGGGAGTTGTAAAAGGCTTGGCACATGTGTCTGAGAACTGTGTGCAAATGAAGAAGTAGTGTTTTAAAATAGGGTTGAGCATATCAATAAGGAGAAAGACAACGAGGCAAGTTGGATACATGTGAGGAGGGGGAGAAGTAGAAGTTTGTTTAAGATGATGTAAAGTAGGAGGAGACTTATGGTGAGCATAAATGTTGACATTGAAATTTATAGTCCTGATAGGTGTATTTCGATTATTTTCTCTGTTAGTAATCTGATTTACTGCAGAGTGTACAAATAACTACAGTTTCTTAAGGTATAGGATGCTTGCTTATCAAAGAGAAATTGTATTAATTGTGCAAACACAAGAAAATCTGCAGATGCTGGAAATTCAAGCAACACACAAAAAATGCTGCGTTCCACCAGCATTTTGTGTGTGTTGCTTATATTAATTGTGTCCTGGCTTTTCAGTTTTTTTCATTCAGGAGTTGGTGAGTCCTCTTCTTAGAAACCTTCAGTTGTCAACAACATGCTTTAATATTTTCACAACTAATTATGTCTTGGAAACTTATTGCCACAAAACGCTTGGTGAATGAGGATATTAATTAGTTATACAGTATATTGTATGGTTAATACAATGCTCTAATGACCAGCCAGTGTGAAGCTACCACTTCGGTGCTTTGTCCAGATGACTTAATGTTATCGACTACTGATAACATTTACCAACCCATCATTAATCATTGTGATACGATGGAGTTTATCCTTTCCTGGAGCTTCTGCTACCAGTGTCTTTATGTCTGAGAGAAAAAAAATCATCTAGTATGCACCTTTCAGAAGATTTGTAAATTGCTTGGGAGTTCTAATCCATTTTGAACTGATTAAGTTTCCTTTTCTATAACTTTTTTAAAAAACTTCTATTTATTTATGGTTTTACTTAGAGCTCCAGCATAGCTGACAAACCCGTGTCACCCAAATACCCCTATGTGAGCAATTAGCCTATTAACCCCTACATCTTTGGACTGTGGGAGGAAACTGGAGCACCTGGAGGAATCCCACGCAGTCACGGGGAGAACGTATAAAATCCTTAGAGAGAATGGTGGGGAATGAACCCAAGTCACTGGCGCTGTAATAGTGTTACAATGACTGCTGCTCCATCATGCTACCTCGCTACGCTGCTATGCTACCTCAAATCTAACTTACTTATTTATTGCGATACAACACAGAGCAGGCCCTTTTGGCTCTTCGAGCCACACAGCCCAGCAATCCCCTGATTTAGTCTGCGCCTAATTACGGGGTAACTTACAGTGACCAATTAACCTACCACTGTTAGGTCTTTAGACTGTAGGAGGAAACCCATGCGGTCACGGGAAGAACAGGCAACAGCGGGAATTGAACCTGTGTCCCCCGTACTGTAAACATATTGTGCTAACCACTATGCTACAGTGCTATCCCATATCTATAATATCAGATTCTCTTCAGCAATTTGATGAATTCCTGCATTAAAAGATGGTTAAATTCCAAGAAGGACTTAGGTAGCTATTGGTACCATAGAAAAAGCTGAAGATAACGTAACATTAATAATTTAGTATTTTGAATGAAACCTCAAGAAGAGTATTGCTCGATTTGTAGTAGTTAAATGTGGCAGGGGTCACATTTTGATGGATCCAGAAATTAGAGCTATTTGTCCTGAGGTAATGGCGTTTTTTTAAGGTTAAGATGACCTTTGATTAGTGAGTAAATAGTGGTTAGCCTCTGAGGATCTGTAAAAGAAGGCCTGTGGAGAGTAAGACAGCAGTTAATCTTTGTTAACGGGATTTTATTTGCATTTTTACAGATATGTGTGTAATCTGATCCGTAAAGTTGCACAATACAAATTTCAATACTGATTCAAAGATAAAAGATAATTTTTTTAATCCCAAGTCATGAAAGGTCTGTCGCTTTTGAAAGGGGCTTGCTAATTAGAGTCGGTTTAAAAAATAATTGTTAATTTAACAGATGTGTAGCATTTTAAATAGTAATTCATAAAAAATTCGGTGTATATGACCTAGGACATTCAAGGCAACATTTCATTGCAGACCACGTTATTCTAATTGCTTCCCATCAGCAAGCATCATTTATATACAGCTCTTGAATAAATAGCTCATGGGGTTTTAAAATCATTTTTCTACAATGGCAAGAGGTCCTTAGATTGTGGCCCTTCTTTGCACCTACCTTCAGCATGTAGTCCTTGACCCAAGCACATGTCAGAGTGCAGTACTCATCATGGACAACTTTACTGTGGAGGCCTGGCAAATTTCAGGCAAACTGGAAGGTGCCTTTCACCAAGTTGATGGGTTCACCAGCAGCGGTTGGTATTTGCCACGGCATGCCGGTATAAATGCTTGGGTTCACATTAGCGGAAACATTGTGCTTTATGGGATGGTACATGGCAGGCACTTCTGGAGGACTCCACGGTTCATGCTCCATGCGTTTCTGGTCACTCTTTTTTGCCACTTGTGCAATTTCAGTGCAGAACTCGTTCTGCGGCTGAGACCAACAGTCATTGGCACAGCGCCAAACTGATCTGACTCGGTGGCTGTCACTCCTGGGCTGTTTCGGGGGCTCTGCCGTCTGATGTTTAATATTCTGTGTGTTATTTGCTTGCTTTTTGCTGTTTGTGCAATTTGTTCTTTTTGCGTTGGGTGTATGATATTTTCTTGAAATGGGTTCCATGATGTTTCTTTGTTTCATGGCTGCCTGTGGGAGGGCAAATCTCAGGGTTGTATAGACCATAAGACCATAAGACAAAGGAGCAGAAGTCGGCCATTCGGCCCATCGAGCCTGCTCCGCCATTTAATCATGAGCTGATCCATTCTCCCATTTAGTCCCACTTCCCCGCCTTCTCACCATAACCTTCGATGCCTTGGCTACTCAGATACCTAGCAATCTCTGCCTTAAATACACCCAATGACTTGGCCTCCACTGCCGCCTGTAGCAACAAATTCCACGATTCACCACCCTCTGGCTAAAAAAATTTCTTCGCATCTCTGTTCTGAATGGGCGCCTTCAATCCTTAAATCATGGCCTCTTGTACTAGACTGCCCCACCATGGGAAACAATTTTGCCACATCCACTCTGTCCGTACCTTTCAACATTCAATATATATACTTTGATAATAAATGTACTTTGAATCTTTGAATGTTAATTTGAGCCGTTGCATATTGGCACTTAATTCCATTCAGTGGCAATAAATAGTAACACTCAACTAATGTGACCAGGCAGACAATCTCTGTGTACACTACCCAGAAGAAGGCAGTGGCAACCCACTTCCGCAGAAAAAATTGCCAAGAGCAATCATGGTCATAGACCATGATTGCCCACGTCATACGACACGGCAGATAATGGTGTGATGTATAGTTAAGACAGCTTTTGCTGGTGTTGTGGTGGATTGTTAGGCAGGGGTGTGGTTTTTACTGCTGGATCCAAGTAAGTCAGTATATAAGCTCCTGCTCTGTGACTTGGATAAGTCATTAAGCCAGCTCCTGCCCAGTATTTCAGGCATTACATCAAGAATTACAATCCTTTAACAATTCCAACTGCACTTTGGTCACAGCAGATTTTTGCTTCTGACAGACTGGATCCAGCAATAACTTGAGAGAATCTGGGTACTGAAGCTGCTCTTCATAAATAAACTTTAAACACCTCCTTGCTCCAACACATTTTGTGCACTTACTCTTCAAATAGCGGATGTAAGATTGGATCGGACAATTGGATATTGTGCTATTTTGTCGCACAGGGATAAAAAAAACTGTAAATGGAAACCTTTAATAATTCAAAATCAAGACAAAATCTGAGTAGTGGACCCGTAAATTTTATGGCTAGTTTTTAGGCAGGCAATGTGTCTGCTTCAATATTAGCATGAGGTTCACTGTTTTCCAACAGATGGTAATATTAAATTCCCTTCCACACAAGTATTTGTTTTGCAGAAATAAGTTAGTTTTCCTTTTTTTCTGTCTTTTGAGTTCATTGTCTCAAATGAGTAGATTTCAAAATTTAAATTTACAATTGACTTTGACAGATGAATTCATGCAATTACAGTCTTTTAGTAACAATAAGGGGAAAATTTCTAGCCAAAATACTTAATTATTTGACAGTGCATAGACCTTGAAGTGTTGCATAATGATGAGTTCAATTATTGCTTCAGTTTCTAAACCACTTACAGGATTACAGGACTTACTCATGACTATCCACTTGCAGCTACACAGGAGATCTATTGTTAGTTGTTTGTTGCAGATATTCGATTCATAATGTAATTGTCATAAAAATGTAAAAATATTATCTGTAGTGAGTGAGGTACAAAGGTTAGTGATAAGAAAGCACCGAGAAGGAAAACAAAACTCATTTCTGGATATGCATATATCTAAATATTATATGTATATTTACATCAGAATCAGAACAATCATCAATCATTAAATGCCTGCTATGCCGCTGGCATTAAGGGCAGCAGAATCAGGTGTAATTTCCCCATCATATGACGTGAAATTTGTTGTCTTTGTGACAGCAGTGCAATGCAATACATGATAATAGAGAAAAATCATGAATTACAGTAAATGTACATATATTAAATGGTGAGCACGTGGCCAAGTGGTTAAGGCATTGGACTAGTGACCTAAAGGTCGTGACTTCGAGCCCCAGCCGAGGGAGTGTGTCGTGTCCTTGAGCAAGGCACTTAATCACACATTGCTCTGCGACGACACTGGTGCCAAGCTGTATGGGTCCTAATGCCCTTCCCTTGGACAACATTGGTGTCGTGGAGAGGGGAGACTTGCAGCATGGGCAACTACTGGTCTTCCGTACAACCTTGCCCAGGCCTGCGCCCTGGAGAGTGAAGACTTTCCAGGCGCAGATCCATGGTCTCGCAAGACTAACAGATGCCTTTAATTAATTTAATTTATATATGAAATGATTATATTAAATAAGTAGGGCAGAAATGAAAATAAAAAAGTACTGAGGTTGTGTTCATAGGTTCAATGTCCATTTAGAAATCGTATGGCAGAGGTGAAGAAGCTGTTCCCGGATCACTGAGTGTATGCCTTTAGGCTTCTGTACCTCCTCCCTGATGGTAGCAATGAGAACAGGGTATGTCCTCAGTGGTGGGAGTCCTTCATGATGGACACCGCCTTTTTGAGGTGTCGCTCCTTGAAGATGTACTAGATACTACAGAGGCTAGTGCCCATGATGGAGCTGACTAAATTTCCAACTCTCTGCAGTTTATTTCGATCCCGTGCAGTAGACCCCACCCCATACCAGATGATGGTACAGCCAGACTGAATGCTCTCCATGGTACATCTGTAGAAATCTTTGGTGACATATCAAATCTCCTCAAATTACTAATGAAATACATCTAAAGATTACAGTAAAATTGTTGGATGACATGAAATGTGTCATATTTATAGTGTAAGAATTGAAGTGTTTTACTGGTTGTTATCTTTTCAACTGGTAGTATAGTGGTTAGCACAATGTTTTACAGTACAGGCGACCTGGGTTCATTTCCCTCCTCTGTCTGTAAAGAATCTGTACATTTTCCCTGTGACTGTGTGGGTTTCCTCTGAGTTCTACGGTTTCTTCCCACAGTCCAAAGGCGTACTGTTTGGTAGGTTAATTGGCCATTGTAAATTTTCCCATGATTAGGCTTGTATTAAACTGGGGGATCGCTGGGCAGCGTGGCTCTGAGGGCCAGATGACCTGTTCCGCGCTGTATCTCATCTCAATAAATCAATAACTTCTTATGAATGTTAGGCATGTACGTTTGATCTTCCCTTATGCACAATTTGTAAGGTGTATATTTATTGGCTGAGATCTCAGCATTACTCATTCAGTAAATTCTTTCATTTGAACTAACTTTCTTTGTCTCTTTAAACATTATTCGCCCATTAAAACATCCTGTATCAAAGGAAGTGCTTAATACAGAGAGCAGTTTATCGGATTGCAAGGATTGATGCAAGATTCTGCCTCACTGAGCTGCGGTATGAATTTAGACCTTAACATACTCATTCAGGCTCTTTTGCAGATGTTTGCCAGATGAACAAGCTGGGGTCAAAGTTTGCATTTCTTGGGTTCCTCAGGGGAGATATGCATGTTTAACTCTGAAATGGAATTCAGTGTACAGAGCTAGCTAAAGAAATAGAAAAGAGGCCACATAATTTGATGCATAAAATTTGATGTAAATCCTGACAGCTGATTTTGTTAAGCTGCATCAGAATTAGAGTTAGGAAATGACCGACCAGAATTTTATACTCTGTGCTCTTACGGAATTCTGGAGACAACAACTGTTCAGTGTACTTCTTGGAAATTTCAGTCACTAGCCAACAACAACTAGTAAATGTAAAAACCTTGATATCATGGAGCATCATTGGCATTCTAATTTAAATGTATCTGTGAAAAATCACCATTGATTTTAACATCCCTTATACCATTTGTGTTGGTAACTTGCTGTAACAGCTACAGATGGTATTAAAGGCTGGAGCAGTTGAAGTGCTTAGCAGCTGAAGCAATTTTTATTAGCAGTCGCTGGCAACAGTACATCCTCCCAGACAGCATCCTTTTTCTGAGTTGGGGAGCTGGATTCGTGTCAGATCAGTAAGGTGAACTCACTTGCCTTTCACAGCTTCTTTTTTTTTTAAAGATAATCTGAATCAAACTAATTTAAGGTATGCTTTAGTAGGCAAATAATTATTCAAATAGGAATAATGGATTCTGTAGATGCCACTTATTTATTGCTTTGATGGCAAATATTGGCCACTTTACTGATACAACATGTTTGCATGGGTCAGACACATCCTCAGGGTGGCATTAACCTCTAGTTCAGTTTTCCATGCTTTTATTGAAAAAAACTCATGTTTTTATATGATCCATACGGTTTCACATCTGCAGAACATTGTTTTAATATAAAGCATGCATTGAAGATGGAGGGTAGAAACACAATTATTTTATATGTTCAGTCACATAGGCGGCCTTAAACCATGACTTGTATATCCGTCAAAAATAAACCTCCTGTGGAGCTGTGCTCAGTTTTCTGAGAGCACAGTGTGCTGTTGATATGTATTATGATATGGTATGTATAAGAATGCTTTTTGTATATAATTTGCCAGGACAATAAAACACTACAGTAATGTTTTTTATGGGTGTGCCTGACATCGATCCTTAGTACAATGAATAGCGTGTACTTTTTGGGTGTGTCTATTAGCGTGCTTTATTGCATCAAATGAAGGACAAATTGGATATGGTAAATATTTTCTCAAGTCAGTCTTGCATATGGGTTCAATTTGTATGTTATATTAAACAGGAACTGGCCCTTGAGGACCATTGGTAACAGCGGGACTTTGAGTTGTATTGAAAGAGTTCAAAAGTGGGGTTTGCAATACTGGGCAGCTCTGGACAGCGGCAAGTTCTCAAAACACTGAGACTGGTGGATGTAACAGCTTTTAAATACATTAGATTGGGAAGGTAAAATTTTGGGTGAAAATTTGCTGTTGATAAATCTAATGCAGCCAGGCCTGGATTCGAATAGACGCATGACATCTAGCAGCTGTTATGTTTGGTTGGTAGACTTTTATGAAACCATGCTCAGGATTGAGGGCCCTTTTAAATGCTAGTCCACTGTGTACTTACGGTACATGCAAATTTAAGTACTGATCTATCTGGTTTTATGTAAGATGGTGGAGCTTCACAGGCTTATTATCTGACACTGATGTGTACATTCAGACTCCACTGCTGTCTCTGCACTTGACTACAAATCTGATTTGCTTGCCTTTGTCCAAGCTGCTTCAGTAATGGTAGGAGACTGTTCCTTAGGGTTGAGGCTGACTTGCTTCTTCTCGAGTTCTGTGTGTTCTGAGATATTGACGAGTCCAATATGGACTTGCAGGCTCTTCCACGGGCGATCAAGAGGATGCCTGACCATTGGGGACACGCTGCTAGCCTGGGAGGCAATGCACTTCCCTTTGCTGCTTACGCTGGACTTCTCAGCACATGGACGTGGAGTTGTCAGTGTTGGCCTCATTGCACCCTCTTCATTTTGTCTGGTTGAGACTTCAGACCGTTGCGGCACTTTGCTGTAGCCAGCTGTAATAGTGGGGTTTGGTTCCTTCTGTCTGTAAGGACTTTGTACCTTCTCCCCACAACCATGCTGGTTTCCTCTGGGTGCTGCAGTCTCCTCCCACATTCCAAACATGTACAGTTAGGGTTAGTGAATTGTGGACTTGCTACGTTGCCACTCGGAAGCGTGGTGACACTTATCTCTGATTTGATTTGATGCAAGTGACGCATTTCATTATAGTCATTGCACTCAATTCACTTCTTCGAGGAAATAACAGGCAGGATAGACAAAGGGGAGTCAGAGGATGTTGTTTACTTAGATTTTCAGAAGGCCTTTGATAAGGTGCTGCACGTGAGGCTGCGACAAGAGCCCGTGGTACTTCAGGAAGTATACCAGCATGGATAGAAAATTGGTTGACTGGCAGGAGGCAAAGAGTAGGAATGAAGGGGGCCTATTCTGGTTGGCTCCCAATGACTTCTTTTCACGTTATATGTGAATGATTTGGATGACAGAATTGATAGCTTTGTAGCCAAGTTTGTGGAAGATGTGAAGATAGGTGGAGGGACATGTAGTGTTGAGAAAGCAGGGTGTCTGCAGGAGGACTTCGACAGATTAGGAGAATGGACAAAGAGGTGGCAGGTGAAATATAGTGTACAGAAGTGTCTGGTCATACACTTCGGTAGAAGGAATAAAGGCATACACTAAGTTCTAAACAGGGAGAAAAGTCAGAAATCAGTTGTGCAAAGGGACTTGGGAGTCCTTGTGTAGGATTTCTTAAAGGTTAACTTGCAGATTGCGTAGGCAAATGCAAAGTTAGCATTCATTTCAGGAGGATTAGAATATAAAAGCAAGGATATAATGCTGAGGCTTTATAAGGTATTGGTCAGACCAAACTTGGAATATTGTGAGCAGTTTTGGGTCCCTTATGTAAGAAAAGATGTGCTGGCATTGGTGAGGGTCCAGGGAGGTTCATGAGAATGATTCCAGGAATGAAAGGGTTAACATATGAAGAGCATTTGATGGTTCTGGGCCTGTACTCACTGGAGTTTAGAAGAATGAGGGGGGATCTTATTGAAACCTATCGGATATTGAAAGTCCTAGATAGAGTGCATGTGGAGAGGATGTTTCCAGGTACTGGGTGAGTCTAGGACAAGAGGGCACAGCCTCGGACTAGAAGGGTGTCTATTTGTAACAAAGATGAGGAGGGATTTCTTCAGCCAGATGGTAGTGAATCTGTGACCAGCTGCAGAGGCCAAGTCATTGGGTATGCTTAAAACAGAGGTTACATACATCAAAGTTGCTGGTGAACGCAGCAGGCCAAGCAGCATCTATAGGAAGAGGCGCAGTCGACGTTTCAGGCCGAGACCCTTCGTCAGGACTAACTGAAGGAAGAGTGAGTAAGGGATTTGAAAGCCGGAGGGGGAGGGGGAGATGCAAAATGATAGGAGAAGACAGGAGGGGGAGGGATAGAGCCGAGAGCTGGACAGGTGATAGGCAAAAGGGGATACGAGAGGATCATGGGACAGGAGGTCCGGGAAGAACGACAAGGGGTGGGGGGGGACCCAGAGGATGGGCAAGAGGTATATTCAGAGGGACAGAGGGAGAAAAAGGAGAGTGAGAGAAAGAATGTGTGCATAAAAATGAGTAACAGATGGGGTACGAGGGGGAGGTGGGGCCTTAGCGGAAGTTAGAGAAGTCGATGTTCATGCCATCAGGTTGGAGGCTACCCAGACGGAATATAAGGTGTTGTTCCTCCAACCTGAGTGTGGCTTCATCTTTACAGTAGAGGAGGCCATGGATAGACATGTCAGAATGGGAATGGGATGTGGAATTAAAATGTGTGGCCACTGGGAGATCCTGCTTTCTCTGGCGGACAGAGTGTAGATGTTCATCAAAGCGGTCTCCCAGTCTGCGTCGGGTCTCACCAATATATAAAAGGCCACATCGGGAGCACCGGACGCAGTATATCACCCCAGTCGACTCACAGGTGAAGTGATGCCTCACCTGGAAGGACTGTTTGGGGCCCTGAATGGTGGTAAGGGAGGAAGTGTAAGGGCATGTGTAGCACTTGTTCCGCTTACACGGATAAGTGCCAGGAGGGAGATCAGTGGGGAGGGATGGGGGGGACGAATGGACAAGGGAGTTGTGTAGGGAGCGATCCCTGCGGAATGCAGAGAGAGGGGGGGAGGGAACGATGTGCTTAGTGGTGGGATCCCGTTGGAGGTGGCGGAAGTTACGGAGAATAATATGTTGGACCCGGAGGCTGGTGGGGTGGTAGGTGAGGACCAGGGGAACCCTATTCCTAGTGGGGTGGTGGGAGGATGGAGTGAGAGCAGATGTACGTGAAATGGGGGAGATGCGTTTAAGAGCAGAGTTGATAGTGGAGGAAGGGAAGCCCCTTTCTTTAAAAAATGAAGACATCTCCCTCGTCCTAGAATGAAAAGGCTCATCCTGAGAGCAGATGCGGCAGAGACGGAGGAATTGCGAGAAGGGGATGGCGTTTTTGCAAGAGACAGGGTGAGAAGAGGAATAGTCCAGATAGCTGTGAGAGTCAGTAGACTTATAGTAGACATCAGTGGATAAGCTGTCTCCAGAGACAGAGACAGAAAGATCTAGAAAGGGGAGGGAGGTGTCGGAAATGGACCAGGTAAACTTGAGGGCACGGTGAAAGTTGGAGGCAAAGTTAATAAAGTCAACGAGCTCAGCATGCATGCAGGAAGCAGCGCCAATGCAGTCGTCGATGTAGCGAAGGAAAAGTGGGGGACAGATACCAGAATAGGCACGGAACATAGATTGTTCCACAAACCCAACATCGTCCCCCCCATCCCTCCCCACTGATCTCCCTCCTGGCACTTATCCGTGTAAGCGGAACAAGTGCTACACATGTCCTTACACTTCCTCCCTTACCACCATTCAGGGCCCCAAACAGTCCTTCCAGGTGAGGCATCACTTCACCTGTGAGTCGACTGGGGTGATATACTGCGTCCGGTGCTCCCGATGTGGCCTTTTATATATTGGTGAGACCCGACGCAGACTGGGAGACCGCTTTGCTGAACATCTACGCTCTGTCCGCCAGAGAAAGCAGGATCTCCCAGTGGCCACACATTTTAATTCCACATCCCATTCCCATTCTGACATGTCTATCCACGGCCTCCTCTACTGTAAAGATGAAGCCACACTCAGGTTGGAGGAACAACACCTTATATTCCGTCTGGGTAGCCTCCAACCTGATGGCATGAACATCGACTTCTCTAACTTCCGCTAGGCCCCACCTCCCCCTCGTACCCCAGCTGTTACTCATTTTTATGCACACATTCTTTCTCTCACTCTCCTTTTTCTCCCTCTGTCCCTCTGAATATACCTCTTGCCCATCCTCTGGGTCACCCCCCCCCCCGTCTTTCTCCCTAGGCCTCCTGTCCCATGATCCTCTCGTATCCCCTTTTGCCTATCACCTGTCCAGCTCTCGGCTCTATCCCTCCCCCTCCTGTCTTCTCCTATCATTTTGCATCTCCCCCTCCCCCTCCAGCTTTCAAATCCCTTACTCACTCTTCCTTCAGTTAGTCCTGACGAAGGGTCTCGGCCTGAAACGTCGACTGCGCCTCTTCCTATAGATGCTGCTTGGCCTGCTGCGTTCACCAGCAACTTTGATGTATGTTGCTTGAATTTCCAGCATCTGCAGAATTCCTGTTGTTTGCGTTTAAAACAGAGGTTGCTCGGTTCTTGATTAAACAGAATGTCAAAGGTTACTGGAAGAAGGCAGGAGAATGTGGTTGATAGGATAATAAATCAGCCATGATGAAATAGCAGAGCAGACTTGATGGGCCAAATAGCCTAATTCTGCTCCTGTGTCTTGTGGTCCAGTGTATTCTGATGTTTATATAACAAACAAAGCTAATCTCTCTTTATCTCAAGAGTTGCTGAGATAATCCTTGAGTTGCCTGCTGCTGTGATGCAGCTCACAATAATGTGTGTTTTGGGGAGTGTGCTGTCAGATACATGAGCAATGCAGCTAATGGAGTGAACTCGGGCCCCAGTGTTAGGGGTGGTGGCGTCGTAGATGGCACCAATGCCCATTCTCTCAGTTTTTTTTTTATCAGCTGTGGTTCTGTAAATGCTGTGAATCGTTTCCTTCCCTTTACTTTTGAATTGTCAGTGCACTAGTTCATATAAAAATAAATTGTCTTCCATTTTTGTCTTTATTATTCTATTCAATTCCAGAACTGGTGTAAGCACGTGGTTTTCTTTTCTGGCCAATTCCGCCTTCCCTACCAGATGCATCCTAGAGAGAAAAATGCAGCTAAAAACTTTATTTCGTAACGTTTTCGTCCTTTTCATCCACTCCTGCCTCCAATGCTGCATATCTAAATTTTTGAATTTTTAAAGAATGGGACTGTAAGTGCATCAGCTTTGGTTTGAAAATGTTCCATTGTCTCTCAATATCTGCCCATCTCTGCTAAAGTACTGTGCTAATATTTATTTATTTGATTTCCATACTCAATGAACTAAGTCTGAAATTGGCCAAATAATGGAATGTAATCTCTTCAGATATAGAACATAAGAAATAAGAGCGGGAGAAGGCCATCTGGCCCGTTGAGCCTGCTCCACTATTCAATAAGCTTCAATACCTTATTTTTGATCTTTGCTGCCTGACCTCTTATCTAGGATCAGTAATGTTAAATACATTATTCTATTCTTGCCATCTCTATAGACTACCTCTTGAGTCTGTCTTCCCATGTTCCTATGCCTCACTGTGGGCAATACCCCATCTTTCTAAGTGTTGCTGCCCTTTGGTCTCATTCCTGCTCAGCTTTCTATCACAGTGACATGACCTTTCCAAAGGATTATAGTTGTTGGTGATAAAGTTAGACTTTTAACAAACACTTCATATTCCATCTGGTGTGATGGATGTTCACTTTCCAGGGCCTGAGAGGCTCATTGCTAACTTCAGTTTTCTAGCACAGTGGCATGACCTTTCCAAAGAGTCAGAGATGTTGGTGATAAAGTTAAGCTTTTTGCTGAGCTTGTTGTTGTAAACAAGAACCAGTCTCCAGTTATTAATGTAAATGGTGAATAGCAATCAGTTTGAAGTTGGATGCACAGCTTTGCACTCAATAGAGTACAGGTTGCTGCCTGCTCAGAACATGAGGAATTCTGCAGATGCTGGAAATTCAGGCAACACACATCAAAGTTGCTGGTGAACGCAGCAGGCCAGGCAGCATCTCTAGGAAGAGGTACAGTCGACATTTCGGGCTGAGACCCTTCATCAGTACTAACTGAAAGAAGAGCTAGTAAGAGATATGAAAGTGGGAGGGGGAGGGCGCCAATCACCCGTCCAGCTCTTGGCTCCATCCCTCCCCTTCCTGTCTTCTCCTAACATTTTGGATCTCCCCCCCCCCACTTTCAAATCTCTTACTAGCTCTTCTTTCAGTTAGTCCTGACGAAGGGTCTCGGCCCAAAACGTCAATTGTACTTCTTCCTGGAGATGCTGCCTGGCCTGCTGTGTTCACCAGGAACTTTGATGTGTGTTGCCTGCTCAGAAGTCTGCTTTGCAAAGTGAAGTAACCAAGAGACTTCTCATCTGCAGTAGCCAATCACAAGACAATGTGGTTATGTCACTTAGCACATCAATCATGGTTACGTGGGATGTTTGTGTACTCAGAGGGTCAGTCCCCACAGCTTTAATTGTGGATGCTTGGGATCTCTGTCGCCAGAAGCTTTTAAGACCATCTGAGTCAGTTACTTTGTCCCAGTGAAGGTATCTGAAAAACATCATATGCAGATGATGTCATTTAGTTGAAAACAGTATAAATCTCATAAGCACTGGGGATTGTTAGGAATGACAAGGAGAACGACAGAAAGATGAGATTATAGAAAGAAGAACTAGCATTTGCTCCTCGACGTTCGGCTTCTGCGATGGACAAATCGTTTGTCTGCAGCTCAGTCTTTATTTATTTATTGAGATACCGCGTGGAACAGGCCCTCTGACCCTTTGAGCCCTGCCCAGATTTAACCCTAGCCTAATCACAGGACAATTTACAATTAATCTGCCAAGCGGTACGCCTTTGGACTGTGGGAGGAAACCGGAGCACCCGGAGGAAACCTACTCAGTCACAGGGAGAATGTACAAACTCCTTACAGGCAGCAGTGGGAAATTATGTTCTTCTAATATATAAAAATTGTACCTGTGTTTGGAAGTCTTTTGTACTTTGTAAACCTTTTGTACTCCAGGAATCTTTTATAAATTAGAAATCCTCTGGGAGTATAGGCTCCTCATGATGTTGTACACCTCCATAAGATCACCCCTTAATCTCCCGTGCTCCTAGCTTGCCTGATCTCTTCCAGTAACATAGGCCCTTGAGACCTGGCAGGATCCTCATAAATCTTGTCTGGATGCTTTCCAGTTCAGTGATGCCTTCCTTAGAGCAGGATGACCAGAGCTGTCCATGAAACTCCCAAGTTTGATGAATGTTGCATTGAAAGTTTCCTGAAATAGACACTGAGAAGATTATTAGGTTCTTACTAATAATCGGGCTGCTAGAATAATTGGGTAGTGCTTCAATGCTCGGGAGTACCCCTGTAAATGCATTGCTGGTTTCAACATTCTGAGGCAAGCATATAATTGCTCAGGGTGAAACATTTTTAAGTGAAGTCATACTGTGTGATACAGAAAATAGGAAAGACGTCTTAATCTCTGTGTGTTTATGCTCACGGATGTCGGGTTCCTGTGCCAGGTGATCCCTTGATGCATGAGAGGGTGTGCATGAGTGCTCGTCTATCTCTTACCATCTGTTTTGAGTAGCTCCTACAGGTTCTCTGTCAACTTTTCTTCTCCTCGACACTTAACGAGATCTGGCCAGCTTTTAAGTAATTGCATAGAGTATATTTCTTTACCTTTGATTAACAATGTAGGTTAATACACTGTCAAGTCTTTTCCATTACATGAAGAATGCCAATGACTCATTAAATTACAGGTCTATGCATATATCATCAAGCTTTGGTCCTGCACTCAATGAATTTTAATTAGCTTTCACCACAAGGTACATCTTGAATAGGTGAGCTTCATATCCTATAATTTGAAACCATTATTCTCCACATATAGCAGCCTCAGGTCCACAGACTCCTTGCTTAATGGTATTGGACCTTGTCATAAAAAATAACATTGGGAACCCCTGACTTATAGTATGTGGGAAAATGTGCCAATTATGTTGCCAGTGCTAAGGGCAGCAATGAAGGTCCTCCATCTCTGTCAGTGTTCAGGGCTTCCTTCATCGTGTCAGTAGGTTCCTCTCAGTTTTCACTACTGTCAGTCATACAAATCTTGAGTGGAGACTCGGGAATACCGTCACACTTTGATTTAGAATGATATTTTATTGCTGTTTCTGTAGAAATTTTGTTTTACCAGTCAAGGTTGTTCGCCCTGAGCTGAACCCCTGCACCTGGAGGACCGGTGGACCACTCTTAGTCTGGCCTTTACCCTTTGACCTGTATGGCATGGGTGACCCCACCAAGAGCCAAAGCATAAAGCCCTAACTCCAGCCAACATAGCTCTCTGGGTCATTGAGGCACACAAGTCTCCAAACTGTGACAATGTTAGAGGTGTATATCATCAAGCAAAATAAATTTTTTTGATGATGTTGTTGGATAGTTCATGGTATTCCTTGAACTTTCATGTAACCTTGGCAGAATATCACCATGGTTGTGGAGAAAGATTTAAGCTTTTACATCAAACCTGAGCCACGCAAGTACTTTGAGTTCTTGGACTTTAAGGCAAAACCAAGAAAAGTCAGAGATCTTTGGGACTCTGTTCCTTAAAGAATTGTGGAAGAAGAGTTTCTAAATATTTGTAAGGCAGTGGTAGATGGATAATGTATGTGGGGGTGGCACGGTAGCGTAGTGGTTAGCACAACGCTTTACGGTACAGGTGACCCAGGTTCGATTCTCACTGCTGCCTGTAAGGAGTTTGTACGTCTCTCCGTGACCGGGTGGGTTTCCTTCGGGTGCTCCGGTTTCCTCCCACGGTCTGAAGATGTACCAGTTAGTAGGTTAATTGGTCATTGTAAATTATCCTGTGATCAGGCTTGGATTAAATCGAGGGATTGCTGGGCGCCGTGGCTCAAAGGGCTGGAAGGGCCTGTTCTGAGCTGTATCTCAATAAACTCAAAAATAAAAAAGGGACAAGAAAGTATGAGATGTATTGACAGTCAAATCAACCTTGAAGGGCCGAGTGGCTTAATCCTGCTCCTGATTCATATGTTTGTAGTTTAAGAACATGTTTGATATTTTAGAAGGAAATTAGCAATCTAGTTTTAAGCAAAAATAGAATGCAGTGTTCTTAACGAGTATAAAACTATAAAATTAGTGGACCTTAATTGATTCCCATGCATTGTGCCAAGACAAATTTAACTAAACACTGATTGAGGAATTTTCTAACATTTATTATGCCTTTTTAATTTTCCAAGAAGTTGTTCCTGATGAAATTGCAGACATATCTTGTGTTTTCAGACAAAAAGGAATGCCCAGAAATTCATTATCGCATTGTGGAATTTAAAAAACAGATGTCACCTGGAGTACTGCAAAAGTACTCCCATTGCCCAATCTCTCAGATAGGTGCAAGAGATAGAACACCTGAATTTTCATCAGAATTTGTGTTGGTGCTTGAAACATCATCTGGTGTTCAGCTTCCCCAAATGAAAAGTGCAGAGTGATTTTCAACCTATGATCTTAAAATGTGGCAGTTCTTGTTTGCTCATGTGGCAACCAGCTTTTACCGATGTTATTTACCTTAAAACCTTGTATTGTAAAAGATTAATAATCGAGCTACATTCTTAACCATTCTGATGCACAGCCCTCTGCAATCTCCCTTCTCATTCTACACACTGAGTTACAATTGCATCTTCAGCTTCTCTGCAATTGCAACTGTCTTCCATTGCCTATACCTTATCGTATTTTTGTAAGACGGCGTGGAAATGATTCATGGAGGCATGATAAACGTCCGTAGGGACCATGTGGCAGAAGTGACAGAAGATCTTAACCAGAATGTATAGAAACATAAGCTCACGTATACATTTCTGAGGGGTAATGTGGGCTATGCTTCACCAAATAGGTCCTCACTGGAATCTATGAGGCCTCGCACATGTGCTTGGACCACTGTAACAGTTATCGCCAGAGTTACTGTTATACTCTGCTTCGGAGTATGAGGTTCTTTCCGGACTTTCCAACTGCTATTGATTCCTGCCATGTCTTGGTTTGCTGCTCGATGTTGCATTCAGTAGGTGACTCGTGCCCCACCGTCAAGAATGGAAGGTGCCTTACTGTAGGAGCATGCATAGGGTGTTGTGGATTAAGGATTCAAAGTATGTTTATTATAAAAAGTATGTATGCGGTATACAACCCTGCGATTCGTCTTCTCCACAGGCAGCCCTGAAACAAAGAAAACAATGGAATCTTTGTAAAGAAAAACATCAACCTTCCACGGATGAAAAAAAACAAACACACAAACAGCAACAAGGATGTCAATGCCCCCCCCACCCAAGTGCAAATTGTGCAAATGGCAACAAGGACGTCATTTCCCTCCGTGCAAAAAAAAAGCAACTTGCACAAGTGGCAACAAGAGAGAATGAATGAAAACACAGAATACAAACACAAAATTGAAAAGAGTCCATATTCATTTCAGGCTTTTCTGGAGTGTGGGATTAATAATGTTTCATCATGTAGCAGTTTCCATGCAATTAGCTTTCTGAGGCTTCCTCCCATGATAACAACCCGGTTATTTTTGCATCTTTCCAAAATATGCTTCCCGATCTCTTGTTGCTATTGGAGGTGCGGAGAGTCTGTAGAGTACTCAAAATGGAGTGATTACTCAGTAGACGATCCCTCCACAATGTCCTCCCTTTTTGCAGTTGGGATATTATCCCTGATTACCAATGCCACTCACCCACCTCTGAAACCTCCTCCCTGTGTCTTTTGAACATCTGAACCCTTGAACACTCAGCAGCCGTTCCTGCCCTTGCAACAGCCAAGTGTCCATAATGGCAATAATGCCGTAGTTCCATGTACTGACCAATGCTTTAAGTTTATCACCCTTGTTCCTGACACAAGTCAACCCATCCCAATGACCGCAAATTTGCCTTATCAGCTGCCTACCATTCATCACAGTCTCCCTACGTGCTGCATCCGTTTGTGTACCAACTGCTTCATCCTCTGACCTATCGTTCTGGTTTCAATATTCCATCTTAAAGTGCATCTGTAAACCGCAGCAACAGACGCCGTTAATTGTTTTTTTCTTGCAATACCGTTTATACCTGTAGGTGGCGCTCTAATCGGGCTCTGCTGTGTTAAAAGATTATGTAACTTTAAATCAAAGCTGTATGCAGATGCGAGAGTGAATTTGGATTACTTTTGTGTGACGATGCAGTACACAGTGGTGGGCGGAAGTCAGAGCTCTTCATGGATTTTCATGTTGCCTGACTACTTTTTCAGTTTAGTATTGGAATGAGTTTATTTCATCAAGAGACATTGCAAAGCTTTTCTTGCATACTGATCACACAGATAGATCATTATACAGTGCCTTGAGGTAGAACAAGGTAGAACAATAAACATGTAGAATAAAATGTAACAGCTACAGAGAAAATGCAGTTCAGGTAAACAATAATTTCAAGAGGGTAAATTGTGAGGGCAAGCATCTAATTGATAGACTGTTAGACGTGGCTTATGACCCCCCCCCACCAAAACAAAATGGTTGGAGTCATTGAACACTTCAGTGCAAGGGAGTTTATTAGGAGTGTCAAGCATCAAACTTGCAAAATATTAGCAAAAGTAGTGAAAATGCTGATATTTGCAAAAGGATATCTACAAGAAAACATAACAATAGCTCCGTTCTTATTCTTGTTCAAGTTGAACTCCTGGCAGCCCTGATCTCTCTCTCTTACTGAGGGCATAGAGCTCCTATAATTTGGCATGAGGACATTCCATCTTTAATTACCAGCAAAGTTAACTTAAGGCAACACATGAGTCAGAATATGATGCACCCCACAATGTAGTTACAATCATATTACAGAATAAACAGAAACATCTACCTTAAAAACAGTATACCTGTACAAGCAATATGTAGACATTTATACATCCCCATTACTAAAGAAATACAATATTCCACCATGTATGGTGGGAAAGGCACCATAAAGCCAACCCAAGCAGCTTGGTTCAGAATTAAACTAAACTTTGGTGTTTGACTCTGACAATGTGGGGTGGGGGATATAGTGGGTAGACCGGGGAAGACATTGAAGTGTGTATTCTCACCGCAATGACAGCAGAATGACCAGGCAGTGTTTTTGTGTGTGAGTGACTGCATGTGTTTAAAGAGTGCATTTACTGAGTGCTCTCTGCATAGACCACAAGGCACAGGATCAGAACTAGGCCACTCAATCATGGTTGGTTTTAGATGATTGTGATCAGACCAGCCTGTCGTGCTAGGGAACTGTTTACTAGTCTTATAAAAGCAGGTTTGAACTTGTCCATCAGCCTAGTGGTATGTTTTTCCAGCTTTTGTTTCCTGCCTGAGTGGAGTCTTCAATTATGTTGGCTGCTTAACTGAGGCAGAACCCATGGAGGAGATGTTAGGTGCTGTGTCCACATCACTCAAGTTCAAAGTTCAAAGTAAATTTATTATCAGTGTACTTATATGTCAGCAGAGACAACCATGAGATTCATTTTCCTTTGGGTGTATTCAGCAAATCTATATAATAGTAACTATAATAGGATCAATGAAAGATCAGCCAGAGTGCAGAAGACAACAAAGTGTGTGCACTTGCAAATTTCTACAGATGGAACATGGAGAGCAGTCTTACTGGCTGTGTTACTGTCTGGTATGATTGGTGGGGGGGAGTGTTACTGCACAGGTTCGAAGTAAGCTGCAGAGAGTTGTAAAATTAGTCAAGTTCATCATAGGCATTAGCTTCCCTTATATCCAAGTCATCTTCAAGGAGTGGTATCTCAAAAGGATGGCATCAATCATTAAGGACCTCCATCACCCAGGATATGCCCTCTTCTCATTGCTACCATCAGGAAAGAGGTGAAGGCACACACTCAACGATTCAGCTTCTTACCCTCTGCCATCCGGTTTCCGAATGGACATGGAACCCATGAACAATTCCTCACTATTTTTTTATTTCTGTTTTTGCACTACTTATTTAATTTAACCATTTTTAATAAGTATACTTACTGTACTTTTCCCTCTGTGTTATCATGCATTGCTTTGTACTGCTGCCACAAGGTTAACAAATTTCATAATCTGTGCCGGTGATAATAAACCTGATTCTGAAATGCAGATATACGTAAATACATAGCAATAAGTAACAAGAACATGAGATAAAGAGCCCTTAAAGTGAGATCATTGGTTGTGGGTAACATTTCAATGATGGGGCAAGTGAATGTAGCTATCCCCTTTTATTCAAGAGCTTAATGGTTGAGGGGTAGTAACTTTTCTTGAACCTGATGGTCTTCCGGTCATATGCAGACCATATTCCATCCCAGAGCATCTCAGGACTGTTTGCAGCCATTCCACCAAAAGCTGGAGGCTGGGTCTTGATACGATGGTGAATAAATTATAACCCATCTCTTGAATATCTTTCTTTCCCAGTGAGAGTCTTTTCTGCTGGTAAAAAAACACTGCTTGATTTTTGTTTTCACAATCTTCGCTACCTCTTATCTAAGCTTTTTCATAATGTGGAATTTCATTACCCCTGCCATCACACCACTTCCACTGGGAATATTGACTGAGGATGACAATGACAACTTAAGAATTTGCCTGCACTGCTTTCCCTCTTCTGTCTTTTCCACTTCTGTTGTTCTTTCCTTTCCATATCTCGTCTTTGTTGCAGTCTGCCCTGCTCCACACATCATTGCATCTCACTCCAAAAAAGAAAGAAGTAAAAAAAGATCTTGAATCATTTACAGAGCCTTTATAGATTACTCTTTTATGCTCACAATCACCATAGAAACATACATTATTGTTGAATCAGCTCATTAAAATCAATCAATGGAGGGGTCACGTGCCTATATCAATGTCTTTTTGTGCATTCTGCTATGGAAAACATATGGTGTAGGATTTTTAAGTGATTGCAAACAACTTTGCATCAGGTATTTTAGAATGTACTGCATTGAAGAATATCGAGGAATAATAAAGAGGGTTTGTTTTTCCTCCCCTGTAGCAATCTCACGTATGAATGACAGTATTTAGGACCTAATTTTTAACAAAAGGTTCTGGATTTGCAGTTTTAACAATTTACTCTCTCAGGAGACTGAATGTCCATGAGGCTTTTAGCATGTCAGAATCAGAATCAGGTTTAATATCACTGGCATATGTTGTGAAATTTGTTAACTTTGTGTGCAGCAGTACAGTGCAATACATGATAATAGAGTGAATTACAGTAAAAAATACATATAAAATAGTTAAATACGTAGTGCAAAAAAATGGGAAATATAAATTAGTGAAGTAGTGTTCACGGTTTCGATGCCCCCTCAGAAATCAAATGGCAGAGGGGACGAAACTGTTCCTGCATTTTTGAGTGTGTGCCTTTAGGCTTCTGTACCTCCTTCCCAACTGTAGCAATGAAAAGAGGGCATGGTCTGGGTGATGGGGCTCCTTAACGATGGACACCGCCTTTCTGAGGCACTGGTCCCAGAAGATGTACTGGATACTACGGAGGCTAGTGCCCATGATGGAGCTGACTAATTTTACCACTCTCCGCAGCTAACTTTGATCCTGTGCAGTAGGTTCCAATCTTCCATACCAGAAGGTGATGCAGCCAGTTAGAGTGCTCCCTGCAGTACATCTGTTGAAATTTGCGATTTGTTTTAGTGACATTACTGAAGCTGCTCAAACTCCCAATGAAGAAATAATTTTTGATTGATCCTTAACACTATTGATATAAAGTGCTCAGCTAATTGGGAGCAGGGTGTTTAAGCTGTGGGAAGGTGCAGTGAAAAACAATAGAATTATCTGTGAACCTGTACTGGCATTTAGAAAAAAAACCCTATTTCCATAGTAATCAGATGCAACTATGAGTGATTTTAACATTGTCTTCTGGATATTTTGCTGAGCCATCTAAAATGCATCATTCTTAATGAGAAGTGTTTGAAAAGCTTTATCCCTTATTTATGAGTTGGGAGTTTATCACTCTGGGAATAGGTTTTCAGTATGCCACCAGAGCATGCAGCTGGTTTTGTGGAGGGAATCCCTGTTACTGGAACCAATTTTTATTTTCATTGATTTCTGCAGTTAAAAGAAATGGAAAAATAGATTTTAAAGGGCAGGGAGTATCTCTTCTTTCTCGCAGTTCCTTAAATAAACAGTTGTTTCTTAAAGTGATGTTACATTTTCAGGGAACCATTAACCTACGTGACACCATGGAGTAGTTGATGAGATTTCAAAGAGAAAGGTTTATCCTGCTGTTTATTCAGGTATTTGTGTCTGATATGGGATGATTTCTTGCTAACAGAGTTTTTCATTCATCAGTTAACAAAGAACTTTGATTGCTCTCTGGAAAAATATGATTTTCAAATGAAGTAAAACACAATTCCAATTTTTCCCCCACTTCTCATTCCCTTTGACAATTCTTCCAGAACTATGGGTGTTTTGATTGGATACCAGTGAATCACAGAATAACATGGCACAGAAGGAGGACAATTAGTCCACTACGTTTTGCTGGAATTTGCAGAGAAATTTCAGATCATTTCCACACCTCCAGCTGATCTGCTTTTTGCTAATCACATGTTCGCTCATGAAAGCCAAAGAACTATTATTTCTAACAGAATATAATCACTGTCTTTGACTTTCAGTGACCTTATCATTGTGGAATTGCCTACTGTTACCCTCCTGTGTAAGGAATGAGTGAAACTGTTAGGTTTTACATGTATTTTGAGGTGCATTTCATAAAACCATAAGACATTAGAGCCGAATTAGGCCACTCAGCTCATCATGTCTGCACAGCCATTCCATCATGGCTGATTTATTAACCCTCTCAACCCCATTCTCTTACCTTCTCCCTGTAATTTTTGATACCCATACTAATCAAGGACCTATCAACCTCCATTTTAAATATACTCAATGCTTGGCCTCCATAGTCATCCATGGCAATAAATTCCAAGTTCACCACCCTCTGGCTACAAAAATTCCTCCTCATCCCTATTCTGAGGCTGAGCCCTCTGGTCCGAAACACTCTCAGTTTTGCAAACATACTCTCCATGTCCATTCTACGTAAGCCTTTTGATACTCAGTATGTCTCAACGAGACTCCCCCCTCATTCACTTAAACTCCTGTGAGTACAGGTCCAGGGCCATCAAATGCTCTTTAAATGTTAACCCTTTCATTCCCGGGATCATTCTTGTAAACATGATTCAAGGATTCAAATTACATTTAATATTAAAGTATGTACACGGAATACAACTCTGAGATTCGTCACCCCGCAGGCAGTCATGAAACACAATGGAACCCGTCCAAGAAAACATCAAACACCCAACATGTGAAAAAAAGAACAAATTGCGTAAATGGCAAAAAGCAAGTGAGCAACACATAGAATATCAAACATCAAACCTGTGGTATTCAGTTTAGTTTAGTTCAGTTCAGCGCCATTCTGTGCTGCTGGCCAGTGCAGACCGCAGGGACATTCTTCGCCATAGCCACCCCAAACTGCTTTGATCACCCCAATCAATCCTCTCAAAAGTAGCAAAGGAAAAGAGTAAGCAGAATCCAGGAACATATCAACATGAACCCCAGAGACCCCCAAAATCAGTCCATAGCCTCACCAGTCAATCATGGCAATGTGGATCCACATCTGCTCATTTCTCAATTTCCCCAAAGTTTCTCTTTTACCCACAAAGAAGCAAATCAAAAATGTGATTAAATAAGCTGAACTGAGAAGTTCTAGTGACTCAGGGAGCTTGACCAAGGCACCTTACTTTATTGATGTCATCTTTTCCTTTCGTTTAAACATCCACTCCTTTCACTTCAGTTGTAATGAATAACTCGTACAGATACAAAATGACAGCTAAGGAGGCACAAGATGCTGGAATCAGGAGCAACAAGCAATCTGCTGGATGAACTCAGCAGGTCGAGTAGCAGCAGGTGCAGCAGAGAACTTCAGGTTGCAGATTTATTTAACTATCACGTACATCGAAACATACAACAAAATGCGTTGTTTACAATAACAACCAACACAACCCAAGGATGTTCTGAGGGCAATCAAAAACGTCATTGTACATTCCAGTGCCAACCTTGCATGTCCAGAATACTACTCATCAGAGCAACACGAGCAACCACAACAGGACAACAGCAACCAAACAGCAAGAGTAGAACAAGCCCCTTTCCTCAACATTTCGGGTTGAAACCCTGCATCACAGCTGCTTCTTGACTGGCTGAGGCCCTCCGGCACATTGTTTGATGGCATGGTCGACTGATCCTGTGTTTCCTGGCAGTACCACCTCAGTTCTTTCTTTACTGTCTAGAAAAACAGTGGCAGAAGGTGCATGGAACTGTCATGACCTTCGGGTGACTTCTCTGTGATATATTGTATTGGATGATGATTGTCCAGTCCAATACAATGTACAACTCTCTCATTGTCACCATCAGGAAGGAGGTACTGAAGCCTGAAGGCACACTCAGCAATTCAGGAACAGCTTCGCCCCTTCTGCCATCTGAGTTCTGATGGACATGAACCCATGAGCACTATCACTGTTATGATAGATGCATCATAATCATCTTGGAGGCAACCAAGATTGTGGTTTGGTCATCGAGACTTGCCTTGTCAGTAATAGTAAGTCAACACACTATTTCTTGAACTGAAGAGCAGTGGATCACTCACTAATCTATGTTTGACCTTGCAAATGTATTAATCAAGGAACTTGTGGGAGCCCCACACTACTCCTCTTTTTTGTTTCACCCTCGCCAATTCTTTGCAACAAACATCAGGACCCCCATTCAAATCGAAGGTAGGAACAAAATACACTGGAAGTGCTCCACATGTGGCAAAGGTTGTAGAGCCGCTGCTCACAATGCCAAAAACCCAGGTTCAACCTTGAACTCGGGTACTGTCCATGTGGAGTTTGCAGGCTCTCCCTGTGACTGTGTGGGTTTCCTTTGGAGCACTGTGGTTTCCAGTGCAGGTTGGTTCTGTTTGTTGCTCCTCGTGTGTAGGTGAGCTGTAGAATCTGGGGAGAGTTGATGGTAGCATGGGAAGAATAAAGAATTACACCTGTTAGTCAGTGTTAATAGGTGATTGGTGGTCAGCATGGGTTTAGTGCGCCGAAGGACCTGTTTCCCTGCTGCTTTTGCTGATTCTGAGGTCAGGCCATGTCTATAGCAAGAAAACAGCCAATGCTTCAGGTTGAAGAGTCTCCATTGCGTAACATTGACTCAATTTCTCTTCCCACAGATGAGGCCTAACCTTCCAAGTGTTTCCAGTATTTTCTGTTTTTTTAAAATTTCATATTTCCTACATCTGCAGGATTTAAATTTTCATTCGCCTCCTATAAATCTTGTACTTCTTGGCTATTAATGGTGGAGGCATTAGTCGTATTGTTGGGTTTTGTGAAGTAAAACCTTGGCTTTTACAAATATTTCATTGGATGTACTTTGTCATTCATTCACCTTGACAGTCTGAATCCATTTCGCTTATGTATTATAAGCCTTAAATCATTCCTAAGATTAAGGCTTTTTGAATCCAAACAGAGGTATTTTAGGAGAGAGTTTTCATGCTATGTTATTGAGGGAGGACGCACTAAAGGAGGGAAATGAGGTTAGGATAACAAGCTGCAAGTTATATACGGACTTCATCTTCTCTGATGATGCCTCTTCACAGTTCGACAGCTCCCACAGTAGATCATCTTATTATTCAAGAGAGACAAAATCTGTCTACTCACCTATTTGTGTTTGCAACTGGCTAACAGTAGCATAGCCGTTAGCGCAATGGTTTACAACACTAGGAAGATTGGGGATTCAGTTCCCGCCACTGTCTGTAAGGAGTTTGCACATTCTCCCTGTGACTGCAAGGGTTTCCTCTGGGTGCTCCGATTTCATCAACAGAGCCGTCTCTATTTCCTGAGGAGACTGAGGTCCTTTAGCATCTGCCGGACGATGCTGAGGATGTTCTATGAGTCTGTGGTGGCCAGTGCAATCATGTTTACTGTTGTGTGCTGGGGCAGCAGGCTGAGGGTAGCAGACACCAACAGAATCAACAAACTCACTCATAAGGCCAGTGATGTTGTGGGGATGGAACTGGACTCTCTCACGGTGGTGTCTGAAAAGAGGATGCTGTCCAAGTTGCATGCCATCTTGGACAATGTCTCCCATCCACTACATAATGTACTGATTGGGCACAGGAGTACATTCAGCCAGAGACTCATTCCACCGAGATGCAACACTGAGCATCATAGGAAGTCATTCCTGCCTGTGGCCATCAAACTTTACAACTCCTCCCTTGGAGGATCAGACACCCTGAGCCAATGGGCTGGTCCTGGACTTACTTTCCATCTGGCATAATTTACATATTATTTAATTATTTATGGTTTTATATTTCTATATTTATATTCTATTCTTGGTTGGTGCAACTGTAACGAAACCCAATTTCCCTCGGTATCAATAAAGTATGTGTATTTATCTATCTATCTATTTCACAGTCCAAAGCAACATGAAGTGAGAGTTAATGAGTTGTGGGTGGCTATATTGGCACCATAGGTGTTGCATGATTTGCAGGCTGCCTAACACTTAAACGTATGATGTGGTCACATCATGATGTATGTAATGCACTTTTTAACGCATAATGAATTATTTAAATGAACACGAATGCTTAATCAAGTGACATATTTATTATTCAAATACTAATGAAATGTTAAATACACAACACTATTCTTGCTGATTTAATTTGTGCAAATTAACACATTTTGCGTTATGATTCAATGTACATGTGACAAATTTCTTTTTCTATTCTTTTGTTTTCTCTTGGCCTGAGTAGACTTCTTTCCTTCCTTCAGCCCTTTATATCACTCAGTTGTGCCCTGCTGGTGGATTGCCCCCATCAATCAATATTTATTTGCTTTCCTGCTCTTGACTACTATTATAAATTAATACTTGTTGAATGAGCTGCCAATTAACTTGGATTCTCTTAAGGGATGCTACTGAGGACCTGTATGGCATTTGCTGTTCAAATGTCACAGGACTGATTTCACCTGGCCTATCCCACTCTATTGCCATACTTCCTGAGGTCATGCGTGTCCTCTCATCCTCATTAACGGTCTTTCCATCCTACTTACATCAGCTGGCTCTGCCCCTTGGGTTATCAGTGAGACAACTATTGCTGCCCTATGCAGATCCCCAGGAAACAGCTCTCAAAACAATGGAGCTTTATTTTTCACTACAGTGGATTCTGGTTAATTGAGACCATTTTGGCCCAATTCGCCGAAGTTTCATGGAAATAGTTTAAAAGGTATAAAGAGACAAATTACTGTTCAACTGAGTAACAAATAATGTATTTAAATGAAATACAGAACAAATTATAAGACTATCAATACTCTGCAGTACAATAAAACTGTGTATTAGTTCTTAATTGTTATCGACGGAGGAATTCATCTGGTGTACACTGGCATGTTCTTTTGATTGACTGTAAATGAACAAAATAATTGCAGACATCTGGTCTGCCTTCATATAATGCCATTGATGATTGCATCCTCCAAATCTTAATTTTCATTGTCACATTCAAGATGATTGTTGATATCTTCAGTTTCTTTGTCGTCCCTAACTTGTTGAAGTAGTGAAATAGTTTTCACTCCTGACCATTTCTAGCACCTCCAAGCCTGAATGCTTGAAACTGCAGTGAGCAAAACAGTTCTGAGTTGTCTTGCTGCTTATTTCTCATCAACTACCAGTGACAAAAATCACTGCTTTTTGAACAACTGAAGCTATTTCAAATCTGTTTGCTCTAGCACGGTATAGTGTCTGACAACCACACATTGCATGCATTCAACACTAATTAGAAACTGTTCAGCAACAATCTCCTGCCTCACTTATGCAGCATAGTATCCCAAATAAATGAAAGGAATCCCGGCTATTTTCTCGATTAGTTTTTGTTCTTTACGAGTTGTTCCAAATATGCCCCAGTTAACCGATAGCCAAATTAAATGGAATCCACTGTACTCCATTTATTTTCTTATTAGGTTCCATTTTCATTTTTTTCTTACACTTCTTTGAACTGAATTGTGACTTTTAACCTCAACGCAGCCCCCTCACGCCCTGATTAACTGAGTTGTTGGATTGTTCATTATCTTTTTGTGGCCTCCCTCTAGTCACACGGACTGAATTACAAATTTCTTTGGATCCCACATTGCAAGGCATATGGATTAGGGTTAGTGAGTTGTGGCCGTGCTGTGTTGGGTTGCTGGAAGCTTGGCAACATTTGTGGGTCCCAACACAATCCTGGCTGATTTGATTTGATGTAAATGACGCATTTCACTGTTGGGTGGTGAGAGTGTGGAACGAGCTGCCAGCGCAAGTAGTGCATGTGAGCTCCATTTCAACATTTCAGAGAAGTTTGGATAGGTACATGGATGGTAGGGGTATGGAGTGCTATGGTCCCGATGCAGGTCGATGAGAGTAGGCAAGTTTAATGGTTTCAGCTCAGACTCGATGGGCTGAATGGGAGTCTATGACAAATAAAGCTAATCCTCATCTTTATAAAAAAATTTCCTTTGAAAGTGGAACCAAAATTTGATGAGTGACCGCAAACGTACTTAAAATTTTATGTTTGAGCTGTTGTGCAGTGCTTCAGTTTTAAAACAGACATTGTCTCTTCATCTAAAATCGTTCTATTTTCACATTTTGAACTGCTGCATACCTACAAGAAGATTCCTGAAATACAGTAATACTGAGGTTAGTGCAGCCTCTGCTTCATTGTTTTACAAAAATGTTCATCAAACTCAGAGATGACAAGTGAAGAATAGAGCATTTTTCTGTTCCTTACTGCTAATTGAATAAAGGTGGCTTCTTTATTTTGCCCCACGAATGAGGTCTATCCTCATCTTAGGTTTAAAAAAATTCTGGATAATTCCATGGTGACACCTTCATTTCCCAACCCAATTATTACGGCTTTTTTCTGAGTGACATTGACAATTTAGTGCCAATTTACGTTAAATTACAGAGAGTTTTGTGCTTTGGGCCCAATACTATTGGGAACTGAATTGTGGCATGAGTCAGTCAATTTATGCTGTCAATTTGGAATGCCTCACCATCTGAAATACTGCTGGTTCAATTCCAACATTTCCTGGAACATCATAGGGGGCAGAGATGAGAGTAATGTCTATTTTCTTTTTAGAATTTGGAGTGGTTTCTTCAGAGATGTTGCAGTGGATTTAACTTGTTCAACACCAGCAGGTATTACACGCTCCAAGCTCCGCTTCCCACTTCCCAATAATTAGATTACTGCAGTAGTTTTGTCTGATATCCAATAAACAACAGGAGAATATGTCCTTTGTCTGTGTGTGTGTGTGTGTGTGTGTGTGTGTGTGTGTGTGTCTAGCACAATCGCCAGCATGATTATCAAAGCACAGTTCAAAATTCATATAATGAGGAACAATTCTCAGGGAAAGCCCATTAATCAGAAGAACAATTCATTTTAGAAAAGGAGATATTTTGTCCAAGGGAATGCGGCAGAGGGAAAGAAGTTAAAATAAAGTGGAATTTGTTTTACCTGTTGTATATTTTCATTTCTTAGCCAGATTCTCAAAAGTACTGGAGAAATACATACAAGGGTGGACTTCAAAAGGTGTGTAATCCAGTTCAGAATCTAAATTACTTTTCTTAGATTTCAGGCAACGTGATCACGCAAGTGCACTTTGGGCAATATGGACATACATCTTGATCTATCTATCCATCTATCTATCTATATCTCTTTATCTATCTTTCTCTCTCGCTCTCCCTCTCCCCCTCTCTTCCATCCCTCCCTCCCTCCCTCCCTCCCTTCTTCAAGCTGCAATGCCCAGCAACCCCCAATTTAATGCTGGCCTTATTACGGGACAATTTACGATTAACCTACCAACTGATATGTCTTTGGTCTGTGGGAGGAAACCAGAGCACCCGGAGGAAACCCACACGGTCACGGTGAGAACATACAAACTCCTTACAGGCAGCGGTGGGAATTGAACCCCGGTCGCTGGTACTGTAGTGTTGTGCTGACCACTACACAGGCAGTTTAAGAAGGATTATCAATTTAGTGAAATAGTTAAAAACAAACATTACTGCGAAGATAAGAAATGAAAATGGTAACAGTTTGTCTCGTTATCCTTTTTCCTTTCTATTCTCAGCCAACGGGGAGGACTGCGATACTCATTAGTTGGTAATACAGCAGTAGATTGTTTCCTTGGGGACAGTGTCTCTTGTTGTTACGACTGTTCTTCCTCCCAGTTGTTACATCTCCATTCAGCAAATGGACTTGCAATTACTGTGTCTTATCTAACTCCATATAGAGTCCAACAGTGCAGGGTAATGGGAGATTTGCTGACAGGAACTTGTCAACAACTTTGGGATGTAAGCATTGAGAAGCGTAATGTACAAAAGGCTTGAACCTGCAGGTATTTAGATGTGAAAATACCAGTAGCTTGGTGCAGATCTGGAACGAATGCAAAATCCTGGCTGATATTTGAATTACACTTCAGTGTTTAGGTGGACACGAGTACATCTGCAGATGCTGGAAGTCCAAGGCAGCACACACAAAATGCTGGAGGAACTCAGCAGGTCAGGCAGCGTCCGTGGAAAAGAGTAAACAGTTGACATTTCAGGCCAAGTCCCTTCATTACAACCACACATTTAAGTGAAGTTTGGATGGGTACATGGATGGGAAGGGTATGGAGGTCTGTGGTACCAGTGCAGTTCGATGGGAGTCGGCAGTTTAACTGGTTCAGCACAGCCTAGATGGGCCAAAGGGGTGTGTATCTGTGCTGTACTTCTCTATGACTCTGTGACTTCAGAAATAATAAAACAAATGCTAAGGATATAAAGTTGAACTTTGTTTTGGAGTTTGCCAAACTGTTTCTGCTGAGTTAGTCAATGTGGTCATGAGACAGAGGGGAATGCTCCATTAAGTACATTTAAGACCATTTATTTTAATAGTTGTGGTTAGATTTGCATCCCATTTAGGTAATGTCATAATTGTACTATTTTATCAGATAATTAAGTAAGATAGTGGAACGAGGAAAGGCCGGTGTGATCAACGTGACGTTTAGTTGATCTGTTAAACCCATGGAATAAATTATTTGGCTTCTGGGAGAGACAAAGAGGTGAATGAGTCTTGCTGCAAATGTTGACTGGAGCTGTTACCCTGGCTGCCTTTAGCAGTAATTGCATTGTCTCATAAATCTAAAGCAGATTCAGTGATGAAGCCTGAATTAAATATGAAGAGACTAGAGAAGATACAGAATAGGAAAAACTGAAACCATAATTTTACTGTCTTGAATTTCCAAACTCCTTTCAACCCGCAGTTGGTTATTGGTGGGCTAACACTGGAGGAACCCAGCAGGTCAGGCAGCATCTATTGAAGGGAATAAACAGTCGGCATTTCTGGCAGGCACACTTCATCTAGACTCCACCTGAAACGTTGTCTGTTTATTCCTTTATTGATCTGTGGAGTTCCCCCAGCCTTTTAGACCATAAGACCATAAGATATTGGAACAGAAGCAGGCCATTCGGCCCATTGAGTCTGCTCCGCCATTCAATCATGGACTGATCCAATTCTTCCAGTCATCCTCACACCCCTGCCTTCTCCACACACCCTTTGATGCCCTTGCTAATCAAGAACCTATCTATCTCTGCCTTAAATGCACTCTATGACTTGGCCTCCACAGCTGCTTGTGGCAATAAATTCCACAGATTTACCACCCTCTGACTAAAGTAATTTCTCCACATCTCTGTTCTAAATAGATGTCCTTCAATCCTGAAGTCGTGCTTTCATGTCCTAGACTCCCCTACCATGGGAAATAACTTTTCCATACCTAATCTGTTCAGGCCTTTTAACATTCAGAATGTTTCTATGAGTTCCCCCCTCATTCTCCTGAACTCCAGGGAATACAGCCCAAGAGCTGCCAGTCGTTCCTCATACAGTAACACTTTCATTCCTGGAATCATTCTCGTGAATCTTCTCTGAACCGTCTCCAATTTCAGTATATCCTTTCTAAAATAAGGAGACCAAAACTGCACACAATACTCCAAGTGTGGTCTCACGGATGCTTTATAGAGCCTCAACATCACATCCCTGCTCTTATATTCCATACCTCTAGAAATGAATGCCAATATTGCATTCGCCTTCTTCACCACCGACTAAACATGGAGTTTAACCTTTAGGGTATCTTGTACAAGGACTCCCAAGTCCGTTTGCATCTCTGCATTTTGAATTCTCTCCCCATCTAAATAATAGTCTGCCCATTTATTTCTTCCACCAAAGAGCATGACCGTACACTTTCCAACATTTGCCACTTCTTTTCTCATTCCCCTAAACTATCTAAGTCTCTCTGCAGGCTCTTTGTTTCCTCAACACTACCCACTCCTCCACCTATCTTTGTATTATCAGCAAATTTAACTACTAATCCATTAATCCCATGGTCCAAATCATTGACATACATTATAAAAAGCAGCGGTCCCAACACCGACCCCTGTGAAACTCCACTGGTAACCGGCAGCCAGCTAGAATAGGATCCCTTTATTCCTACTGTTTTTTCCTGTTGATCAGCCAATGCTCTATCCATGCTAATAACTCCCCTGTAATTCCATGGGCTCTTATCTGGCTAAGCAGCCTCATGTGCGGCACCTTGTCAAAGGCCTTCTGAAAATCCAAGTACACCACATCCACTGCATCTCCTTTGTCTACCCTGCTTGTAATTTCCTCAAAAAATTGCAGTGGGTTAGTCAGACAAGATTTTCCTTTCGGGAAACCATGCTGGCTTTGGCCTATCTTGTCATGTGCCTCCAGGTGTTCCATAATCTCATCCCTAACAATCGATTTCAACAACTTCCCAACCATTGATGTCAGGCTAACAGGTCTATAGTTTCCTTACTGCTGCCTCCCACCCTTCTTAAATAGTGGAGTAACATTTGCAATTTTCCAGTCATCTGGTACAATGCTGTTAATGCCTCCTCAATCTCTTCAGCTACTTCCTTCAGAACCTGAGGGTGCATTCCGTCAGGTTCAGGAGATTTATCCACCCTCAGACCATTAAGCTTCCTGAGCACCTTCTCAGTGGTATTGTACTGTAGGTTTTCTATGTTTCTATGTCTTCATTGGGAAGAGCGTTTCTCCTATCCTGTAATCCTCTCTCAAACTTTACATGCTGGAGGTTGTGTTCCCTGTAGCTTGCTGAGGACTTGAATTAAAACAATCTGTTGTATGTTCAAGCACCATACACAAAACGCTGGAGGAACTCAGCAGGCCAGACAGCATCTATGGAAAAGGGTAAACAGTCGATGTTTTGGGTTGCGACCCTTCATCGCGACTGACTTCTTTGATCAGATTGTAGTAATTCAAATGCACAATAAATATAAACAGAAAATGCTCAGCCAGTCAGGCAGCGTCTGTGGCTCAGAGATGCTGCCTGACTGGTTCTTATTTCAGTGTCCTATAGTCTGCAGTATTTTACTGGCAACTAATTTAGTATTTTTTCCTGTTCCTTCTCCAAATCCTCAATGTCATCTCCCATGTGCAGAGACCAAAACGATTCAATATTTTAACCAAACCTACTCAATGCTTTGAACAAGCACCAAACAATATATAACACGCCAGCACATTATTCGCACCAGCTAATGCTTCATTGAATTGATCGCAAACCTTTAGAGACCAATGCAACACAATGATCAGTTGATGTATTGAAACTAATAAAAATACAATATCATTGACAGACAATAGTTTAAAGTGAAATTTGTTGGTGGTTGACGGTTTCAAAGAAGCTCATTTTTAATAATTGACCAGAATCAAATAATATGTGACAAACGGGTCATTTCTTCAGTCTTGAAAAAATGCTGTAGGCAGCTATTATTATATTTAAGCAGTTAAATGCACAAATTGTTTTTTTTCCATTTGCAATCTTGATGAATGATGTCAAATAGTAAACGTTTATAAACAAAAGACATGAAAACTGTTGAGATTTTCTAGAGCCTCACTCTTGTGTTGCGTTGATTTAACTGTTAATCCTTGCCTTGGGTATCCATTAAACCCTGAAACCATTATAGGACAGAATGTATAACTTAGAAGAGAACTGGCACTTCAGCCCTGCTATTGTGCTGATCTGTTAATCTGCTCTAAGAGCAACCTAACCCTTCCCTCTCACATAGCCAACCATTTTTCTTTCATCCATGTGCCCATTTGAGGGTCTCTTGTGTCCCTAATGTATCAGCCTCTACCACCACCCTGACAAACCTCCATAATTTCGTCCAATCACTTTATTATTATTGCCCCTCAAAAATATGGAATAAATCATGAACTTGCATATCAAATGTGACCAATTGCAAATCAGGCAACTCAGTTTCACAGTTGAGAGTAGAATAGAAGAGCCATGGCGAGGGTGAGAAAATGTAAATGATTTGGACATTATTATACCAATAAAGAGGAAAGGCTTGAACAAATTTCTAAACACTAGAAAATCTGCAGATGCTGGAAATCCCACACAAAATGCTGGAGGAACTCAGCAGGTCAGGCAGCATGTGTAGAAATGAATTAACAGTCGACGTTTCAGGCCAAGACCCTTCTTCAGGACTGGGAAGGAAGGGGGAAGATGCCTGAATAAAAAAGGTGGGGGGGGGTGGGGGGAAGAAGATGATATGTGAAGCCAGGCGGTGGGAAAAGTTAAGGGCTGGAGAGGAAGGAGTCTGCTCGGAGAGGAGAGTGGACCATTGGGGAAAGGAGAGGCGGAGGGGACCCATGGGGAGGTGATAGGTGGATGAGAAGAGGCAAGAGACTAGAGTGGGGGATTAAAAGAAAAGGGGAGGGGGAGGGAATGTTTCTAACCAGCAGGAGAAATTGATATTCATGTCTTCGGGCTGAGGCTACCCAGAGAAAATGTCAGGTGTTGCTCCTCTGTCATGAGGGTGGCCTCAGGTCTACATGCCGTGGCTGTTGGAACTGGCGGTCCTGTCGTAGGATGAGCAGACTGTTCATCTTCTGTTGAGCCAGGTAGGCCTGTAGTGAAGAAGGTTTTGATACTACATTTGTCGTGCTGAGAAGTGCAGGGGTGCCTCTGTTGAGCTGGGACATTGTCTGGTCAACTTCCTGCTTGTTATCTTTATGCTGTACTGCAAGAACCCCCAGTGTCTTGTTTTCATCTCATACTGATGCTGTCTTTCTGGCAGCACCCAGCCTGCCAAGCGATGTAGCTGAACAACAATGTTTATTTTATACACTTCAGCTAATAGTTGACTGATAATGTAGGAAGCTAGAACTGTTTTCATTATAGTCGGAGCCCTATCCTTGAGTCTCATTATGTTCATAATGTAACACTAATGCATGTGAAATGACTCATGGTAGTTTGGCTAAGTGGTGATATGGTCTTAAGTTGCAACTCCAGAACTTGCAAACATTACAGAGCAGTGCAAACACTTCATTTCTTTCCTTCATCTCATTATCTCATGAATTGGGTCAGGTTTGAAATTATTAGAAGAAACAAACTCTGGGTTGATCTTCACAATCTAAGTTCAAAGTAGATTTATAATCAAAGTACGTATATGTCCCTTTATACAATACTGAGATTAATTTTCTTGGAGGTTTACTCAATAAATCCAGAATAGAATAATAACCATAATAGAATCAATGAGAGACCCCCACCAATTTGGGCGTTGAACCAGTGATCAAAAACAACAAACTGTGCAAATACAAAAAGAACGAAATAAATAAGCAAAAATATCAAGAACATGAGATGAAGAGTCATTGAAAGTGAGTCCATTGGTTATGGGAACATTTCAATGATGAGGCAAGTGAGGTTGACTAAAGTTATCCCCTTTGGTTCAAGAGCCAATGTAGTTACGTGCAACCAGTACTAATGCAAATCTCTTTATATAGAAATTTAGTGCTATGAGGATATCACTTTGCAGGTTATAACATCAATAAAGTTTTCTTTCTCTGCACTTTATGCTCAATTTTGTCATAATGGGATCTTTGGAGGATAACTAAGTGATGGTGAAGGTGTTGCCCGAGGTTGGAAATAGGGCAGTGCAGGGCGATCTTTGTCTCCATAAGATGTAGGAACAGAATTAGGGTGTTTGGCCCGTTGAGACAGCTCAGCCATTCTGTTATTGTTGATTTATTTTCCCTCTCAACCCCGTTCCCCTACTTTCTCCCCATAACCTTTGACACCTTTCTAATCAACAACCCTCAACTTCTGCTTTAAAGATACCCAATAGCTTGACCTCCACTGCCGTGTGGCCACAGATTTACTACCCTCTGGCTAAATAAATTCCTCCTCATCTCTGTTCTAAAGAGCCTTTTATTTTAAGGCTCTGCCCTCTGGTCCTCGACCCTCCTGTTATTGGTAACATTCTCTGCACGTCCACTCTGTCTAGGCCTTTCAACTCGTGCAGTTTGTGGGGTGACAGTGTCTTGGAGTAGGGAGTTCAGTGTTTTAAAACCTGGCATTTCAAAGTCTGGCTGTGCTATAACTAACTTCAAAATAGTCGATGCTAATACTGGGTGCCAATGCAGTTTAAAGTTCCATTCTCTGCTCTTGGTGTCCTTCACTGATGAGCAGTAGCTTTTATTTCTCCTTGACAAGGGTGAAGCTGTCGATGTCACAGCTGACAGCATCATGGCAAGGTCAGGAGAGGAGAAGAATAGAATTGACCAGGATTCATGTGCTTGATTGCTGTTCACTGTCACTTAATGGAAGCACATTGTATACCAGGATCAGGCTTCTCAGTAATAGTCTTCACAATTGAATGGCGTACCACCCACAGTTATCCCTCATGACTTGCACGCCCTTTAGTTAGCATGAGCGGAAAACATTTGAAAGCGATATGGACGTCTGCTGCTGATCGACGATATCATTTATAAATGGAGCAGTATTGTGAGATTGGTTGTCCACCGCACCCGAGGAGGACAGTTCGATCTGTGCAGTTCTGTTGTACGTTTGTAGGTGGCCGCTGAGTCCGAGTTGTGAGCAACATAGAGACATTCACAATAAGGACATGAAAACTGTGCTGGATCTGGAGCTGCTATTGCTTTCCTCCTTTGTTGGGCAGTGATTAGTACTGCTCGGCGTCTCTCCTCCATGTTGTTGTGAGTGGTTCTAACTAAGGCTCGCCAGCCACTCCGGTATTGCACACTCTGTTCCGGCCATTTTGGTACAAGCCCACTGTGCGCAACATTAACTTTCATGCAGTCTTTGAACATCTTACTTGATTTCTCATGCCCGACGAAATCTCACCATATTGTAGCTGCTTAGGGATTCAGGAATCCTTCATGCCTATGACACACCCAGAACACCAAAGCTATGCTTTTATCATGGCCTCAACACTCATGGTCCCTGCCCTGTTGAGGACCTTTAGGTTTGTGACTCAGTGCTGCCGATGAATGCCAAGGATTAAGCATATGGAATCCCTCTAGCATTTTGAGGTGTCTTCCGTATGCGGTCCAGGTTTCACATCCATACATGAGACAGCTGAGGACAGCAGCTTCGTAGTTTTGTGGGCAGGTGGGTGTTATGCTGGTTCACCACATACGATCACAGTCGACCAAGGCTCTGGCCTTGCAAATCCTGGTGCTGATTTCTCTGCCTAGTGGAGCAATGTAATGATCCACAAAACTAGAAAAGTGATACCAAGGTACTGCACAAGATTCTACAGGCCAGAAATACAGAGTCAAATGGGGAAAAGACTTGTTTTCTGGTATTTAAGCACTTTCAGATGACATTAATTGGCTGTATTGTTATTGATTAACTCAAAATTACTGGAGACGAATAGCTGAACAACAAATAGAATTTATTTTGATTCTGAGGTTGATGGAAATTAAACAGTAGGAGAATGGTGGAAATGCACTGGACAGAAAAGTGACATTTAATTCCTGGGAGATGATGCGTCGAAATTTGTTTTAGGAGCCATGCATCTGTGTTCTATCTGCATTGTATTCTATGTTGCACATTTATTATGGTTATTACGGTAACTGTCACATGAGTGGGGGGCGTGGTGAAAGTGAAGGAAATAAGTTACGTCTTCATGCTTTGTTGGTTATGGTCTGCTTGAAGTTGGGGACCGATGGAGGTCGAAATCTTTTGTTGACTGCTCAATAACAGTCAATTACACTTAGCTTACACTTGGGTATGCTTGAGCATCATCACTTCAAGATTGTGTATTTTCTAATAAAGGACTGAATATATGTCCTTTACTTTTGGAGCAATTAATATTGGAGGGAGGGTATGCCATGCAAAACTATAACAAACCTGTAGGGTTGTTGGCAGCGGCAATTATTTTGGTTTGGTGTTCCCGCTACATTTGTTTCTCGAATAAAATAATGAATTTTAAATATATTTATGCAGGATAGAAATTGTGGGGGAGAACTTTAATATTGCAATATAGTTTTTGAATTTAAATGTTTGAATCATTTGTGGGTTTTGAGGCAGCCCAATTTCTCTATTGTCACAGACATATCTTCTATTACACTGCAGTTACCTATTTATAATATGTTCATTAAGAATAATATTTACTGAATGTGATCATCAAATATGCTTAGTTAGAAGTGGTTCAGTTCTTTAAAAAAAGCTGTCTTTAGCAGATCAGAGTTACGTTGACTTGATGATTAATGATGAAAAGGTCAGCCCTGTGACTTCAACAAATTTGTATTCCAAATCCTTAATAAAGAACAGCTTTGAAACTGGACAGCAATGGAAGTTGGAAGTTTACATTACGTCTTTGTTATGGTGAACTTTTCAGGCTTCTGTGCTGTGTGACCTGTTCACTGGAACAATAGATATCCAGGTTTCTGTTAAGCGCTGAATAAGCACTGCATTGAGAGGTAGACAATCTGCTCTGGAGGACTAGAGTTAATCTTTATTATTACATAAGCATATTTAAATGCGTTTTTGCTCTCAGAATTGGGAAAAGCTCCCTCCTCATTGACCTTTTCTTGACAGTCTCGCTAATTGGTTTTTTAAAGACTTTTCAGCAGGTTGACCTTCACTAACTCGCTCTACACTAAATAGTATTTGATCAAAGCCGCATGCTCAGATAAATGTAATTTCTGCCCTGGAGAGAGAGTGCCTGCAATTGACTGCGCACAGGGGAAGCCACATGATGTTTTCTGGCTCCTAATTTATTTCAGACCTTGTTCTCATTGTGGTATTGTAGCAATGCAGTAACCTTAATGTAGATGCACGTTGTTTACGCCTCTCTTCACTAAGGCGGCCTGCCATCAGGAATTGTGTATCTACTAGGGAGGAAACTGAAGGCAGTAATATTATACATTAAGTTCATTGTCAAATTCAAGTTATTACTTTACATTCTAATATTCTGTGTGGGAGAAACATCATTTTGAAGCAGTTTAAATATAAAATTGTATTTTATAGGCAATTCTAATGTCTTCACAATGGGCTTGTTACATAGATATCATTTTCATAATAAATATGAAATATCTCATGCAACTTTTAAAATAAATAATCTATTTATTTACTGAGATACAGTACAGTATTTTACAGTCCCTACAGCCTACAATATTAAAGCATATGGTTTGTTGGCCTTCATTAGTCAGGGGATTGAATTCAGGAGCCACAAGGTAATATTGCATCTCTGTAAAACTGGTCAGACCACACTGGAATATTGTCTTCAGTTCTGGTCACCTCATTATAGGAGGGATGTGGAAACTTTAGAGCCTGAGCAGAGGAGATTTGCCTGCCTGGACTGGAGAGATTGTCAGATGAGGACAGGTTGAGTGAACTATGGCTTTTCTCTTTGAAGCAAAGTAGGACGAAAGGTGACTTGATGAAGTAATACAAAATGATAAGAGGCGTAGATCGAATGGACATCTAGAGACTTTTAAGTCAAAGATCGTTCCTCAGAACCATTGAGGTAAGCTCGATTTTCAGCTGTATAGAATGGGGCAAAGGGAGAAGTGAAAAGAAGGAAAGGTCTGTGAAGGCAGTAAAGATAAAAAGTTGCTTTCTGGTTAAAGGGACTGTCTTGTGATAGAAGATGATCAAGAAAGAGTCCCTGGAAGGCAGAATAATGAAAGGTGATCTCTTAAAATATTTCCATACATAGACAAGCTGCTCTTACTGTGTCCAAGCCTGCGCTTACTTTGTAATCTTGACTGAATGGGAATGTCATGTGATATGCTTGCTTGTCAGCAACATTGTCAAGTCTGGAACTTTCAGCCTTAACAAACAGCTTAAAGATTTGAGGATTGAGCAAATAATCCATCATTTCTATAAAGCTGTCTTAATGGATTTACAAAGACATTGGAATCTTGTTGAAACATCAGTTTCTGAGAGGGCGTGTCGTGTTCAGAATGTTTCTGGTAATGGAGGAGTCAAACTTGGAGTCAGAGTATTAGGACAAAGAATTATCTGGTTAAAAATGAGATGAAGTGATATTTCTTTTTGCAGAAAGAGGTAAATCTTTGGGAATCTCTGCCTTGGAAACTGTTGATGTTGAGCTATTGAACATGCACAAGGCTTAGGTGGATAGATTTTTTGGACTGCAGTGGAACAGAGGGTTATGGAGATTGGATTGGAAATTGGAAAGGAGATCAAAGATCATATTGAATGGTGGAACAAGACCATATGATTCACTTCTCCCATTTCTTAAATTACAGTGATTTTTGATGTTCACTTAAATGAACATTTAACTTTTAGAAGTGATTTTCTTAGGTTTTGTTTAATCTAAACTTTCCTTTTTGTAGTGGTTACTTGAAAGCAAACCAAGACAGCTGAGAGACTGAGTGGGGAATTGGCACTGTGTGACGCGCTTTTAAAATAACTAAGTTTAAAGTCAAAAAAGGTACATTCGATCCTTTGTTACAAAACCAACAAAGCCGAACAATCTTATAGTGAATAAAAAAAGCTAACTAAACTAAAATTATCAAAATAATGAAATTAATGAAATAAGCATTCTAATTAGTGTAACTAAGCATTCCAATTAACAGTCAACAAAAACCATTCCACAGCTGCCTCTAACTCTCAACTAACTAAGACAAAGAAAATACATGAATATACTCATTTACTTCTACCACTTCCTAACCCATGTGACAAATTACTGTAACCCATAATAAATGCGCAACACAAAATCCAATACAGACAGACAGAAAATAGATACGTGGCTCCTACAATTTTATGCTTCTTGAGGAAGCACACCTATCCACAAACATGGTGCAACATTTTGTCCTAATTTTAAAAAATGCAATTTCTAGTCTATAATGAATAGTTTTATTTACATGTGCTATGAAAGACTCATCAATTACACACTTTTGATGTTATCTAGCAATAGACAAGGCTGTAGTTTTTTAGCCTTCAAGACATAACACTTCCTCAACTACAAGTATTGGTAATTGCTAAAAGGACTACAAGACTATAAAACATAGGAGCAGAATTAGGCCATTCAACCCCTAATTGTTCACTAATTGATCACTTCTGCAAAAGGTAGTTCTTTTGAGGAAGCATGTGGTGTGCGTTGTGTATTTAATATTTCAGTGGTATTTAAGTAATAATGTGAATAACCAGCAACTTTGATGTGTGTTGCTGTAATAATGTAAATATATGGTTTGATTAAGCATTCTTGTTTGTTTAATTCATTACGAGTTTATCTATAAATCAGTGAATTGCTTATGTCATGATGCTACCACGTGATATCTGTGCATCTTGCTGAAGTAAAGAACAAACTAAGACCCATTCTCCTGGGCTCCTGTCTTTTTCTTGCAAGTGGTTTTTAAGTTTTATAGTTACAAAGCAAAACAGGATGAACAGATCCTTCCAAGTAAGTAAGCATCTAAACTATAATCCATATCTATCCATGATGGATCAACTAAAATTGACTTTATATTAACTGTGGAATGATATCATTGAACAATGTAGTCTGCGGAGTTCCAATTACAGCTGTTGTCTTATTAATGCTATTGAATATAATGAGGGACTACGCAGTCATGAGTTGGTGCATACTAGATTGAAATGACACAATTGCATACTCTATAGCATGGTACTGAATTATGGGCAAATGTTGCAGCCTAGCATATTAAAAAAAAAGGTTGAATAAATTATGCATCAGCAAATTCTTATTTTCAGCTATCTGTGTAAAACAGAAGAAAGCTATTTCCCTTAAGTGGGAGAAGTAGAAATGGGGGATGTGTTATTCTGGCCTGCAATTACTGATCTTCTTCCAACTGGCATGGAATGGAACTGGCGGAACACTGGATCAAATATAGCCAACTAGCCTATTAACTGATAAATTATTTGTAAGGCAGGGAGGCTTTAAGATAAAAAAAATAACCTGGCAACTTAGTAAGATTAATTAATAAACAACTCATTCCCCTTTATGTGTGGTATCTCATTCTGAGATGTGTCGTTAAAAGCAATAATGTTTTTGTGTACATCCAGTTGCCATGAATAACAATGAGATGAATGACCAATTTTAACATATATTGAATTTCCTAGTTCAGAAAGGTTTATGAATCAAGACTGCTGGAGAACTTCTGGTCATGGGATCTTTGTGTACCTCTGATCGAGTGGAGGAGACCAATGGAGCCTTGGTTTAATGATTGTAGCATCTGACTTACTCATCTGGACTAGGTTAAAGTGAGGCTTTGTGCCAGGAATGAAGACTTGCAGAATCAGCCTGCTTGAGTTTATAGATTTTTGTTTGTCCTTTATAATTCAGTAAAATGAATTAAATTAGAACACACTGGTTGTTTGGTGCTTCAGTGTATTTATATTGTACAATGATTTCCATTCTTGACTGAGCTGGTAGCGTAAATCCAAATTTGACCCTGACTTGGCTCCAAAACAATGTAGAATAAGATTCCCTAGACAGAAGGGGATACTTATATGGAGTTTGATTTAATTGTTTATCAGCAGGGATTTTCCTATCTTTGTTCTGAAAATATTTGAATTATTGAATTATTGTATTGTTGCACTGACTTGTCACAGTATCATTCTCTAGCTCAAAAACTGGCTTTCAGATGCCTCAGATACTGTTCATTATGTATGCTGTAAAGGAATATCACCCTCTCAGTCATGACCACAATGCTCTCTTTTATGAAGAGACACAGCATTCCTGATTTCCATTGTTGCTGTACTGAATCTGAGACTTGGGCAAACACAGATGGGAATGAGTTTTCTGTCCTATCCCATGTGGAGGAGCTAATACTGAGACATATGTTAATACTGCAATAAAAGTGCTTGTTTTCCCTGCATTTCAGTTGAATTATTCTACATACAAAAATTCTTGCAGCCATACTGAATTCATAGTTTTAAATATGCAAGATAGTTTAGCAGATGACTTTAGCAAATGTCTACACAGTTGGTGTGTACATGCATCTGCAGTGTCTAGGGGTGAGGACAGAAAAAAAAATCTACACATGTAAGTATACAAAGTGACTCCCCCTGTCTTTGAGACACTGAGCAAGATAAATCATTTTCTACCCTGAAGGGAACTTCAGCCCTTCTGTAATGGAATGCTAAGTTTCCATTTAGATTCCCATCATTAAGAAATGATGTACATCTGTACAGGCTACAATTGAATAAAAACATTAGTGTAACTAATATGGTATGAATGAGATATTTATAGGGGCATAACACCTGCATTAGATTAGTCCAAGCTGCAGCCATTCATCATGTAATCTATGTTTTTATCTTCACACCACGCAGCAGAAGTCCAGCTACAAGAGTTTGCAAAATTTCCTGGGTGTAAGAGAGTTTGATTATAGTTTCAAGTGTTTTGTAACATTTAGTCTTTCAAGTCCGATATTTCAATTGTCTTGCCCTTTTTTTATTCCCTCCACTGACTTTCTGCATTTGTGATATTCCACAAATCCTTTGTGATTTCACTTTAGAATTCTTTCTCCGAAGCCTTCTGATGTGCCTCTTATATTTATTGAAGTTTGTTCAAAAAAAATGCCTTCCACTCTGGCCTCTTACCTCTTCTTACCTGCCTATCATCTTCCCCTGGGTCCCCTCCTCCTTCCCTCTCTCCTATGGTCCACTCTGAGGATTCCTTCCTCTCCAGCCCTTTATCTTTCCCACTCACCTGGCTTCTATCCACCTTCCCCTCCCTCCCCACCTTTTCATCCTGGCATCTTCTCCCTTCCCTTCCAGTCCTATACCTATGTTTCATCAATTAGAACAAATCCTTTGATAAGGTGAGACATGAAGAGCTTACAAAAATCCTTCAGCACTTGGACATTGATGGGAATGATATCAGAATCATCAGAATTTTCGGAACAAAGCAGGAATGACAGTTGAAAATGAGACAAGTGATTTTGTCCGGATTAAGAGGGGAGTCAGGAGGGTTGTGTTCTCTTGCCTGACCTATTCAACCTTTGTAGCGAGAAGATTCTGAGAGAAATTAGCAGTAGACCTGGCATGATAATTGGTGGATACAATTTGAACAAGCTACAATACACAGAAGACACAGTGCTGATAGCTACTTCTAAAGAAGAGTTCCAAGAAATACTAGATAAAGTCGTTGAAGAAAGTGTCAAGAGAGGATTGACCATCAACTGCAAGAAGACTGAACATGTGATTGTCACAAAGAAAAAAGAAATACAGAAATGTGAACTGAAAGTGGGCAACAAAACAAATAAACAAACAACCATGGAAGTTCAATTACCCAGGGAGCACGATAACATCTGACGGCTGGGGTGATGCTGAAATTGGAAGGCGGGTTGGGATTGGTAAATGTGTATTTGAGCAGTTGAGCAAGATGCTAAGGAATAACATAGTTTCTAAGGGCATGAAACTCAAGTGTCATGGTGCTGTGTTCATTCCACACTAACATATGGAAGCGAATGTAGAAAAATATCATAACAAAATGAGGGAAGACTCGAAGCTGCAGAAGTGTGATTTTTGAGAATGATGAAAATATTGTGGAAAGACAGAGCATCAAATGAGGCAAAGCTGGAGTAAGAGGAGAGCTCTTACAATCAATCAGGAAACGGCAGCTGGAATTTCTGGGATATGCACTGAGGAAAGAGAAGCTCGAACATCTTGCAGTGATGTGAAAAATTGATGGAAGAAAAAGTTGTGGCTGACAGCGCGTGATATTCATGAGTTACATCAAGGGATGGACAGGCAAAAGTTTTGAAGAGTTTATTAGAAGTTCACCGATTAAAGACAGGTGGAAGACCATGATGCACACATCATGTGACGTGGGACATAATGATGATGATGATGAAGTTGTTATGAGGCTGTAACTGAATGAGAAAGACGGATTCTAGTTTTTTCTTTGTAGGGATTTTATCAGAGGATTGCCCAAAGCCATGTTGGTCACTAGATTTTTTTTAGATGAACTCATTGTTGAATGGCAGCTAATTTCTTCACATTAAATCCTTCAATGAATAAACTACAGCACAGCTAGTTTCTGTAATATTGATTGAGTGAAGACTATTGATAAGGACATTGGTGGAACCCTCTGTTCTTGTTTATTTAGTGCCATATGAACTTTTACATTTAGCTGAGCAGCCAGATGGTGCCTTAATTTAAAGTATCATCAGAAAAATAGCATCCTCGCCCTGTCAAGGCTAAGCAGAAGAGTCAGCCTGCAGCTGATACTCAAGTTTGCATCATTGCTTGAACTGACGATTAGGAAACTATTTTCAGAATTAACAGAAGGATTTACACTGCAGTATTTAAATACAAGGCTATTTTCCTTACTGTTGTACATGGTTTGCACACTGTTTAATATGGTCTGTTTTGTGTGAATCCTCAGCTATGCTGCTATCACTGTGGTTATTTTCTACGTTGGACAAAATCAAGCATACGTGAGCTCTCAGGCGATCTTGGAGTCAGTTTTTGCTGCAGTGACAGCCCCGCATTTCCAGTGGATAAATTGAACCCTTTTAATTGGAGAGTTCGTCGAGTCTTTGCCAGGCACCAACTACCATTGTTATGAAACTAGCAGATTGGTTGTTACAGCATTAAAAGCTGTCGGCAACAGTTTATTGAACTTTGGATTCCAATGTACAGCACCATCCATGGTGCAGAGGTCTTCAGTATGTCACTGACCTATCTGCCTAAGCTATGTGCCTGAGTAGTGAAATTGTGTCTCATAGCTTTCAGACTTCAAAGCTCGAAACTACGATTTACCATTATAAACTCATTATATAAGTGCGATATATATGAAAGAAGATGTTGATGTCCAATTATGCATCTCATATTCCTTTCAAATTTTCATCCATTCTGCATTGAAGGTTGTAACTGGAACTTAAGGTACAGTTGTAGAGATAAGGTAGTCCTCTAGTTCCTTGCCTTACTGATCTTTCCCTGATTACAAACCTTGCTGAAGCTGTTAGTAGATTATTCAGCCAAGGCTCTCAACTGAGTCTAACCTTGTGTTCACTATCTGAGCAATACACAAACACCAATGTATATTGGTCTAACAATTTTCTGCACAACTTGAATCAGTATTATACTGTGTACTCAAGATATTTGAATTTGGTAATAATATTTAGTTGCTCTTTTAGGTTTTGTTTGCATTATCTTAAATGAAAGGAATGCGTCTGCCACAACAGACAGGATCTCCCAGTAGCCACCCACTTCAACTCTGCTTCCCATTCCCATTCAGATATGTCCATACATGGCCTCCTCTACTGCCATGATGAGGCTAAACTCAGGTTGGAGGAGCAACATCTCATATACTGTCTAGGTAGTCTCCAGCCCCTTGGTATGAACATGGAATTCTCCAACTTCTGGTAATTCTCTCCCCCTCCCTTCCTCTACCCCTATTTCACACTACCCCCTCCCCCAGCTCCCTCATGGTTCCGCCTCCTTCTTCTACTAAATGGGTAGTTTTCAGGGCTATGACGTCAATGCTTCCCCTCCCCCACCCCTTTGTCTTTCAAATTACTGGTCTTTCAACTGAAGCTACAAGCATTCTTCAGATCCTTCCCCATCTTTCATTCTTCAGTCCGGACGAAGGGTTCCGGCCCGAAACGTCGACTCATCGTTTCTAACTGATGCTGCCCGACCTGCTGAGTTCATCCAGTGTACTGAAAGTGTTGCTTTGATCACAACATCTGCAGATTATTTTGTGTTTGCAATAAAAATTCAGTTTGGAGGTCAGAGCACCCCCCCCCCACCCCCCGTGTTTCTGTCTTTGGTCTTCGTATTATGACTCAGAAAGTGAGAGGCACAGCAAGAATAGCTATTGTAGGAGATCTTTTTTTGCTTTTTCCCTCTCTTGGAAGCTTTGGGATGAAGAACTTGTGGCAAACGGGCTCAAATCTCTGTTCTACTGGTGTAATGTGGTATTCCAGATTAGAAGCAAACTATATCTTAAAGCTCATAAGTGATTCTGTTTTATATTTACACAATGGTAATCAGCAGAGTGCTGGAAGAGTTCCAGAGCAAAAGAGATACGAGGTCAGAGTGGCAGTTAGAAGAAGAGGAAAGGGGGAGGGGGAAAAGAAATTAAAAAATTACCGAATGAAGAAATTAATGTTCAAGCCATCAGGTTGGAGGCTACCTAGACGGAACATGAGGTGTACCTTCTCCACACTGGAGTGGTGTAGATTTTCACAAATAAAATGGTGTGAGGTGTTTTATGTTCAAGGAAAAGCCGTAACAACTCATTTATTGTTCTCACTGAAACACAAAGTGTGGTAACAGAACTTTGCGTAATTATGTCATCACGTCAGACCAGCCTCTTAAAGTGAACCCCAGCTTAATCTCAGTGGTTGTAAATTATGTAAGTTTCCACCAGTTGTGTTACCCTACAGTGGACGCATTGTGGGAGAAGAGGAGGCCATGAACCAACATGTCAGAACAGGAATGGGGATAGGAATTAAAATGGTGGGCCACTGGGAAATTCCGCTTTTGATGGATGGTGCGGAGGTACTTGACAATTTAGAGGAGGATACATCGGGAGCACCGGATACAATAGACGACCCCAACAGATTTGCAGGGGAAGTTTAAACTCAGCTGGAAGGACTGTTTGGGGCCCTGAGTGGAGGTGAGGGAGGAGGTGAATGGGCATGTGGAGCATTTCTCTTGCTCGCAAGGATATGGGGCAGAAGGGAGATGAGTGGGGAATGAATGAATGGACAAGTGAATCACAGAGGGAGCAATCCCTGCAGGAAATGGAGAGTGGGGTGGAGTTAAAGGTGTGTTTGGTGGTAGGATCCCATTGAATAAAGCGGTAGCTGTGGAGAGTGATGTGTTGGATGTGGAAGCTCATGGAGTGGTAGGTGAGGACAATTGGAACTCTGTCCCTGTTAAGGTGGCAGGATGAGCCTAGATGTTCAGGAAATAAAAGGAGTTGCGGGTGAGCGCAGTAGTAATGGTGAAGGAAGGGAAGCTCCATTCTTTGAAGGAGGAGGACATTTCTGATGTCCTGGAAAGGAAAGCCTCATTTTAGGAACAGATGCTGCAGAGAGGAAGGAACTGAGAAAAAGAAATAGCATTTTTACAGGAGACAGAGTGAGTATAGTCAAGATAGACGTGGAAATTAGTAGGTTATGAAAAGTTGTTGATATACAGTTTATCTCCAGAGGTGGAGAAAGGGGAGAGAGGTGTCAGAAATGGATCAATTTAAGGGCAGGGTGGAAGATGGAGGCAAAGTTGATGAAATTGATGAGCTCCATGTGGGTGCATGAAGCAGCATCAATGTGGTCATCAATATAGCGTAGAAAGAGTTGGGGATCACTACCAGGGAAGACTTGGAACCTAAACTGTTCTACATATCCTGAAAAAGGTGGGCATAGCTAGGACCCATGCGGGTGCCCATGGCTGACCCTTGAGTGTAGCGAAAGTGTTGAGGGTGCGGACAAATTCTGCCAGATGGAGGAGGGTGGTGGTGAGGGGGAGCTGGTTGGGTCTTTTGCCAAGAAAGAAGTGAAGAGTTTTAATCCCTTCTTTATTCATCTGTAATGCAATGCACAAACTGGAGCTGTTTGTTCAATACTTATTCTCTTGATTGAAGTATCATTAGATTTATTTGTCTGTAATGCTCCTCAGGTGGATTAACAGAATTTTAATTTATACTCAGCCTCAAGAGAGTACTGGATGTAACCTTAAGAAATTCTGCCCTGCCGGCAGGATTATTGTACCTGAACTGCTAAATCTACTCAAATCCACTGTCTGGCTGCCTAAAGTCGGTGTGCCTTTTTGATCTGATGTTTTCTGTTTTCATGGTGTCTTTGAGTTTTTGATATCTTAATATGGGTAAGAAGTAATTTCACAGTTGAAACTTTCTATGATAAAGAAAGCATTCTAGCATTACAGAGAGTGACGCCGCTGTGCTGTTGCCTCTAGAGATTTCTAGACATGCAGTGCAAAGAGATTTGCAAGACAGCCGAGGTCTGTGAAGAGGGATCTATTAGAATTGGGAATAATGAAAACGGTCCTGCCAGCAAACATTAAGATTGTTGACAGGAGTGAACTTTTTACAAGATAATTTGTCATCTCCCGTGCGGCAGTCTTTCCCTTTTCCTTGAGCTCATAAAGGTGAAGGATTATGGTGCTGGAGACTTGTGACTTGATGCATGGTGACAGCGACAAGAATTCCTGGGTTAGGTATAGTGTGTTACAGTAGTAACATTTCCTTACATCGCCTCCACTTCGACTTTAATGTTACAGAAATCAAAGTTCCTTCTTCATGCCATTACCAGTCAGGGCTCTTGGACAGTTCTTTTTTTAATTTGATATCTTGAAGTTTACATGGTTGGAAGAGCAGCATAATTAATTCTGGAGCAGGTAGAATACTTTGCCATGGGGGGGCAGTTGTGGAATAAAAGTGTCTGCATAATTTTGTTGAAAAAATAACAAAGAAATGATGTTGTGTAAAACTGAGTGCATCAGTATAACGTAAGGTGGATGAACACTGAAGAAAATGTGCATCTTTTTCCACTATTTTCTGAAGGAATCAATGAATCGGTTATGTTATTTTACATCCCCCAACAATGTGCTTTTTGTTGCCTCTGCCTGAGCTCGTCAGTCTTACTGGTGGAATTGACAAGAAGGCTGAACTTTGGAAACACAGGGTGCTCAGTCACTGGACTATTTCATGCCTAGTTTGATTCTTCGGGCAAATAACGTAAGAATGATGTACCTCCTGCTTGTTTTATTCTTGATGGGGGATCATGTGACTTGTTTCCTAAGATTAATAGCTTTGTTCATTTTAGTGCATTTGGATGAGCAGAGGGAGTGCAATCATTTTCTTCATATTTCTTATCTTTTGGCACAGGAGGCCATTTGGCCCATTGAATGTATTCAGGTTCTCAGAACATTTTCAAGAGCCCCAATTCCTTGTAGCATAAACACCCAAAAGTCTGTAGATGCTAAAATCCAAAGCAACACACACAAAATGCTGGAGGAACACAGCAGGTCAGGCAGCATCTGTGGAAATAAATGGATGATCAACATTTCAGGACTGAGAATAGGTGGGGGGAGGGGAAGGGAGCTAGCTGGAAAGTGATATGTGAAGCCAGGCGAGTAGGGAAGATAATGGGCTGGTGATGAAGGAATCCAGTAGGAGAGGAGAGTGGACCACAGGAGAAAAAGAAGGAGGAGGGGACCCGGGGAAAATAATAGGCAGATGAGAAGAGGTAAAAGGTCAGAGTGGGGAATAGAGGAGGGGGGAGGGGAAATTATTTATCTATATTCATGCCATCAGGTTGGAGGTTACCCAGATGGAATATAAGGTGTTGCTCCTCCACCCTGAGGGTGGCCTCATCTTGGCACAAGAGGAGGCCATGGACTGACAGGTTGGAACACGAATGGGAATTGGAATTAAAATGTTTGATCGCCAGCAAGTCCCACTTGTGGCGGATTTAACCTATTCTCCTGCACTTGGCCTTTACACACCCAATTTTCCTGCCTCTACCACACACCCAGAGTAATTCACAAAGGCTCATTAATTGCCACATAGTGTAGTGCTGAGTGCATTTGCTTTACGGGGTTGGATTCCCACCTCTGTCTGCATATTCTCCCCGTGAACAGGTGGGTTTCCTCTGGGTGCTCTGGTATCCTCCCACATTCCAACGCTGCACATTACAGTTAGTGTTAGTTGTGAACATGCTATGTTGGCACTGGAAGCATGGCGACGCTCATGGGCTGCCTCAGCACAATCCTTGCTAATTTGATATGATGCAAACAATGTATTTCACTGCAGGTTTTGATGCACGTATGACAAATAAAGCTAACCTGTAATTACTTTCTTAGTCCTGATGAAGGGTCTCGGCCTGAAACGTCGACTGCACCTCTTCCTAGAGATGCTGCCTGGCCTGCTGCGTTCACCAGCAACTTTGATGTGTATCACTTTCTTTAATCTTGTAGCCCATCTTCGTGATGGAGTACCCAGTGTAACCTCACAAAGAGAGAACATGCAAACTCCTCATAGATAGTTAGGATTAGGTCAAGCACGAGCTGTTAGAACTGTGCAGAAACAGCTGTATTGACTTTGTTACAGTGCAGTCCTTAGACGTAATGGGAAGACATTAGATACTGATGAGATATTCAAATCTGACTTTGTGATCAAACAGTCACATAAAAAAATGAAGCATCTAAGCGTTTAAAATGTGTGAAGTTTCCCATTGTGAAGGTCCATGAAATGGCATTTTTGGACCACCCAGATTTCACGTACTTGTTATTCACTTGAAAAATGTTTCGGTGCATCACAAAAGCATGAAATAATTCTCATGTTTCAATATGTAGAGCTTAATGTCATAATTCATTGTGAACTGATCTGAGAGTAGTCTGGAGCAATGAGGCATAGTTTCACTTCAAAATGTAGCTCTGCTGTTCACAATAAAATTGTCCCAGGAATATTTAATGAGAGTTGGCTCATGAAAAGAATTTTAAAACTGCTTCTTCGACTATTTCAAAATATATTCTCAACTTTTCCAACCCATTTAGTGAAGATAGAGACAGTTTAGACATCTGCATGCAGCTCTAATGTGCAGATGTTGCTGTTACTGAAATGTGTTAGTTGAACTTGCATAAATTGTAACACTCTTTGGTCAGTAGGACGATCAATAATGTTAGATTGCTGAGTGCAAGCGGCTGTATATCTGGTTGAGTGATGCCTTAATCAGAATTTGAGCTAGGAAGACCGAACTCAACGCAATTGTTGCTAGTTATAAGTCTGGATTTGTCACTTAGTCAATTCTTAGGATCATCGACCCCCTTTTTGATGTTGCCACCCACTACATATTGATTAGACATTGTGAAGTGATTTTGTTTCCTTTTCCCTGATCCATAATGGTTATTGGTTTCAGTATCTGCCATGTTGCAACAAATTGCTGAGGTCTTTGGTGGAGTTCATGTATTTTAGGTTCTCACCATTCAGAGAGCACCCTCACAATTTCACTGTTGGTAAAATATAGGCTGATGAGCCTGGCAGGAAAATGCAGATAGATATAAAAGTCCTATCGGTACTGTGTTGGTTAACTGATCTCAGAGTGGATGAGGTGATGACTTCGCTGAGTAAAAACAAAAAATATTTGAGATATTTGCTCAGCTTGTTTGTTATATTTTTCCCATTTTCCTTTTTTCCTCTGAGAGTGGAGGGCAAGCCCAGGATGACCTGCTGGGCTTGTCTTCCTGCTCTGCATTCCACACTCCCCTCTCATTCTGATCTTCTGTCTGTGTTGTTTTGTCTAACTCTCTAACTGCTCCCATTCCCTTGTTGAGTAGATAACGTTGTTTAGAGCTTATCCCCATGGTCATTCCGGTTTTACCCTATCAGAGTCACACATCTTCATCCATCCTCCCTGCAGTTAAACAAGCCTCCTTTATCTCCTTCCCATTATGATGAAGGGCCTTTGACCTGAAACATTAGCTGCCAAACTATGACATGTTTCTCACTGAACCTGTGGATGTGGGTTCACTTACAACATTTAACCATATAACAATTACAGCACGGAAACAGGCCATCTCGGCCCTTCTAGTTGTGCCGAACTCTTACTCTCACCTAGTCCCACCGACCTGCACACAGCCCATAACCCTCCATTCCTTTCCTGTCCATATATATATCTAATTCAACTTTTAACTACAACATCAAAACTGCCTCAACCACTTCTGCTGGAAGCTCATTCCACACAGCTACCACTCTCTGAGTAAAGAAGTTCCCCCTCATGTTACCCCTAAACTTTTGTTCTTTAACTCTCAACTCATGTCCTCTTGTTTTAATCTTCCCCACTCTCAATGGAAAATGCCTATCCACGTCAACTCTATCTATCCCCCTCATAATTTTAAACACCTCTATCAAGTCCCCCCTCAACCTTCTATGCTCCAAAGATTAAAGACCTAACTTGTTCAACCTTTCTCTGTAACTTAGGAGATGAAACCCAGGCAACATTTTAGTAAACCTCCTCTGTACTCTCTCAATTTTATTGACATCTTTCCTATAATTCGGTGACCAGAACTGTACACAATACTCCAAATTTGGCCTTACCATTGCCTTACACAATTTCAACATTACATCCCGACTCCTATTCTCAATGCTCTAATCAATAAAGGCCAGCAAACCAAAAGCTTTCTTCACCACCCTATCCACATGAGATTCCACCTTCAGGGAACTATGCACCATTATTTCTAGATCCCACTGCTCTACCGCATTTTGAAATGTCCTACCATTTACCATGTATGTCCTATTTTGATTAGTCCTACCAAAATGTAGCATCTCACATTTTTCAGCATTAAACTCCATCTGCCACCTTTCAGCCCATTCTTCTAACTGTCCTAAATCTCTCTGCAAGCTTTGAAAATCTACCTCATCATCCACAACACCACCTATCTTAGTATCATCTGCATACTTACTAATCCAATTTACCACCCCATCATCCAGATCATTAATATATATGACAAACAACATTGGACCCAGTACAGATCCCTGAGGCACACCACTACACACCGTCCTCCAATCTGACACATAGTTATCCACCACTACTCTCTGGCGTCTCCCATCTGGTCACTTCTGAATCCATTTTACTACTTCCATATTAATGCCTAATGATTGAACCTTCCTAACTAACCTTCCGTGTGGAACTTTGTCAAAGGCCTTACTGAAGTCCATATAGACAACATCCACCGCTTTAGCCTTGTCAACTTTCTTAGTAACCTCTTCAAATTTGTCAAACATGACCTTCCACGCACAAATCCATGTTGGCTGTTCCTAATAAGACCCTGACTATCCAGATAATTATATATACCATCTCTTAAGAATACTTTCCATCGATTTACCCACCACTGACATCAAACTCACAGGCCGATAATTGCCAGGTTTACTCTTAGAACCCTTTTAAAACAATGGAACCACATGAGCAATACGCCAATCCTCCGGCACCATCCCGGTTTCTAATGACATTTGAAATATTTCTGTCAGAGCCCCGGCTATTTCTACACTACATTTATGAGAAGTTTATATAGGATAGGAGGGGTATGGCCAACATTCTTTCTAAATTTTTTACAGCTCTGTGGACCAACTATTGCTCTGAGCAGGAAATGTTTATATGGACTGAAAACTGCGCGGCATTTAAAGGTTTATTTTCTCTGTGGTACGCACATCAAACAAACACAAACCACAACTGACAACACAGGTTATCGATGTCAGGAGTGAAGGTAGGACCGATTAGAGATAAAGGCGGGAAGATGTGCCTGGAAGCTGTGGAATTGAGCGAGGTCCTCAATGAATGCTTCTCTTCAGTATTCACCAATGAGAGGGAACTTAATGATGGTGAGGACAATATGAGTGAGGTTGATGTTCTGGAGCATGTTGATATTAAGGGAGAGGAGGTGTTGGAGATGTTAAAAATACATTAGGACAGATAAGTCCCCGGGGCCTGACGGAATATTCCCCAGGCTGCTCCATGAGTTGAGGAAAGAGATTGCTGAGCCTCTGGCTAGGATCTTTATGTCCTCGTTGTCCACGGGAATGGTACTGGAGGATTGGAGGGAGGCGAATGTTGTCCCCTTGTTCAAAAAGGGTAGTAGGAATAGTCCGGGTAATTATAGACCACAGAGCTTAACGTCTGTGGTGGGAAAGCTGTTGGAAAAGATTCTTAGAGATAGGATCTATGGGCATTTAGAGAATCATGATCTGATCAGGGACAGTCAGCATGGCTTTGTGAAGGGCAGATCATGTCAAACAAGTCTGATAGAGTTCTTTGAGGAGGTGACCAGGCATATAGATGAGGGTAGTGCAGTAGATGTGATCTATTTGGATTTTAGTGAGGCATTGACGAGGTTCCACGTGGTAGGCTTGTTCAGAAAGTCAGAAGGCATGGGATCCAGGGAAGTTTGGCCAGGTGGCTTCAGACGAAGTCCTGACGAAGGGTCTCGGCCTGAAATGTCAACTGCACCTCTTCCTATAGATGCTGCTTGGCCTGCTGCGTTCACCAGCAACTTTGATGTATGTTGCTTGAATTTCCAGCATCTGCAGAATTCCTGTTGTTTGGGCTTCAGAACTGGCTTGCCTGCAGAAGGCAGAGGGTCGTGGTGGAGGGAGTACATTCAGATTGGAGGATTGTGACTAGTGGTGTCCCACAAGGATCTGTTCTGGGACCTCTACTTTTTGTGATTTTTATTAACGAACTGGATGTGGGGGTAGAGGGGTGGGTTGGCAAGTTTGCAGATGACACAAAGGTTGGTGATGTTGTGGATAGTGTAGAGGATTGTCGAAGATCGCAGAGAGACATCGATAGGTTGAAGAAGTGGGCTGAGAAGTGGCAGATGGAGTTCAACCCGGAGAAGTGTGAGGTGGTACACTTTGGAAGGACAAACTCCAAGGCAGAGTACAAAGTAAATGGCAGGATACTTGGTAGTGTGGAGGAGTGGAGGGATCTGGGAGTACATGTCCACAGCCCTGAAAGTTGCATCACAGGTAGATAGGGTAGATAAGAAAGCTTATGGGGTGTTAGCTTTCATAAGTCGAGGGATAGAGTTTAAGAGTCGCGATGTAATGATGCAGCTCTATAAAACTCTGGTTAGGCCACAATTGGAGTACTGTGTCCCGTTCTGGTCACCTCACGATAGGAAGGATGTGGAAGCATTGGAAAGGGTACAGAGGAGATTTACCTGGATGCTGCCTGGTTTAGAGAGTATGCATTATGATCAGAGATTAAGGGAGCTAGGGCTTTACTCTTTGGTGACAAGGAGGATGGGAGGAGACATGATAGAGGTGTACAAGATAATAAGAGGAATAGATAGAGTGGATAGCCAGCGCCTCTTCCCCAGGGCACCACCGCTCAATACAAGAGGACATGGCTTTAAGGTAAGGGGTGGGAAGTTCAAGGGGGATATTAGAGGAAGGTTTTTTACACAGAGAGTGGTTGGTGCGTGGAATGCACTGCCTGAGTCAGTGGTGGAGGCAGATACACTCATGAAATTTAAGAGACTACTGGACAAGTATATGGAGGAATTTAAGGTGGGGGTTTATATGGGAGGCAGGGTTTGAGAGTCGGCACAACATTGTGGGCCAAAGGGCCTGTAATGTGCTGTACTATTCTATGTTCTATGTTCTATGTCAGGCAGTCAAAACAACTGACAGGTACAATGACAAAAATAAAATGTTTTGACTCGATGGCATCGGTGATCAGTGGGCTGGTGGTTTATTAATAATAAGCTACCAACTTCCATTATGTGCTTATTGTTACAATTTGTAACAGTGTTGTAACTTGAAACACTGACAACGGTAAGTGCATTGAAGCTGTAAAATGTTTCAAAGTAAAGTTTGTGATGTTTATTATTTAGAAATTTTATGAATTATATTTATTAATGCATGATTAATTATAGGATTTTTCACAAATAAATTAACATAGATTTCAAATTATATTAGTATAATGTCAAAATTATATTAAAATTATCTAAAAGAAAATTCCATCTGTATGGCAACAAAGGCTATGGGGGTGGGGGAGAATTTCATTTACAGCGCGGCCATGCGCCTGCGCAGCTTAGAGAGAATAGTAGGTTTGGAGGGCTATAATCCAGGTGCAGGTCAATGGAACCAGGCAGAATAACATCTCAGCATGGATGAGATGGGCCAAATAGCCTGGTTCTATACTGTAGTGATATATGACTCTACAGTAATCTTGATTTTCAGCATTCCCACGTTAGAATTGAGATGAAAGTTTATTGAAGTTTTATTGCATTCTGCAAAAGCCATGATTCTCACTAAGAACCTGAACACTTCCCACATTATGTTCCTGAGTTAATGTAATTTTGGGACTGGTGGTGTTGTTTGTGGCTTAGGTACCAAAGGTGAATGTAGTCTAATAAATACTGCAATCGAGGTTGGAATCCGATCCTGGCAAATGAATGCAGTCTGCCTGAAATAAATTTCAGAGTAGTTTAAAATATGACAGGTCTATTGCAGCACTCAACTACCTTATTTATTTTAGACTTGTAATAGAATAAAATTGCAGGATGTTGTTTAAATATACAGTAGGTTATTTGGCAATGTACGAGGATATGTATTAATTTGCACACTGGTAGGTTGGTCAACAAGGTGAGATACTATCTGCATAGACTGTAGTAATTATATTCCTTCATGTATGATGTTTCTTCAGTTTTACCAGTTTCATTTATCAGGATTGTTTAAAGTACTTGATTCCCATAGAATTTTACATGAAATGAACTATTATTAATAAGCATTGGTAATGAATTATTCTTCATATTGTACAAAACTAATTTACTTTAGGCTTCCAACATGGTTTCCTGCACTTACGTTAATTTTACAATGCTAAAAATTTAAAATGGTCTCCCGAGGTTTTGACGATTGAGACTTTGAAAAGGATGTGATTAGATCCAGTTTATGGCAATTGTGGTTAATCTCGTGTCCATGTTAAAAGCTGGAATTAATCTGAATTTTAAGTTTGAATAGAGTGACATTGGGTGTAAAAATAATGGAAATGTGACAACAGACTTTTAGCTTCAAATACACATCATCTGTCATGTGTGACTTGAATTCAACAGGTTTAGTAGAACACAGGTTGGGAAGAATTGCAAGTTAACTGTGAGTACTGTTAGATGATGGAAAAGAAAATGCTGAAAGGGCAGAAGACATGACTTGCTGCAGGTAGTGTCACGGGAAGTTACAGAATTTTGAGAATAGAGAAGTACATATTAATGCAGCCTTAATCATAAGCTGTATTCTAGATCATTGTAAGGCAGGTAGCCATGCCATTGTAGAAAAACTTCCCAGAGTATCCCTATCACCTTGCTACTCTAATTATACTGGAAAGGTTTGATATACTGTCTTCACTGGTGCTCCCTGGAAGACAGTAATGTCATCCACATTGGTGTGGGGCGACAGTCACATTTGGACTAGATCAGTTAAGTATAGCAGGTTGCCATCCTGAAAGCATGTAGATAAATTACAATCCCCCAGCTTATTGGTCCCTTTAAGTGATTACTGTAATTAAAAAAAAATACCAATAGGAGTATTTTACACTGTTCCTTGGATTATCTCACTATCTGGGTGGAACTTGAAAGGTTCTGAAAGTTCGGAAGTCTTAGCTTCCTTGTGAGCGAATGAATTCCAGGTCTCAGTGCCTTCAGATCAGATTACCATATCGCTACTCTGCGTTGAAATGACATCACCTGGTGAGGTTCGGTTAACTTGATGGGACAATTTGGAAGAAAGTTAAACGTCACTCATATTGATGTGGGACTGAAGTCACGTTTATGTTGGGTTGAAAAGCAAAAAAAAAAACAAGTAAGACTGCTAGTAAATAATTTTAACTTTTCAAACACCTTGCTCAACCTCTTAATCCCAAAGGAATATAAAGGTTAATGCAGCCTCTGCCCATGACTTAAAACACAAAGGTTAGGTTTTCGTAAACACGAGCAATTCTGTGGATGCTGGAAGTCTTGAATAACGCACAAAATGTTGGAGGAAATCAACAAGTCAAGCAGCAGCTATGGAGGGGAATAGATAGTCAGTAGATTTTTAAAAACGAAGTTTTATTTCTCAAACAGTTATGTGGGATTCTGATTCTTTGGATTGTTGGTTCAGGCTTCGGAGTATTTATCTAAACACTCAGTTATGACTTTGCCATGATCGATTTTATTATATTTTAATATATTGTCATTCTTGGTGCTTTGAGGCATTTTCTCTCTAAATTTACTGTCTCATTATGTGAGGGCCTTCGTCGTTCAGAGTTGACCATGAATATTGCATCTTAGCTGTCGAGATACACTAGCCTGGGCAGTACAATATGGAGAGCAAGCTGTTGCCCATGTGGCAAGCTCCCCCTCTCCATGCATCTGATGAACCATAAGGAACGGCAGAGACCGATATAGTTTGGTACCAGTAATGTCAGCATTGAACTCAAAGTAGGACTGCCTTAGAGACTCCAGCTCCGGACTTTTCCCTCGGGGTTTACGCTCAAAGCCTTCCCCATGAGTGGGTACAGCCGCAAGGCAGCAGAGTTTGTGATCAGAGTTTTCCTTCTCTTAGATGAGCTGCCAGACAAGGCTGACGAGTCCCATCTGTCTGAAATGACTGGTTTTAAGGCACCAATAACCTGTCTTTGCCTCTTCTCCTCTCAGTAGAAACAGTTCTAACAGGCTTAGTAGCTAAGCCACATGTGAAGGCCAGGAGCTGGGTTTAGTTGTCAGAAGCTATTTGAGGTGTACGCCATTGGAAATATTTAGTAGGTAGTGGGAGCTTGTCCTCATTCCCACCCCTGGCTATAATTCTTAAAGATATTGCAAGGACCAAAGCGAAACAAGGACTTGAGAAAGAAGGATTGTACTTTTGATGACTTGTTTTTGAGTTGCATAAAGAAAGTTCGATTTTCCCTCAGCACAAGCTAACCTCTTACAATTCATGCCGTCTTCTCTTCTCAGTGTAAAGTGTTCTTTGTCCTTAGCTGAGATGTCAAGACTGCATGCTCTTATAATATTGGGGTGGCACGGTAGCATAGTGGAAAGCACATTACTAGCAACCTGAGTTCAATTCCCACCACTGCCTGTATCTCCCTCTGACCATGTGGGTTTCCTCCGGGTGCTCCAGTTTCCTCCCACCGTCCAAAGGCGTACAGGTTGGTAGGTTAATTGGTCATTGTAAATTGCCCCATGATTAGGCTAGGGTTAACTTTGGGGGATTGCTAGGTGGCATGTTTCGAAGGGCCTAGAGAGCCTAATCCACGCTGCATCTTGAATATGTAGATAGATAGATAGAGATTTTAAAATTTTATTTTATATTTAAAGATGCAGCATGATAACATGCTCTCTGGCCCAACAAGCCCACTGCTGCCTGATTACACCCATGTGACCAATAGACCTACTAACCCATAGGTTTTTGCAATGTGGGAGGAACCCATGTGGTAACGGGGAGAACATACAAACTCCTTACGGACAGCAGTGGGAATTGAACCTGGTTCGCTGGCACTGTAATAGCATTACGCTAACTGCTGCATTACCGTGTCCCTGGAGACGTTTGTTCTTGGTGACATAGGTTTATGTTAAACATAGTTTTAACATAGGTTTATGTTAAAAACTGTTGCACACTTTAGATTTAAAATAAACAACAGATGGAATCAGGTTTTCTATTGATGATGTTCATTTCAAAGCTTACCTTTGGAATAAATATGTCACCAAAGTTACAAACCATGTAATTTGACCTTGATTGTTAACCCAAGAAAGAATGGAAGCAATGGAGTTTGTGGTGGAGGCTGGTGAGTACAGCTTTGATGTCCTCATTGCTTAGTCAAAGGGAGAGGCTGCACACCCAGTGCTGTACATCAGGCCAATAGTCAGGGTAGCACTGAAATGACTGCTGAAAGAGCGTACTGCAGTACTAGAATGAGTGAAATGATTTATAGATAGGAAACCTGAAACAATTAGAGAGTGAGAGAAACACGTCTTGATGCTTCTGGTATGAAACTGCCTCAGTGACTTAGTGGGAGAGCACCATTATCTGTTTCAAACTGCATCAGTGTCACATTTAAGCAGCATTTTAAACAGCACAGTGCTAGATTGAACTGAACTGAAGTGCCAGCGGCAGGGTCCTGGAGTCACAACTTCCATGAACCTTAAGGGGCTCGGTAAGGCTCCCTGGTCACCTCTTTAGCATGTGACCTCACATAATTTCAACAGTGTCCGACAGTTACTTAGTTTAACTGATTGCAGATTTGCACTTTCACCTGGACTGGCTCTGCGGCCTGCGGTTAATGAAGGCCACAGCACTAAATTGAACTGAACTGAACTACTCTGAACACTCCTAGACTATTTTGAGGAGTCTGTGGTTTGATGTTTAACATTCTGTCAGTTATTCACTCGTTTTTTGCCATTTGCATGATTTGTTCTTTTTTATTGCGCGTTGGGTGTTTGATGTAGGGTCCATGGTGTTTCTTGGTTTCATGACTGCCTGCAGGAAGACAAATCTCAGGGTTGTATACTGCATAGATTTTTTGATGATAAGTGTACTCTCAATGATCTATATGTAATTTGGCCTAAATATTAATAATTTATTGTGGATATGTTATTCTCAGCGTACTATATACTATACTGTGTAGGATTGCAGGGTGGAGATACGAGTCTACCGAAGGAAGTGTAAGGCGCTCCTTCCCTCCACTTGCCTGCAGGTCACCCTTGGGAAAGGTGTATCATTTGCTTAGCCCACCCCGCCCCCCCCGGCCCCCATCAGGGTCACGTGAAGCAATGGGAGCAGGTGGTGGATGGTCGTATGAGCAGTTGGTGCCTATCACAAGTCTTGGTTATGGGACCACTGATGCCAGGCAGACAGTCTCTGAAGAGTATTGATAATGGCTGGGGTCACCCATCTTGTAAAGACCCTGCCCAGAAGAAGGCAATGGCAAACCACTTCTGTAGAAAAATTTGCCAAGAACAATCATGGTCATGGATAGAGAAAAGAAGGGAAGAGTTTATTGACTAAAGACAGGTTGAGACCATGATGGGCCACGTCATATGACATGGGACATAATGATGATGAGTACATACCAATTATGACCTGGTTTGTTTCTGTTTCGTTGTTATACATTATCTGCAATCTTTTATCCAGTGTACAGGGGACTATGTAATACACAGCGATCATGACATTTCCATTACCATGATTACACATGACCTATGTGATGACTATTATTTTATCCATAATTGAATGATTGATTGTATTTATTGTAATGGTGCACAGCCAACATATTATTAAGGATCAAAAAACAAGGAAAGGGTGATGGACTAAAATATTCCCCTGTATTATGTTTTGGAACAAAGCTTCCCATTAGGAACTACTATTAATAGCAATTTTGCAATTTTCATGCTTGTTTAAATACACAGATTCAAAGTTGCTCAGAAATTGTCTTGATCTAACATAAGTATCCTTAGCTGTGCATACAGGGAATTTCTAGTGTAGTTTCTGTTGCGGTTATTTTGGAAGCAAGTATGTGCAATATTCTCTTTGTTACTAGTGGCATATTGACTGAAACATCTGGTTCGTACCTTGGGATCATCATTGTCATTGTGATTGGCCGACGGGATCTTAGCCAATTTTCAGGCGATGGTCCCTTCAACAGCACATAGCTTGTACAACACCGGTTACAGATGAGGGTCTAATCTACTTGGCTCCAGTCCATTGAGATTCTAAACTTGCTCAGTAATTTGTATAATTTAAGAAAAAGACTTATGATGCCTATAATGTAGGATGTCGAAACAGGCCTCTAGTTGTGAAGATTAAATATTCAGTGCAGTTGTTGATCATTTATTTTAAAGAAATTAAGGTGGTTATGATCTGAATAAATGATGCCATTTACAGACTTCTGAAGGAGTTGAGAATTTTTGTAACTCTGATGTGAACATTTGAGCGATATTTATGTTAGGTAGGCAAAGAGAAAACACAGCATGACAAGTACAGTGGAGATAAGGGGAAATTAACTAGGATGTTGCCGGGACTGGAGAACCTGAGTTGAATCGTTTAAGACTTTATTCTTTGGAACATAGACGATTGAGGGGAAATTTGATAGAGGCATACCAAATTACGAGGGATATAGAGAGGGTAAATGCAAGCAGGCTTTTTCCACTGAGGTTGGGTGGGACTATAACTAAAGGTCATGGGTTAAGGGTGAAAGGTGAAATGTTTAAGGGGTAACTTCTTCACTCAGTGGGTGGCGAGAGTGTAGAATGAGCTGCCAGCGGAAGTGGTTAATGCAAGCTTGATTTCAGCATTTAAGGGAAATTTGGATAGGTACATGGATGGTAGGGGCATGAAGGGCTGTGGTCCGGGTGCAGGTAGATGGTACCAGGGCATTTTCTGAAGTTATATAGAATATAACAAATATTAATTTCAACAGGAACCAGTCTTCAGGTCTGAATATGAATTGCAGATTGAACTCAAAATGCAGCTCAGGACAATGGTTTTCTTGGAGCTGTGGACTGGAGTTGATTGCAAGCCAGGAGACACCCATTCACCTGAGATGTCCGCATATGCATGAATGCAGCTCACGGGCTGCGGTGATTAACACTCATTTTGGGTGTGTTGGCGTGAAGATATTGTGTTTGAAGTTTATGTGCAACTCAAAGGTAGCATTATGAATGCATTGTAACCGTAGAAATTGTCCTGTTGCTACCTTTGTTCTTTAACATATAAAAATGTCATGCAATATTGGGTCAGGAGGTCTCTTCTTCCAAGATTGTCTCCTGCTTGTTTTGCTAAATAAAGACTTCTATATCCACCAGCTGCAGTGTCTCTCAGGTGGCTTCATTTACAGTCACAAGAAATGGGAGTAGGCGGTTTAAATAGCTCGACAAAGACTAGATTGGCCAAAAGGCCTGTTTCTGTGCTGTACTTTTCTATGACACTAAGCGTCCATTGATGCTGCAATCTGGAGCAAAGAAACAAACTTCTGGAGGAACTGGGTGGGTCAGGCAGCATGTGTGGAGGGAGAGAGATGGTTGACATTTCAGATACAAGACCCTGAATCAAGACTGAAAGTACAGTGATCCTGAGAATAATTTGTTATAGTTACGTGGGCTTCAAAAATGCTATTGATGAGGTGTGGCACAAATCATTTGCAGCTCAGGATGAAGAAACATATTCATAAATCTGCATAATAAGCACAGCATCACAGCATGGCAGCATAGAAGGGTGTTACAGTAGCAAAACAGTTCATGTAATGCTTTACATTGCCATCTATCTGGGTTCAACACAGGCCGCTGTCCGTAAGGAGTTTATATGTTCTCCCTGTAACTGCACCACTTTCCTCCGGGTGCTCTGGTTTCTTCCCATATTTTAAAGATACGTGGGTGAGTTACTAAGTTGTGGGCCTGCCATGTTAGTAAGTTGTGGGCCATGTTAGCGCAGGAAACATGATGACACTTGTGGGCTGCCCCCTGCAGAATCCTTACTCTGTGTTGGTCGTTGATACAAACAACACATTTCACTGTATATTTTGATGTAGATGTAACAAAACAGCATGCGCAATATGCTGGAGGAACTCAGTAGGTCAGGCAGCATCTATGGAAATGAATAGACGGTCGACCTTTCAGGCCGAGTCCCTCCTTCAGGACAGGAGTCCCTTCCAGGAGGGTCTCGGCCTGAAACATCGACCGTTCATTCTTTTCCGTAGATGCTGCCTAGCGTGCTGAGTTCCTCCAGCATTTTGTGCGCATTCCTTTGGGTTTCCAGCATCTGCAGAGTTTCTCATCTTTATGTCACCAATAAAGCTTGTCTTTAAAGTTCACAATAGTTAAAAATCTTTGATACTAAAGGAATAAGCAGAGTAATGGAGTGTGAATTGTTGAGTGGTTTATAACCATAGTACTTCAGAGCTAAAGTTGTTTGCTCCCACCACACCTTTTCAAACTTTTCCTTGAATATATCACTTAAAATGCCTTTAAAAGATTTCACAGAAATAGCACCCTTGGGAAGTAGATAGTGATATAAATCTGATTGTAGGACTAAACCGATTATAGAAATGTTAGAAAAAAGGCAGAGTTCAAAGTTCAAAGTAAATTTTATTATCTAAGCACATATATGTCACCATATACCACACTGAGATTCATCTTCTTGTGAGAGTACTCAGCAAATCTGTAGAAAAGTAACTATAACAGGATCAATGAAAGATCAACCAGAGTGCAGAAGACAACAAACTGTGCAAATGCAAATATAAATAAATAATAATAAATAATTCTGTAGAATATAAATAAGTACGAATAAAGGCAAAGTGATGAAAGTGATTAGTAATTGACAATAGAAAACTAGAAATATCAATGAGTTTAATTATCTCAGAACTATCATTATGTGGGACATAATGATAAAGAGAAGCTGAGACTGAAGTTTGCCAATCACTCAATTAGTAATAAGAAAGAAAATCTAGATGAACAGCCATATTTCACTGAATTTTGAATTGGACTATCTGAACACTGTTCATCACATTCCGTTACAGCTGTGAGACATGGACATTAAACAAAAAGAGAATATAATAGAATTTAGGCGTTGAAATGCAAATTTCTGCTTCATTTTTCATACATTGACTGGTGCCAAGCTGCAAGTTATTTCAGGAAATTGGAATCCAGGAAGTGTTGTTGGAGGCTGTGTGAGCAATGGAGTTGCGTGGTTTGGACACATCATGAGAAAGTTGCTCAGCCTTGCCCACGTTCCACAAAGTGACTGATGGGAGATAATACATTAGTGGTGGAGTTAGTGGGTGGAGGTGTTGGTCAGCCTTACTATTTGGGAAAGTAACTGCTTCTGAGTCTGGTGGTCCTGGTGTGGATGCTACATAGCCTGTGGGACATAGAGTCCATGAGCTGGGTGTGTGGAATCCCTTACTGGTTCTTTTCCAGCACCTTCCTGCATATACATTATGTCCTTGGTGGCAGGTAGGCTAGTGCTAGGATGTGTTTTGACTACCCGTTGTGGAGCCTTCCTATCCACAGCAGTGCCGTTTCTGTATCAAGCAGTGATGCAGTTTGTTAGGGTGCTCTCTGTTGAGCATCTGTAGTACGGTGTGAGTATGGATGTGCGAAGGCCAGCTCTCTGGCATCTTCTCAGAAAGTAGAGGCATTGGTGAGCTTTCTTGACTGTGTAGGATCTGTTCTAGGACCATGAGAGGTTGAGATGCTGCCTGGCCTACTGCGTTCACCAGCAACTTTGATGTGTGTTGCTTGAAATTCCAGCATCTGCAGATTTCCTCGTGTTTGCGTTCCATGAGAGGTTGTGCAAGATGTGCACTCCCAGGTGTCTGAAACTGCTTGCAGCTTCCACTACTCTGCCGCTGACGTAAAGGGGGGTATGAGTGGTGTGAGTCCTCCTGAAATTGATAATCATCTCCTTTGTTTTGTCGACATTAAGGAAAACATTATTTGCCCGGCACCAGGCCTTGAGCCCTTCCACCTCCTCTCTCCAGGCAGTGTCACTGTTGGTGAATAACCGCACCATGTCATTGGCGAACCTGATGATGTGATTGCTCGGGTTTCGGCCGTGCAGTCATGTGTGAGCAGAGTGTACAGCAATGGGCTTAGCACACCGCCCGGGGGGAGGGGACACTCACGTTGAGGATGTTGTGGAATATAGAGTAGTTGTGCATCTTGACTATCTGAGGTCTGCTGGTTAGGAAGTCCAGCACCCAGCTGCAATGTGGTGTACTTAGACTGAGGAGTAGCAGTTTGTTCACCAAAGTTTGTGGGGCAATAATTTTGAACACCAAACTGAAATCCAGAAAGAACATTCTGACGTAGGTGACTTTGTTTTCGAGGTGTGTCAGGGCCAGGTGCATGACAAACGCTACGGCGTCTTTTGTAGAGCGGTCTGTTGGTAAGCACATTGACGAGTGTCCAGTGCAACAAGAATGGAGTTTTTGATTTGTGCCATTGCGAGCCGTGCAAAGCAGTTCATGATGACTGGTGTCAGTGCCATTGGATGGTAGTGGTTTAGTTCTGAATGTGTAGAGTTCTTTGGTACAGGGATGATGGTGGCTAATTTGAGGCACTTGGGAACAGCAGCCCGGATGAGTGTAGCAATGGAGATGTCCATGAAGACATCAGTGAGCTGGGTGCATGCATCCTGAGCACTCGCCACCAGATGGTGTCTGGCTTGGCTGCCTTATGAGGGTTGACTTTCTGCAGAGTCTTCCTCACAGCGGCTGCTGTTACAGACAGTGGCTGCTCACCTGGGCCGGGGGCTTAGCTTTCGTGGCTGCCGTTGTGTTGCATGCCTCAAAGTGTGCAGAAAAATTGTGTGGAGCAGCAGGGAGGGAGGCATCACTGGTACAGTCGACACTGTTTTCCCTTGCATGGTCAGTAATGCCCTTGATGCCCAGCCACATATGCCAGGTATTGATTTTTTTTTGTGCATAGGCAGTCCTTGCCCCCTGGATGCTTGAGGTGAGGTTTCTCCTGCTTGCTCTGAGAGCTGTTCTGCCATCGGACTTGAAGGCAGTATCCCAGGCTATCAGTAGGGAGTGCATGTCTGCGTTCAGCCCGGGCTTCTGGTTGGGCTGTGAGATGTCCATTTTTTGAGGTACCAACATTGTCTACACACTTATGACAGCTGACGACAGATGACACACATTTCTCAAGGTCTGTGTCTACTCCGTTTGTGGCGGCCTCCTTGAACATCTGCCAGTCGGTCCATCCAAAACGGTCCTGGAACATTGAGATTGTCTCATTAGGCCCTGCAGTGACGGTCCTCTTGACTGGTATCTCCACTTTCAGCAGCGGTCGATTTGCTGGGATTAACAATATGAAGATGTGGTCGGAGAGGCCAAGATGAGGATGTGGGAGGGTTTTGTAAGTACCGCAGCTGTTCGTTTGAACATGGTCCAGTCTGATCCCCTGGTGGTGACATGTTGCTGGAATTTGGGTAAAATGTCCTGCAGGTTAACATGATTGAATCTCCTACAGTTATGAAGAGACCATCTGGATGCTTGTTTTGTAGAGGCATCGGGAAACCAATATTCAGGAGTAGACTGGGCTTACAAATTCAAAGTTCAATATAAATTTATTATCAAAGTACATATATGTCACCATATACAACCCAGAGATTCATTTTCTTGTGGGCATTCTCAATAAATCCAATATCTATAATAGAATCGATGAAAGACTGCACCAACAGAGCGGACAACTAGTGTGCAAAAGACAACAAACTGAAAGTACAAAAAAAGAAAATAATAATAATAATAATAATAATAAATAAGCAATAAATATCAAGAACACAAGATGAAGAGTCCTTGAAAGTGGGTCCATTGGTTGCGGGAACAGTTCAGTGATGGTGCAAGTGAAGTTGAGTGGAGATATCTCCTCTGGTTCACACAAAGCTCGATGCCTAGGGACTGACTTGCCAATGATAATTTTGCAAATTGATGTGACAGATGGAAGTCAAATGAGATGCATTATATTTCCCATTCACTAGATCTCAACCTTAGAATAAACCCATTCCTGCCAGTATGATATGCTCATACAGATGCCATCTCTGAAACAAAGTGATTAACTTGAAACTGCAGGCAGCTTTTTGCATTCATTTGGAATTCAGTTTCAAATCTTCCTTACTTAGCAACTAAAGCAGTCATAGAAAGGTGCATTGATGCATAAAACCAGTGCATTTTAATGCATTTATCAGCAATTGTATCACAGCTTTTGTATCTCTTTTCCACAGTACACTATTTTAACATTCCTGAGAAACTTGGAGTTTTGAAACTTTAGACAAATAACCAAAGGTATACTTGGTAAGAATTTTGACTTGTATCATTTTTAAGAGCCAAATAAATGCATTTTTTGCATTGAAGTTATAAGATACAGCAAAGGACTTCCCATATCAATGCCAACCATCAGCTACCTAGTTATACTAATCCAATTTACCAGGACTTGATCCATCACCTCCTATCCCTTGGTGATTTAAGCAGTTGTCCAGATGATTTTTAAACCTTGTGAGGGTACCTATCTCCACCACCTTCTCTAGACAGTATGTTCCAGATTGTTAATGTCTTACATTTCCTCAGATCTCCTTTGAACCTTGTATCTCCCACCTTAAACTTGTGACATTTGTTCCTCCTATGTCCAAAGGAAAAAGCAAACCCAGTGTATCCAGTGTCTCCTCATTCGTGAAACATTCCATCCCTGGCAACATCCTGGTGAATCTCCAGTACAATCATGATTTTCCAGTTGTGTGGTGACCCCCAGATGTGCTCATTATTTTCCAGCTGTGGCTTAACTGATATTTGGTCAAGTTATTCGAAATTCTTATACCCTATGCCCAACTAATGAAGGCAAACATCCAATATACCTTCTTCAGAACTCTATCTATCCTACACTCAAGAGGATTGAATTCCATCTGCCATTAGTCTGCCCAAGTTATCAGCCAATCAATATAATTCGGTAGCCTCAGACAACCCTCCTCACTATCAACAGTTTCGTTTTCAATATTTATGATGTGAATGAGCTGAAGGCCTGTATTTGTGCAAAGTCCTTTATTGATGTTGTCCCTGAAATCCAACACTGCACAACCAAGGATGCATGAGTCACTTAGCTGATTGAAATTTGGAGCTGAGTAGAGAACGTTTCACTGTTTCATTCTGTTTTGCTGTGTGTGTGCGCGACAGTGAATTCTGTATGGTAGACCGTGCATTAATTGTATAAGAGCTTTGAGTATTTTGTGTTCTTTTTTGACTCTGTTGACAATGTAATCATTGAAACTTCACTGGATGTATTACACTTTGTCCGGTGGATATGCTTTGTAATGTGGATACATTTTGTCTGGTGGATACGGTTTGTCTGGTGAATACACTCTGTCCATTGGAAATGCTTTGTAATGTGGATGCACTTTGTACAGTGAATACACTTCGTAAGATGGATATACTTTGTCCATTGGATACGCTTCATCTGGTGAATACACTTTGTCCAGTGGCTACACTTTGTCTGATGGATACACTTTGTTCGGTAGATATGCTTTGTAATGTGGATGCACTTTGTCCAGTGAATACATTTTTCAAATCCAGTAAAACTTAAAAAAGGCAAGTATTGAACTGGCATTTTTTGTGCCCATTCCACACATCCAGGATTCCTGATCCTTGAATTGTGTAAATTTTTACTGTGCAACAGAGATCAGTAATTCAATTCGAGTTCAATTATCATTCAACCATACATGAATACTCATGAATACATCAAACAAGACAGTGTTACTCCAGGGCTAAGGTGTAACCAACATATCACACACAGCACAAAGCATACCTAGCATGCATAAGATATGTAAGATATCAGTAAAATGCAAGCATGCGATAAAAAAAAGTCCAGACCCTGAGTCCATGTATGCTACAGAAATGTGCAGTCAATAACAATACATGTGGTACCTTGCTAATATATGCAATTCATACATAATTCATAATTTGTAATGAATTATGTAAATAAACAAGGATGCTTGATCAACCAATAAATATACAAGATTACTCAAATTTTACTTAATAAATACTCAACATGTGGGAGTTGGGGTTGGTGGCACAGGGGTCACAGTGACGAGGGCAACACAGCATAGAAGCATTCTAACCTTGCCATCTGTAACACGTTGATGAAATGATTTTAATACTTCAATTTACTGATCTCTCTTGGGTTGTTTGTAACTCATTTAGCTTTTAGTGAAATAGATTCAATTGTTTATTAATTTTATTGCCAAAGTAGAAGAGAATTAATTCTGCTGTTGTTTTGTTGCAAGGTGACTTGAGAGACATGCATACCACAGGGAAAAAGATAAATTAGTGTGCTTTACATGTATAACTCTGTGGCAAAGCACAACTCCAATGCCATATTTCAGTTAGCTGACAACACCACTGTCGTAGGTCGAATCAAAGGTGGGGTCAAATTAGCATATAGGAAGGAGATTGAAAGTCTGGCTGAGGGGTGCCACAACAACATCTCACTCAATGTCAGCAAGACCAAAGAGCTGATTATCAACTTCAGGAGGAGGAAACTGGAGAATCATGAGCGAGTGCTCACTGGGGGATCAGAGGCGGAGAAGGTCAGCAACTTTAAGTTCCTTGGTGTTATCATTGTAGAGAACCTGTCCATCCAAGGCCCAGCACATAAATGCAATTACAAAGAAAGCATGGCAGCACCTCTACTTCCTCAAGAGGTGGTGAAGGTTCAGCATGATAGCTACAACTTTGATAAGTCTCTATAGATGTGTGGTGAAGATTATGTTGACTGACTGCATTGCAGCCTGCTATGGAAGCACCAATGCCCTTGAACAGAAAATCCTACAGAAAATAATGGTCCAGTCCATCATGGGCAGAGCCTTCCCTGCCATTGAGCACATCTACATGAAGCATTGTCACAAGAGAGCAACATCCAATATCAGGGTTCCCCACCATCCATCCAGGACATGCTCTCTTCTCGCTGCTGCCATTCAGAAGAAGGTACAGGAGCCTCAGGGCTCACACCACCAAGTTCAGAAACAGTTATTACCCCTCAACCATCAAGCTCTTTAACTAATGCGGATAATTTCACTCAACTTCACTTGCTCCAGCACTGAACTATACCCACAATCTATGGGATCACTTTCAGGAACTCTTCATCTCATGTACTCAATATTTATTACTTATTTATTTATTGTTATTTTTTTCTTGAATTTGCAGAGTTTTTGTCTTTTGCTCACTGGTTGTGTCCACCCTGTTGGGTGTAGTCTTTCATTGATTCTATTATGGTTATTGGATCTATTGAGTATGCCCAGAAGAAAACGAATCTGACAGTTGTATATGGTGACATATATGTACTTTGATAATAAATTTACTTTGAATTTGAATATTTCCCCTGCCCCTGACATACCAACAAGACATGGTATTGTCCAGGTTATGGGCAGTGGAGTTTTGGGTTAGCTTGAGAATGGAAATAGTGTGGTGTAGAGACCGAAGATGGCAGTGGGCAGCAATGGCAGAGAGAGCAATGGAATGAAGGCAAAAGATCTTGTTGATGTCAAATCAGAATCAGGTTTAATATCACCAGCATATGTCGTGGAATTTGCTAACTTTGTGGCAGCAGTACAATGCAATGCATGATACAAGAAAAAAACTGTGAATTACAGTAAGTATATATGTGTATATCACTTAGTTAAATTAAATAAATAGTGCAAAAGCATAAATAAAAAACTAGGGTTTTCCGAACTTTTTTATGCTATGGACCAATGCCATTAAGCAAGGGGTCCATGGACCCCAGGTTGAGAACCCCTGATGTAGCTGATATGTGGTTGGCAGGTGATATTAGATACTATAATCCATAAAAAAAAAATTTTAATTGACACATTATCTTTATTAGAAAGGAAGCAAACCAAACTTTCCTGATTATGTTTCTGGACCAGAAGTGGATATAAAAATCACAGGACCTATTTTTGAAAGGATCATGGTCATAAACCTACATTTAAAAATGTTAAAATAATGCTTGTCAGTCACAAATCTCTGTGTGAGTTCTGCTGAATGTGAACCGCTCTTATTCTGGGAAGGACATTTAAATTTGCCTTGTCTGTAATTTTACATCACCTTCACCTGTACTTCAGTGAAATAAAAATCATCTTGTTTGCCAAAGTCATTTGAATTAATTGTGGGACAATTTAGTGACATTGCTGCTTTCACTGACGGTGGGAACCTTAGCTCACGTGATTTTTGCACGCTGCATTGGAGACCACGGAATTCTCTCGAGGTGACAGGAGGACATAATAATGTCTTATTTTGCTACAATTTTTTTTACCATTTCAGCAGTCCTTAAAGGTTGCACTCAGTAAGAGCACCTGTTCCCTCTAGACACCAGACTGTGCCTGAGAATTCCCGGCTTTATTTGCTTCCCTTTTATCCTGTTTTCCTGTGGGGCACCAGCTGAACTCTGTTTAACATTCCTCCTCCTCCTCTGCCTTCCCACAAGGAATCTTGCTGTGTTTAGGGAACAGCTGCTGTATCAGGCCGCTCCTGTTACTCATTCTCACCTTTTAATCAATTTTGTTCTAAGGAAGTTGGTTTGATCAGATAATTACAATTGACTTTAAACAGTTTTGGTTCTTGGTTTTTTTTTCAACTGGGTGACTCGTCTATCGCTAATGTGAAATGATTTATATGTATGTTTTTTGTTCATGAATTAATTAAAAAAGACCCATTGTGTCAAGATATATTTCTTTCTATATACTATTCATAGAACATAGAATGTGACTGGACAATACAGGCCCTGTGTCCTGTTACATTGCACCAACATACTCCAAGATCAATCTAACTCTTCCTTCCTATAGAATCCTCTATTTTCCTATCACCCATGAGCCTACCTAAGAGTTTTTGAAATGCTCTTCATGTATCTGCCATCAATTCCGTACTGTAGAACAGTATTACTCAGGAAAAGGCCTTCAGCTTATCAAATCTGTGCCAACCATGATACAAGTCTAAGTATTCCCATCCACGTTCACGTGCTCTGTATCCCTCTAGAGGCTGTCCCTGTGTAACAAACACGTTCTGTTTTCACTTCCAACCGTATGATAGCAAATTCTTCTTTCTTCTTTTACCCTTTACGCCACTGGTGTTTAGGGCAGCCATGAAGGTCCTCCATTCCTGGTGTCACTCGCTGCTCCCTTCATCATGTCAGTAGCTTCCATGATAGAAAATGTAGAAAGCTTTCTTAATGTGGCCACCATACCTCATAGTATTGTAGAAAGTGGCCTCGTAAACACGTAAGACTGATAAGAACGAACAAATACCGAAAGCGGAGAGGGGGTGGGGGAATTAGTTCTGCCATTTGTAGGAATAAATGGATGCACCATACTGTGCAAAAAATCTTAGGCACATATATATAGTTAGGGTTTTGCACTATACTGTATTTTAAAATTTTTAACTTTTGCACTGTACTGTATTTATCAACGTGGAGCGGAGAGCGAAGATGTTGGGAATGGTGAGGGTGGAGCACAGTGGGAGGGGTGTGGGACAGGTGGCAGAGAAGGAAGGACAGGAGCAGGGCGGGACACAGGTGCAGACACACCCAGCCCTGAGACACCAGGCGAGGTCATTTGATTCCAGACGATTGGTTTACTGGTCACGTCTCCCTGGTGCTTCCTGCTCCCTCCTCTCTCCCTTCCCCTTTCCCCAACCATGATTCCCCTCTCCCTGTCCCCTTCCCACTCTCAGTCAACAATACAGCCCCATATCAGAATCAGGTTTATACTGTATGTGATGTCTTTTTTTGCAGCAGTACAGTGCAAAACATATAATTACTACAGTACTGTCTTAGGCACCCTAGCTATATATTCAGTATGTGCCTAAGACTTTTGTACAGTCCTGTATGTACATCAGACTTTTGAATTTAATAGTATTATGGGGGCTTTTACATGTGCAGAGGTGTCCTTAAGTTGGGCATTCTTAATGCAGAGAAGCCTGTATTCCCTGTCTGTCCATGTCTCTGTCTAAATGCCTCTCTGTGGGTTTCCTCTGGGTGCTTCGGTTTCTTCCCACTTCACAAAGACATTCTGGTTAGCAGGATAATTGGTCTTTGTAAATTGTCCCATGATTAGGCTAGGATTGAGGTTGCCAACTGTCCCGTATTAGCCGGGACATCCCGTATAATGGGCTAAATTGGTTTGTCCCATACAGGACTGCCCTTGTCCCATATTTCCCCCACTAAGGTAGAGTGTTCCTATGAAACTGTTCGTAAGCGGAAATGGCGTAAAGTGAAGAAGTAATTACCATTAATTTATATGGGAAAATTTTTGAGTGTTCCCAGACCCAAAAAATAACCTACCAAATCATACCAAATAACACATAAAACCTAAAATAACACTAACATATAGTAAAAGCAGGAATGATATGATAAATACACAGCCTATATAAAGTAGAAATAATGTATATACAGTGTATCAGAATTGGGAAGATTAAGCCAAAACCGATTTGTAGGAAAAAATCGGCACGTACACGCATGCGCACGTCACACATGCGCACAGAGGTTCCCGTGCAAGGCTTCATGGTCATGGTAGTCTTTCTCGGGGTAAACACAAGTGTCCTGTATTTGACTGCTACTTTTGTCCCTTATTTGGGAGTGAGAAAGTTGGCAACCTTAGCTAGGATTAAATTGGGAGAGCGCTGGGCAGCATGGCTCAGAGGCCGGATGGGCCAATTCCATGCTCTATCTCAATCAATAAATAAACATTGCTGTTGTATTTTCTAATTCTCTCTTCACAGTCCCAGACATGGTAAGTTCTAGCCATCCAACCATTACTTTCTCCTCCTTAAAGGTTCCTTGAGTTTGCTGAAAGTCACTTGATGAAAGTGCCTACAAAGCCAACGGGTTTGCTGAATTCAATCCTGTTGCCCAATGCAATGTGGCCATTTCTGTGTATGAGGTAAACGTACCACAGATACATTGTACACATCCTGAAATGAAGTGGAATAATTCAATCTGAATCCAGGCTCTGGTTTAATCTTTTGAAATTAGATAAAGCACCGCAAACGGGTTTGGCTGTAGAAGATAGAAGTGCTGTTTTAGTTGGGAATTCTCTTGTAATCCTCTTTGCACATCACTCTGCAATTTTAAAAGCCTGCTAAATCTAATCTTTGCAGCATGTCAGTCTCCCCGCTCTCAGCTGTTTTCTCTCAGCTGTTGTTTGATGTTGATTCATCGAATGTCATATTTTGGTTGAGGTAGCATAAGTTAAACCTTATGCTACCATAAGTTAGTGATATTAATGAAGAAGACCTTGAGGAAGCAAGACTGTGGCGTGGATGATAAGTACTAAATCAGAATTATAAGCTTCTTATAATATTTACATTTAATTGATTTCTTAATTTATTTCTGACACTTGTAATTGTGACGCATTTAATCATATTTTTATCTCGTCTACGCTAATATTTTGTAAATCACAAGGTTATTTGGATTATTAAAATGTTTTTAGTAACAGTTGTACCAGTCAAATAAATCCCATCATAACTTGCTTGTGCAGACTTGTAATTTGTATTGTTAACCCGTCACCATTAATAAAAATCAATGCTCAAGGCAAAAAAAATTAAAAGCTTTTATTGACCAGAGCGCACCATCTGTATGAAAAGCGCATATAATTCATTCATGACTTAATCACTAGTAAATGATTGGCCTTTTACACATGGGAAATGGCTCTCATAATTAGATCTTTTGATTGTATTCTGACATCCTGTATTTAATGAAATGGCTGCAAAAAGCTTTTAGACTGAATTGGTTTGTTGAGTGACCTGGTTATGGTAATGCAGAGAGTGAAATTTTGCAATGTTACATTTAACCGCGGGTTGAGTAGTTCACAGACCTGCATTCAAATCGTTCCTTTCCATGGCTTCCTGCTCCCTTTTACCTTTTCCACCTGTAATGACTTAGGATTTTCCCTGAAGATCCAGATTTCTTCTATTTGAATGAAAACTGGCAGAAATATAACAAAATTATAGAAATATAACAAAAATTGTCTTTGTTGTGAGGAGTAGTAACACTTACTATTGAGAGCACTGTATCTGATGTACTGATAGATGAATATTATATCTTTATTTGACTCAGGGATCTTCAAGGTGAAGTCTTGATGAAGGGTCTCGGCCCGAAACGTTGACCGTTTATTAATTCCCATAGACTCTGCGTGACCTGCTGGAGTTCCTCCAGCTTTTTGGGTGTGTTGCTCTGGATTTCTAGCATCTGCAGAATCTCTTGTGTTCAAAGTGAAATCTGTGTCTTTCTGACAAGTAGCAGATCGCTTGAAGGCTTGAATACACGTAAACATAAGACATAAGGTCTGCAACATGTTGAAAGATGTGGATCATCATTTTTTCATAGTATCCTCTTTTTAGCACCAGCAGTCCAGTAAATTGTGTTCTCTCACTGTTGATATTGTCAGAATCCCATGATGCTTGTGTCAGAAAAGAGATCTGATATGTATTATTTTGGGATGATTTCCATATCTTGTCACTCTCCTTATAATATGAGGCAGACCTAACAAACTTCAGTTGAGATGAATTACCAATCATTTGGTCTTTATTTTTTTCTTGTGATGGTGTTAGAAGGAAACTATCAAACTCCTTCTCTGTTCAATTATTATAGGCCGTTTCAAATACAATAATACGATCATTTTTGTCTTATTGGATCACTGGAACAAAGATTCAGCTTCATCTGAAAGAAAGCAAATTCCTGTAACAGGGAACTCCCTTTGTATAACACTGCTGCATCTGTGCAAAAAATGTGTTCATTAGGGATTTGAAAATAAAACCTTCTGACTTGGAGTTAACAATGTAAATATCCGAACTGACCTGCTACTTAAGGCTCAGAATTCCCATATTCCCAATGACTGGATGAAAACACCTTTCCATATCAGCTCTTTGTCTCAAGTGTGAAATCTTTTTAAAATTAAAAAGCGTATAGTTATTTTAACACATCATTCACACCTACATATTTTTTTCTCCACACACAAGAATGGCAAATAGAGTGCCTCCAATTTTTTTTATAAGAACCACATATCTGAAACATTTTTTTCCAGACATTTGTGGTGATTAATAATTAATCAGCCACTTCTGATCAATAGTACAGTAAGCCTCATCAATAATTCAGCAAGTCTCCTCCAGTGCGTAAATTCATTATGGCATATAGTATTAAGATGAACAGATGTGGGCTTCAAGGTCTGGTACAAATCCTAAAATGATACTCAAAGGAAAACTCAACCAAGTGTTTTCATAATCAGCATTCAGTTATCACCAGCAGAAATTTGCATGTGTGGTTATTGGGTTCAGCTTTTTGGTTGCCCATTTGATACACTGCCTGAAGTCTTCCCCATCAGAGATAAAAACAAGTCCGTAATTTATTGAGATACAGTGCAGAATGGGCCCTTCCGCCCCTTTGAGCCGGCGCACCCTGCAATCCCTTGATTTAACCCTGATCAATTAATCTACTAACCAATACATCTTTAGACTGTGGGAGGAAACCGGAGCACCTGGAGGAAACCCACATGGTCATGGGGAGAACGTTCAAGCTCCTCACCGAGACCGGCAGTAATTGAATCCCAGTGGCTTGAACTGTAAAGCGCTGTGCTAACCACTGTGCTCCCATGCTGCCTATAATACTGTACAATGCTGGTGTCCATGCACTGCACAGCAGGCAAAGTTCAGGACAAAATGTAAGAAAAGCCTTCTAAAATTGAGATTGATATAGTATGTGGACATTTTACTCACATATCAGAGACAATAGCAATGGCAAGAACAGCATTTACAGAAATGAGAAACATCCTAACGAACAAGAAAATGGCAATTGACATCCACCTTAGAACTCTCAGCTGCTACGTTCTTCCTATATTGATGTACGGCTGCGAGTCATGGACCATCACAAATGCAATGGAAAAAAGAATCAACGCAGCAGAGATGTGGTTCCTCAGAAGAATGCTATGCATATCATATACGGACAGGATAACCAACAAAGAAGTTCTACAGGGAATGAAAACAAAACATACATTACTTAAAAAAATCAGAAAACAGCAATCAAAATTCTTTGGACACATCATGCGAAGGGAGACATTAGAACATTTAGTTACAACTGGAAAGTTGGAAGGAAAAGAAGCAGAGGCAGACAGAGAATGAAAATGATAGATGGAATAACGTCATGGTTAGAAACAGGGGAGGCAACAACTACAATTCGGAGGGTCACGCACCGTGATGGATAGAGAGACATGATTGCCCACACCGAACGGCAAGGCACCTGAATGATCAGAAACACACCTAAAATGATTTAATTATATTCTTAGTAGAGTTTTAAAAAACATCAGATTTTCATTGTTTTGCGAATTATGTGCAAGTTTAGTCTCAATTCTCAGATGAAAACAATCAAAATTTGGTTTATTTTTCACTGACACATCATGAAATTTGTTGTGTTGTGGCAGCAGTACAGGGTAAGACATAAAAATTGCGAGTTACAATAAGAAATATATGTAAAAATAAAGGGTGCTAAAAGGAAGCAAGTTAATGAGGTCGCGTTCTTGGACCACTGAGACATCTGAAACCGGTTGCATGTCCAACTCAAGTTATGAATGCACAACTTGCGTGCAGCTCAGACATAGGAGCAAACATCTGGGGGTTTGGCAGAGTGGATTTGCCAGCTGCTGTGGGCCTGCTGGCATCTTCTGCCGAGTAGGAACTCAGTGTATTGCAATATCAGTGCACCTTGCAGAGAAATGTGAATAGTTGAGTTGAACACCCTGGTTTAACACCACGTTGCTGTTGGTTGGCCTCTGTTTTCGTTTAACTACGTTGCCAGACAGCCATGTTTGCAACTAATGAACCGTTCAATGTTCAAAGTACATTTATTATCGAAGTATGCATACATTATACAATCTTGAAATTCATCTCCCAATAGGCAGCCACAAAACAAAGAAACCCAAAATAACCCATAAAAAAAGACCATTGAACACCCAACGTGCAGAGAGAGAGAAAAAAACAAATCATGCAAACAATAACTGCAAACAATAGTTCAGCGTAGAGCTCTGTAAATGCAGCAGAGCAGCGATCCTTGCCTCGGGCCCCAACACTACGACCTTTTCAATCTGGCCCGGTGCCTAAATCAATATCCAAACATTGCGTTCAATCGCTTGGGTTATGAATGGTTCTTGGAGACGGAGCCCTGTTGAGTCCTGAGGAGGACCTGCATTGTCCATAAGTCATTAAAGATTGTTTTATTTAATTCCATAAAAGGAATTAATTATTATTCATTATTGCTTTATTTAATCATGCAGAATTGTCTGAAACATAATTAACAATAAATAATTCCTCCTGCCACGAAGTCCTGTGAGGTTCAATGCAAATAGATACTGGCCCTTCATTTTAATAAATGGTTTGTAATAAACTTTATTTACAATAGGTCCATAGTCAAGTCACCAATAAAGAAGAAACTTGGTATTCATGTGCATGAATTTTCACTGTCACATTGGGTTTTGTTTATATCAGTCTAGTTTACTTATAGGGACTCTGAAAGCTCTAATGAGAAACGTTGTTAAGTATTAATTACAGTCACATTCTATTTAATTAGAGATTGTTCCAAAAAATGTAATTAATGCGCTTCGATGTTGGTTTGCTGCGATCAAGTACTTTAGATAGAAATAAGTGGATTTTCATATTTAAAGATCATATAAATTTGCTAGGGCTGGCACATGGCATGATGAAAGAAAAAAAAATGACAGTTTTGTGGAGGATCTAAAAATAGACCAGATAAGATTGTCTCAGCAGTGAGAGTAGCTGAGTCTTCAGTATATTTAATGAGTCTCCAGGCACCGTGCTGTCAAGTAATTTAGTGTTTATAGTAAGCAGGTTTCAGCATTTTAGTGCCTTCTCAAGTTTATTATCTGTAGTGTTCTGTGAGAGAAAGAGCCATTTGTCTTTGTCTCTGTGTTTCTTTTTCTGTCTTTGTCCCTACATCAAATGTGCCTTTTATATGTCCTCGTATGTATCTACGTAGACACAATAAATCAGGGTAAAAGGGCACAGATCCTGGTGGATATCACACATCTGGGAAAATTGCCGGGTAGTTTAATCATTGGTGTCATTGTATTATGAGGGTTAAAATATCATTTGCATCTCATGCCCCACTCCAAAGAAGTATACTGGATTGATGCCGAGACGGCGGGCTGTGATATTTGTTCAGTTGCACGGGGAACTTTTGCAACATGCAATAACTCAAAGTAAATTTGACGCATGTATTACTGGAGCTTCAGTTCAGATTCCATCCACATCGAAAATTTAAAGTGATAATTTAATTTTTAGTGGGTGGGGGGAATTGGAGCTGCCCCAACATATATATTTATTTAGTGAGATTATGAGTAGGCCCTTCCGGCCCTTTGACTTGCTGCACACAGCATCCCCCCAATTTAATCCTAGCCTAATTACAGGACAATTTACGATGACCAATTAACCTTCCAGCTGGACTGTGGGAGGAAACCAGAGCATCTGGAGGAAGCCCGTGCAGTCAAGAGGAGAACATACAAACTCTCCACAGGCAGCGGGTGGAATTGAACCTAGGTCACTGGTTCTGTAAAGTGTCGTGCTGACACTATGCTACCGTGCTGAAATTGAATTCACCTCTTTGGAAATGTATTGATAGTGCAGATTCTTTTGTGCTAAACTGGGAAATAAACCCTAGTATTGAACAATGACACTGATCATTGAACTTTGATTGCATATTGCAGAATTATGGTTAGAACACGAGACTTTGGTTATAAACATGAGGATGACTGCAGATGCTGGAAATCCAAAGCAACACACACACACACACAATGATGGAGAACCTCAGCAGGTCAGGCAGCAGCTATGGAAATGAATAAATAGTTGACGTTTCCATCCAAGACCCTTCTTCAGGACTGAGAAGGAAGGGGGAAGATGCCTGAATAAAAAGGTGGGGGGAGGGGAAGGAGGCTGGCTAGAAGGTGATGGCTGAAGCTGGGTGGGTGGGAAAGCTAAAGGGCTGGAGAGGAAGGAATCTGATAGGAGAGGAGAGTGGACCATAGGAGAAAGGGAAGGAGGAGAGGATCCAGAAGGGGGTGAGGGGCAGGTGAGAAGTGGTAAGAGCCCAGAGCAGAAAATAGAAGAAGAGGAGAGGGGGAGAGAGACTTTGATTGCTTACTGGCATTCACATTAACTGAAGATTAGAAGATTCCAAACTCTCTCTTTGTGGAATCTGATCCTTTTTGAACCAAATTATGCAAGTTTAGATGGGCCTGATGTGTTTCTCACTTATCCTTTGAGGTAAATCAGAGACAACTTCAAGAATTTCTGACTTTTCTTATTGATGGATATGGCAGCAGTAGCAAAGCTGACTCTGACAGGTCACATTAACTCGGGTAACAAAGTGAAACGTTCAGACTAATTAATGCATCAGAATTTTCAGGTCAATTTATCTCGCACTAATTATATTATTTCTTTAAAGGATTGACAATAGATATGCCATATTTTGTAGCATAATGAGCAATTGCAAAGTTTAGGGCACATCCTTTTCTCTAACCTTCAGCATGTCTATGTTTCAGGAGTACTGACTCGAGCGTTGACTGGTAATTAATGTCAGAATTTATACAGAAATAATGTCAGAGTAAATGGTCGTATGATGGGGATTTTTCTTTCTGTTTCGATACTAATTATGATAAAAATTACAGTCTGTCTTGAAGGGTACCAATGAGGAGTAGTAATTGAGGACAGCAAGAATTGGCCTATAGGATGTTATTCTCAAATTATGTGAGTACTACAACAACATTGACAAAATGGAGCTTCTGAGTGACCTATCATCCCCAAGAACCCACCACAGGCCCAGCAACACTTGTTCCATTGTTGCATTGATCAGTAACTAACAATTGGTTCCATATTTCAGGAAGATCATCAAAACCTAAAATAGGTGGTCTCCCGTCAGCTTACTGTGGGGTTTTCAAAGGATGTGATAGTATACTCTAGACAGTCTGCATAATTTTATGTAGTCAGAATCAGAATCAGGTTTAATATCACCGGCATGTGTTGTGATATTTGTTAACTTTGCAGCAGCAGTGCAATTCAATATATAGGGAGTAAAACTCTGAGTTGTGGTATGTATATTTATGGATATCAAATAGTTAAATAATTAGTGCAAAACAGAAATAAAAAAGTAGTAAGAAATGTTACGGGTTCAATGTCCATTCAGAAATCAGATGGCAGAGGGGAAGAATCTGTTTCTGAATCACTGAGTGTGTGTCTTCAGGCTTCCGTACCGCCTTCTTGATGGTAACAATGAGACCAGGGCATGTCCCGGGTGATGTGGGTTCTCAATGAAAGTCACTGCCTTTTCGAGTCACCGTTCCTTGAAGATGTCTTGGATACTATGGAGGCTAGTGCCCACGATGGAACTGACTAATTTTACAGCTCTTTAAAGCCTATTTCGATCCTATGCAATAGATTCTGCCCCCCCCCCCACATACCAGATGGAGCCTGTCAGTATGCTCTTCATGGTACATCTGCAGAAATTTTCAAGTGTTTTAGATGACATTTCAAATCTCCTCAAACTCCGAATGAAGTATAGCTGCCGTCTTGCCTTCTTTAAAGCTGCATCGAAACATTGGGACCAGGTTAAGTCCTCAGAGATATTAACACCCAGGAACTTGACGGTGCTTACTGGGTAATTGCAGTGTAGCGGCCAATTCTAACCAAGCCAAATTGCTGCTGCTGGCAACCCCCCCCACAGATTTGTTATACTTGTATAACGCACCCTCTGCTCCATTGATGATTGTTCCAAAGGTCAAAGACATGTATTTTATTCTTTATTAGCAATTAGCAAACATACAATCATGAAGTAAGGAAAATTTAGCATACCCAAGTGTAAGTTAAGTGTAATTGAGCAGTCAACAAAAGATATGATATCTGTCAGTCCCCAGTTGCAGGAACAAAGCCTGAAGGTGTAACTTATCCCCATCGCTTTACCATGCCCCCACTTAAGTGACTAGTTACCACAGTAAACGTGCAACACAGAATACAATGCAGATGTAAAACAGATGCGTGGCTCCTACATGCAGTTTGATTAATCATTTTGGGGGATTAAAGGTTAGGCAGAGAAACTGTAGTTGATTGAAAAATAGTGAATTTTCTCAAGAGCATTCAAAATCTGATTGAAACATGGTTTAACATCTGTCAAATGAGCAAAAATGAATCTATATTCTTTATAAAATTGGGGCTGTTGATAATGTAAATATTGTAATGTGTAAGTCATATGTGCTGTACTTTGAGACTATTGCAATAAGGCTATAGAAAGACTTGTTAAGTCAGATTTTGTTGTGCATTAAACATTGAGCTCCATGGCATGACAACATGAATGTTTCTTGAAGAAAGCATATCTCTGTTTGCATTGATTGCGGCATATTCCTAATTTGGTTCTAACTTAATGCTACCTCATTTGTATGTCATCCTGCTCACCTGCACACCAAAGCCCTTCTCTCCTATCACAATATAGCTTTCGATGTTTTTCCCTTCTGTTGTCTCTTTACATTATATTAGGATTGGTCATTGCCAAAACCCCCGACTCTTTCATCTACTCCAAGGCACATAAGGTGCTTCCAGGGCCACAGAAATTCTCAATTATGCCCTAAGTTGACTTTGCTCTCTTCTAGTTTTGACATCCTGAAATCTCGTAAAATCTTTACTCTCTCCTCTAATTAATCTTATCTAATGACTTAAGTCTTTGCTCTCTCAAGCACACCAATTGCATAATGGAGCAAATCTGGCACCAAGCTCGTTCAGCCTTTCATCAGTAAGTTTTGTTTGTACTGTGCCAAGGTCAGCAGACCTAACTGGCTCTGCCAAGGCAACCTGGGTCTTCTCTCTGTCTCCTCCCTTGCTGCCCTTGTTAGCTCCATATTTACAGCCTAGCCTCACCAGCACCCTCTGCCTCTGAACATCACCAGATGAGGCAGAATTAAAGTTGACCCTTTTGTTTTCTCACTTTTCAATCAAACCTTTCTCCTAAAATTCATCCTTGAAAACAGGGAAGCAGCGATTTGCGGTCATGGATTATTAGCTTACTAATGCAGAGATGGGTAATTGTTCAAATGTTTGAAATCACACAGGATATTAAGGATATTTTCCCATTAGCAAGTGGTTTAAAAAAATCATAACTGCAATCAAAATTGAATTAATAATTAAGTATCTTTAAATCATTGGATTGAAGGTTTGAACTGATTGCAGTTCTAAGCTTTGTGCTGTAGTCATTCAATCAAGTTTCCTCTTTCTTCTCGAGCTGCTCTCCTATATCCAAATATCTATTATTACTTAGTTATTAAGGACATTTAAAAACCTTTCAATGTAAGACAAAAACATTTCTTTCCTTTAATTACGGAATAATAAGGGACAGTTTTCTATCCCAGGAGATTCAACACAATTACTATTTTTCTTTTGAAGAATACAGTGTACCAGATGCAGGGCAGAAAACCATCCCATCCACCTTATACACTCTTCTTCCTCATCTCCAATTTGCCCTCTCTTTCTTCTTCCTCTCCACTTTGCCTTCTCTTTCTCCCCCAATCATGTTGCGGGCTCTTCCCCCCCCACCTTTTCCTTTCTTTCTTCCTCCCCCCACTGCCAGTGTTTCTCTGTTTTCTTTCACCCCGTATCTCATTGTCTGTGTCACAGTTCCCCCTCCATAATCAACACTCTCCATTCTTCACCCTTCACCCCAACCCAACCCTCCTCAGCTCTTCTTCCCATTATTTAAGATCTATGGTATTTTAACAAAAAGCCAGGCCGACTTTTGGGGTGTGGGAGTCATGGGAAATGAAGATAAACACTCGGAACTGAGATTCAACACAGCTGTTCCTTTGGGGTAACATCCTGAATTCCCCCAGATTGTTGCAATATAATTATATTTAAACATTGGAAGCTGAAGAGTTAAATTGCCCAATTTATTGTAAGCTATTCTGGTCCTCATGGCCACAAGACTTAGAAACAAAATGAGGTCATTCAGCCCATCAAAATCTGATTTGCTATTCCTTCATGGCTGATTTATTTTCCCTCACAATCCCATTCTCCTTTCTTATCCCTGTAACTTTTGACACTCTTACTAATCAAGAGCTCATCAACCTCTTGCCTAAATGTACCCAATGACTTGACTTCCACAGCCATCTATGCCAATAAATTCTAGAGATTCAACACCCTCTTACAAAAGAAATTACTCCTCAGCTCTGTTTAAAGGATCATCCTTCTATTCTGAGGCTGTGCTGTCTGGTCCTAGATTCTCCAAATGTAGGAAATACCCACTCTGTCTAGATCTTTAACTATTTGATATGTTTCAGTGAGATCCACCCCCCCCCCACCATTCTTCTAAACCAGGGTCCCCAACCTTTTTTGCACCGTGGACCGGTTTAATATTGACGATATTCTTGCAGACTGGCCGACGGGGTCGGCGGGGTGGGTGTTCAAGTTCAAAAGTGCGTGACAGGGAATGAGGAAAGGTGAGGCTGACTCATTTCGTTTCATATCGCCAAATCATATCATTTCCTCGCGGCCCCGTAGCACATGCTTTGCGGCCTGGTGGTTGGGGACCACTGTTCTAAACTCCAGTGAGTACAGGCCTAGAGTCATCAAATGCTTCTTAACTGTTAACCCTTTCGTTCCTTGAGTAATTCTCATGAACCTCTCCAATGTCAGCACATCCATAAGGGGCTCAGAACTGCTCACAATACTCCATGTACAGTTTGACCAACGCCTGAAAAAGCCCCAGCACTACATCCTTCCTTGTATATTCTAGTGTTCTCAAAATGAATGGTAATATTGCATTTGTCTTCCTTACTGCCCACTCAACCTGCAAGGTAACCTTTAGGGAATCCTGCATGAGGACTCCCAAATCCCTATCCACCTCTGATTTCCGAATTTGCTCTCCTTGTAGAAAATAGCTTACACCCTTATTCCTTCTATCAAAGTGCATGACTATGCACTTTCTGACACTGCATTCCCTCTGTCACTTTGTTGCTCCTTCTTTTCATCTGTCCAAGTTCTTCTGCAGAATCCCTGCTTCCTCTACATTGCCTGCCCCTCCACTGATCTTTGTATTATCTGTGAATATGGCTACAACGCCATCAATTCCGTCACTCATCATTAACATATAGCATGGAAAGAAGCTAAAGAACACTAATTCTGCGGAACACCACTTGTCACCCGCAGCCAACCAGAAAAAGTTCCCGCTTAGCCACGTTGGAAGTGTGAAAGAGCCTTTAATGCAGAGATGCCTTGAATTTTCCAGTCCCGCAAATCTATGTCTTGCAATTTTCACCCTCGGGGAAATACGGTCTGTAATGGTATTGTATTGGCCTAAATTTGATGGAAAGAAACTTAATTATAGACACAGTGAGAAGGAGAATGTACAGGACAAGTTGAATGAATCACAACACTGTGTGGCACATATTGGGATAGATGTGTGTTTTTGGCCTTTGACGAGGGTGGAATGAAGCTTGTGAGCTTTGATTCTTGGTATTATGGCATCAAGTTGAAAGAAAGGACATGGTATTGAATGTGATTTCATGAAAAAGGTAAAAAGCACTGGAAAAAATGGAAGTATGTACATGTGGACCAAAGTGTGAACTTTGGGGCAGCAAATTTGAGGGAAAACGTCAAGGGTCCAATAAGCAAAACATGGAAATTATAATCTGTTGATTGGTTTTCAAGAAACTATCTAGAAATGCTTTATTTTTCTTACCCATCTCCTATTCTGTTTATAATTAACGATTGGTGGAAAAAGAAAGAGAAATACTTTCCAATAAGTAAGAAACAAATATTTTGAGTTAGATTTCCACAGTGTCATGTGAACTTACCCAAAGTAAAAAACTACAGATCAGGAGTTCCCAATCTGGGGTCTGTGGACCTCTTGCTTAATGGTATAAAAAAGGGTTGGGAACCCCTGTTTTAGAAAATGTCCAGTGATGATGGAGCTGGGAAGAGCTCTTGAGGATATTCTGCTGGATTTTGAGCAGTATTTAAGAAAAGGTTTCCATATGGAGGTTAAGAATTTGAATTGAGTCAGTGATGGAATGGAACTGTGAAAGTGGTTAAATGGCCGCAATACCTCAGCTAATTAAATTCATCTTTTTTTTGGGTCTTCACTGACTCAAAATGTTTGGATGTTTTTATGTTTTTTAAACCCTCTGTGTTTTAGTTTTCACAGAAAAAAACTTTGTGGCTTAAATGTTTAAAATATACTGCTTAAGTCATTTTGGGCATGAGGCTCAGATATTTGTTTGTGCTTTTGATGGTGGCTGAGCCCTTCAGGGTCTAACATGGGGGTTTCCAACCTGGGGCCCACGGACCTCTCGGTTAATGGTAGGGGTCCGTGGCATAAAATCAAGGTTGGGAACCCCATGGTCTGGTGGGTGATGGTCAGAGAATTCCAGTGATTGTTGCCCTTCGCTGACTAATTCCAAAAGGTTAGTTTGCCTTCATGCCATCACAGCACAAGAATAGTGAATAGTATAGGCCAAAATGTTTTAAAAGAACAAATCAGTAACTCAGACAAAATGGCAGGTGATATAAAAAAAATACAGTTGTGGGAAGAAAAGTGGGAAGTGAACCAGAAATCATTACCCTCGGTAGAATACTCTTGAGCCTAAAGACAAACATCTGGAAGTAATTAACTGATGAATGATGTGCTAATCTCACAGGGATAGGTTTATATGTAGAAGGAGGAGACTGACAGGTATTTAAAATATTATGGAGTCAAGGAGATGGAGAAGGCGGGAGAATTGTTTGGAGGCCAGGAACGAATTAGCCATGTTGTTGAACGGTGGAGCAGGCACAGAGGCCCGTTTGGCCTCCTCCTGCTCCCGCGTCTTACGTTAAGAGACTCGGATGCTAATTACGGGCAGGAGCTGTCGATTACAATGCCGCTGTTTCTCTTCACAGGCATACTTCCGACAGGGTGTTGCTCTCCAGTATCTCGGCCGCCATGCAGATGCGCTGGCTGCATTTGCGTCAGGACTGGCTCAAGACCCAAAGAGCTTGCAGCTGCTGGTTGGGATGGTGGAAGCCGCCATGAAGTCCCCATTACGAGGTAAGGACAACGTACAGGTCACATGTTACTCATGACATAACAGTCAGGCTGCATTTGTGTCCTCCAAGGTAGGCCAAATTCTTCAAACATCTTTGTATAGACTCTTGAATTGTACTTAATTTTTATTTCCTTCAGTTCTTCTTCCTGTTCATTTATCGTCATTTTTGATCTCACAGTTCAAGGTAAATTTTTATTATCAGAGTACATAGATGTCACCGTATCCAACCCTGAGATTCATGTTCTTCTGGGCATACTCAATAAATCGAAACGGAATAATACCCACAACAGAATGAATGAAAGACCGCCCAACTCCGGTCTTCAACCAGAGAGCAGAAGGCAACAATCTGTGCAAATACAAAAATAGGAAATAATACATAATAATAAATAAATAAATAAATAAGCAATAAATATTGAGAACATGAGATAAGAAATTCTTGAAAGTGAGTCCATTGGTTGTGGGAACACTTCAGTGATAGGGCGAGTGAAGTTATCCCCTCTGGTTCAAGAGCCTGATGGTTGAGGGGTAGTAACTGTTCCTGAACCTGATGGTGTGAGATCTGAGGCCCTTGAAATAAACCACAGAAAATGTCCCATCCAGATGAATCACTGCCTAGTACGACAACTGCTCTACACAAAACGGCTCGAAATCGGAGAAGTTCATGAGCACAACCCAGTCCACCACAAAAGAAAACGGCCTTCTGTCCATTAACTCTGTCTACACTTCCTGGTGTCTTGAGAAAGCAACCTCTTTATAAAGCCCTCCCACCCCAGTTATTCTCTCTCCTCCCCACTTCCATTGGGCAGAGGATACAAAAGCTTGAATACGCATACCACCAGGCTGAAGGACAGATTCTGTCCCACTGTTATAGGAGCCCTGATCGGATCTCTTGTCTGAAAAAGAGCTCCTGATCTCCTTACCTCGTCATGCACTGCACTCTCTCTGTAACTGTAACATTATATTCTGCATTCTATACTATTTTGATGTATGTACTGTATGTATGTATGGAATGATCTGTCTGGTGGCATGCAAACAAAGCTTTTCGTTGTGTCTCAGAACATGTGACAGTCATAAACCAGTTACTTGTTTGTTAACCTCAGTGAGGACTAAACTACAATTATATAGAGTATATTGCAAACAAGTATATCAAAAGAAGCGCATCATTGGTAATAAACTGTCAAATTGTTGATCAAAGTTTCAAAGAACATTTAATGTTGGAGTACGTATACAGTATACAACCTGAACGTCATCCTCTTCATGGGCATCCACAAAACAAAGAAATCCTGTAGGACAATAGAAACATTGAAGCCCCAAAGCTACGCTCCCCTTCCCTTTACACAAGCAGCAGTATAAATATTGACCCCCCTCACCCTCACCCCCACCCACGCCAGCTGAAATATTGACCTCCCCACCCCCCTCACCATGCGAGCAGCAGCGGAAGCACCAAAGAGTCCATCAAACTACAGTTCACAAACCAGCACTTCGCAACTCGCTGTCCCGCTGCTACAATCTTCCATGTCGCTTCTCCAAGCCCCCGGCCTTGTCTTGAGGACCGACAGGCTCTCTTTCTCCATTGGGAGGGAGGGGGAAAGGGAGGGACACGAAAGAAGAAATGAAAGAGAAAAAACAGGGGCAAACATGAGGAAATTTGTAGATGCTGGAATTCAAGAAAAAACAGGGGCATTCCTCTACTAGCAGCCAGCGATTTGCAAATACACTGCCTGCTGTCTCGGTGTTCTGATCTCGATGGTTCGGTCTCCCACTACGCTTCAGTCAGTCGGGAAGGGATTTCATCGTGACTCATGGATATGTACTCCCATGGAAGGTACACGTACACGCACACTTTGTGTTAATACCCAACCTGTGAACCATTGTCAGGCATCTCGGAAAATCATGTATAAGCTTCTTGCTTGAACGCCCACCTGTACCAGGGAAGCATTGGTTCAGCAAAGTGGATATATGTCAATTATTTATGCTTGTCTTTGAATTATTATTTTCAAGAAAAAAAAGCATTTAGTTTTCATGGATAACCTGACTGTTAAACTGGAACTGCTGCTGTCCATTTGTGCAGTTTTGTGTTGTAGTTTTAAAAGATGAATTTCAAAACTTTCCTGCTCAGTGAAGGTTTCCCATCATCAGACCTTGTTCTCCTTTGCCAGAATTTTGCACTTCTCTGAGAACTCCCCATAGTGCAATGATGGCCCCTGATCTTCTTTGCTATCAATCATCTTGTGTTTCCTTCTTTCAACAAACGAGAGGAGCTTATGGATTTATTTCACAGAGGAAGTATTTTCTGCTGATTTCCTTTGCTCACAAAGTTAGATTCTTCCAGACTGTACTCTTGTTCCAAGTTCTAATGCTGTATTTCTATTTCCGGTGTTGGGTTAATCCAAATACCACTTCATGTTTACTTAAACTTCTCTTCTTAGTCTCTGTGCTAACCTAAATGAATTCTTCCCCACATTTGTTTTGTCCCGTTCCTATACCTCGATCCCTCTGCCATTACCTCCAAAGTCCTTTAACATAGATAGATACTTCATTGATTTCATAGGAAATTACAGTGTCACAGTGGCATTACAAGTGCACAGATATACAAATATTAGAAGTAAGAAAGAATTTAAAAAATTACCTGAAAAATAAGATGTACATGATTTACAAGTCAAAGATGACCAAGTTCAAAGATTTCCAAGTTCACACTGATAGGATTACCGTAATATTATACGGTAATGGGTATACATTTACACCATCCAGATAAGAAGTGATGCTGGTATTGCACAGGGTGTCCATGATAGCAGGGTGTGAAAACAGAGCTAAACAGAGCTTAAACAGAGCTCTGGTAAACAGAGGGTAACAGGAGGGGGTCATCACTTCAACGCCTCATTTTTGAGTCTAATGGCCTGGGGTAAGAATGACCTCATATAACGCTCTTTGGAACAGTGCACTTGTCTTAGTGTATTACTAAAAGTGCTCCTCTGTTCACTAAGGTGGTGTGCAAAGGTTGAGAAACATTGTCTGGAATTGCCAGGATTTTCCGTAGGGTCCTTTGTTCTACTTCAGCCTCCAATGTGTCCAGTTTGACCCCCATAACAGAGCCAGCCTTTCTAATCAGTTTATTGAGCCTTTTGGCATCACCTGTGCTGATGCCATTGCCCCAGCACACCACCGCATAGAAGATGGTACTGATGACAACAGACTGGTAGAGCTTGTGAGGGAAAGGCCTGCACACTCCAAAGGACTTCAGTCGCCTCAGGAAGTAGAGGTGACTCTAACCCTTGTTACACGCAGCCTCTGTGTTGGCGCTGCACTCAAGTCTGTTTTCCGGGTGCACCCTCAGGTACTTGTAGGTCCTCACCTCATCCACGTCCTCACCACTAATAGTAACAGGGAGCAGTGCAGGCTTGGCCTTCCTAAAATCCATCACCATCTTCCCTATCTTACTGATATTGAGCTGCCGATGATTCAGCTTGCACCATTTGACAAAGTCCTCCACCAGAGCCCTGTATTCATTCTCCTGTCCTCCCTTTGTACACCCACCTGTTGCTGAGTCATCAGAGAATTTCTGCAGATGACATCAGAGCTATTTCTATTTTTCCCTTGTGGTCCATGCTCCATATGATTCCAAGGTAAGCTTTTCTTAAGAAAAGTTTGAAGTTCAAAGTAAATTTATTATCTAAGTACATTTCTACCACCATATACAATCCTGCGATTTATTTTCTTGTGGGCATACTCAAAAAATCTATAGAATAGTAACCATAACAGGATCAATGAAAGACTGTCCAACTTGGGCGTTCAACCAGATTGCAGAAGACAACAGCTTGGCAGTGTGGAGGATCAGCGAGTTCTTAGGGTCCATGTCCACAGGACACTCAAAGCTGCTGCTCAGGTTGACAGAGTTGTTAAGAAAGCGTGTGGTATGCTGACCTTCATCAGCCAAGCCACTGAGTTCAAGAGCCATGAGGTAATGTTACAGCTATATAAGACCTTAGTTAGATCCCACTTGGAGTACTGTGTTCAGTTCTGGTCACCTCACTACAGGAAGGACGTGGATACTATCGAGAGAGTCCAGAGGAGATTTACAAGGATATTGCCTGGATTAGGGAGAATGCCTTATGGGAATAGGTTGAGTGAACTCGGCCTTTTCACCTTGGAGCGACGGAGGATGAGAGGTGACCTGATAGCGGTGTACAGGATGATGAGAGGCACTGATCGTGTGGATAGCCAGAGGCTTTTTCACAGGGCTGAGATGGCTAACACAAGGGGGCATAGTTTTAAGGTGCTTGGAAATAGGTACCAAGGGGATGTCAGAGGTAAGTTTTTCACACAGATTGGTGTGTGCGTGGAATGCACTGCCAGCGAAAATGGTAGAGGTAGATACAATAGGGTCTTTAAAGAGCCTCTAAGATAGGTAGATGGAGCTTAGAAAAATAGAGAGCTATGTGGTAGGGAAATTCTAGGCAGCTTCGAGAGCAGTTACGTGGTCGGCACAACATTGTGGGCTGAAGGGCCTGTAATGTACTGTAGATTTTCTATGTTCTATGTTTTATGTAACAAGCTACAAATACAAAAGGAAAGAAATAATAATAATAAATAAATATCCAATAAATATCAAGAACATGAGGTGAACAGTCCTTGAAAGTGCTTCCATAGGTTGTTGGAACATTTCAATGATGGAGCAATTGAAATTATCCCCTTTGGTTTAAGAGCCTGATGGGTGAGGGGTAATAACTGTTCCAGAAACTGGTGCTGTGAGTCCTTAGGATCCTTCACCACCCTCCTGGTGGCTGGAGTGAGAAGAAAGCATGTCCTGTTTGGCAGGAGGTCCCTGATAATGGATGTTTCTTTCCTGCGACAGAAGGGCTTTACCCGTGATGGACTGGACCGTATCCAGTACTTTTTGTAGCACTTTGGTGCTCCCATACCAGGCTGTAATGCAGCCAGCCAATATACTCTTCACTACATAACTTTAGAAATGTATCAAACTTTTAGATGTCATGCCAAATCTCTGCAAGCTCCTCTAAGGAAGTAGAGGCGCTGCTGTGCTCTCTTCATGATTGCATTTCCGTGTAGGGCCCAAGACAGGTCCTCTGAAATAATAACACCAAGGAATTTAAAGTTGCTGGCCCTCTCCACCTTTGATTCTCCAATGAGGACTGGCTCATGGACCTCTGGTTTCTTCTGCTGAAGTCAATAATCGGTTCCTTGGTTTTGCTGACATTGAGTAAAAGGTTGCTGGTACTTTCAGTCTCTCTCCGATATGATGATTCATCACCACCTTTGAACATTTTTAAGCAATCCACACACCTACTCTGTAACAAGTTAAGTTACTGCAGCTAAATATCTTACTGATGCAGTTTATTGAGCATTGGCTCTTCTGTCCTTTAAATAAAATTCATTTTTTTGTCATTGTGATTTGTTTTGTAGAATCGCTGGAACCAACCTATCAGAAGCTACAGAAAATGAAGCTGGACAAAAGCCCATTTGTGGTCGTATCTGTCATTGGCCAGGAGCTTCTGACAGCGGGACACCACAGTGCCTCTGTAGTAGTTCTGGAGGCTGCCTTGAAAATTGGAACGTGCAGCTTGAAACTTCGTGGGTCAGTGTTCTCTGCCCTAAGCAGTGCTTACTGGGCTTTAGGGAATACAGAGAAGAGTATTGGCTACATGCAGCAGGACTTCGATGTAGCCAAGACTCTAGGTAATGTCCACAGATATCTTTCTTATTAAATTATTAAGAGTTTTTGAATTAAATTGCATTCTGTAGTATTTTGATCTTCACAGCATGCTTTGTTTGTCATTAGCATAAAAAGCTCTTCATTTGGAGTTCAAGTTGTAAAGGGAACAATTCTTTCATATGCAGTTGTAGAACTGTTGCCGATCTGTCATTACAAATTGGAAATAGCATTACAGCTATTGCTTTGCTTGCTTTCACCAGGTGAATTATTTTTAAGTTTGGTGGCGGAGTGGAGCTATTTCTACGAAAAGAGGTGTAAGGCACTCCTTCCCTCTGTGAGCCTGCATGGGCAAGGTGTAGCATCTGCTTAGCCCCTCAATCAGGGTCACGTGAAGCCATGGGAGCAGGTGGTGGATGGTCGTGTGAGCAGTTGGTGCACATCACACATCCTGGTTATGCAGCCACTGATGCCAGGCAGACAATCTCTGAAGAGTATTGATAATGGCTGGGGTCACCCGTCTTGTAAAGACACTGCCCAGGAGAAGGCAATACCAAACCACTTCTGTAGAACAATTGGCCAAGAACAGTCATGGTCATACAGAGGAAAGATAGAGGGAAGACCATGATCTCCCCCATATGACATAGCACTTAATGGTGATGATGTGTTAGGTAGGAGGTAGATGAATCTTGGCATGTCTGTAAGCAACTGTAGTGCTTCAGGGACAGGGTGAGCAAACAGAGGTCATAGCACACTTTGGCACCAATGTCAGAGGTAAAAAGGAGGAAGACATCCTGCATAGTTGAGAATAGGGAGTCAGGAATGAAGCTGAATTGCAGGACCTCGAAGACAGTAATCTCTGCATTACTACTGGTGCTACGTAGTAGTCAGGGCAGGAATAAAAAGGTAGAACAGATGAATGAGTGGCTGAGGAAATAGTGCACGGGGAAGGGCTTCAAGTCCTTATAACATTGGAACTTCTTCAGGGGAGGGGTGACCTGTCAAAGACCTACTGGTTCTACCTTAATTGGAAGGGAACCAATATCCTGGCCAGGAAGCTTGCTAGCTTGGCAGTGGGATCTAGAGCACCAGGTCAGAAAGTGGAGGGATTGAGAGGAGATTAGATGTCATAACCTGTAAGAACAGGCAGGAGGAAGGTAATAGACACAATGAGACACAAAGGTTGAAGTGTGTGTATTGTAAATATAGGAATATTAGGTATGAGTAGATGAAGTGATAGTGTTGTGGCCATAACAGACTTGATTTGGAGAGAGGGAGAGAGAGACAGGAATGATGTTTTGGTCTTGATGTTTTAGGTAAGATAGAGAAGAAGGTAAAAAGATAGAAGAGGGAGTTGCACTACTGATCAGGAACATTAACGTTGCTTCACTCAGAGGGACATGTTGAAGAGCTTATGCAGTAAAACTCAAAAATACGAAAGATGCAATTACTCTGATGGGATTGTACTATAGACCGCCCAATAACCACTGGGGCATTGAGGAACAGATACGAGGGCAGTTTAGGAAAAGATGTGAAAACACAAGGGTTGTAGTCATGGGTGACTTCAACTTCCCTAATCTAGACTGGGACTTCCTTCATGCAAGAGGTTTACTTACTTATTGCCCGTTATACCGCTGGCGGTTAGGGCAGCAATGAAGGTCTTCCTTTTCTGGCAGTATTCAGCACTTTCTTTATTGTGCCAGTAGCTCAGTTTTCAGTACTGTCATTCATGCAGGTCCTGGATGAAGACTCAGGAATAGCATCACACTCAGACGTAGAAGGATTCTTCATTGCTGTTTCCATAACAATTTTGTTTTAGCAATCAGGGTTGATAGCTCTGAGCTGAACCCCCTATCCTGAAGGACTGGTGGACCACTCTTAGTGTGGCCTCTACTCTTTGACCTTTTTGGCGCGGGTAACCCTACCAAGAGCTAAACCATAAATCCCTGACTCCAGGCAACATAGCTTTCTGGGTCATTGAGGCACGCAAGTCTCCAAACCACGACAAGGTTGTGATCCTCTTGGAGGAAAAGTGGTTTAGGTGGGGAAGAGTTGTTAGGTATATCCATGAAGGTTTCTTAAATCAATATGTAGATAGTATGACAAGCTGTACTGAGCTGTACTGTAGCTTGTCATATATCTAAATGACCTGAATGAAAATATAAATGAGTAAATTACTAAGTTTGCAGATAGCTCAAAGATTGTTGGTGTTGTGGATAACTTAGAAAACTGGCAAAGAATACATTGGGATATGGATCAGTTGCGGATGTGGGTAGAGACATGATTGACAGAGCTTAACCTGGATAAATGTGAAGGGTTGCTTCAAATGTGCAGAGCCAGTACACTGCTGTTGGGAAGACCCTTAATTATGTTGATGTGCAGAGGCATCTTGGGGTCCAAGTTCATTGCTCTCTGAAAGTGAGATAACTTGTTAAAGAAATATATGGCATACTTGCCTTTTATTAGTCAAGGAATTGGATTCTGGAGCCAGGATGATATGTTCTAGCTTTATTAAACTCTAGTTAAGTTCCACCTGGACTAATGCATTCATTTCTGGCTGCCTCATTGTCAGAAGGATGTGGAGGCTTTGGAGAGGTACAGAAGTTGTTTACCCGGATACTAACTGGAGTACTGGAGGGCATGTTCTTTAAGGAAAAGTTGGACAAACTTGGATTGGTTTCTCTGGAACAGTGGAAGCTGAGGGGAGATCTGGAAGAAGTTTCTAAGATAGTGTATGTATTTATTTATTGAGATATAGTATGGAGTAGCCCCTCCAGCCCTTAGAGCCACACCACCCAGCAATCCCCCGATTTAACCCCAGCCTAGTCACAGGGCAATTTACAATGACCGATTAACCTACCAGTCAGTACGTCTTTGGACTCTGAGAGGAAACCCATGTGGTGACGGGGAAAACGTACAAACTCCTTACACACAGTGGTGGGAATTGAACACTGGTCGGTCATTCTGTAAAGCACTATATTAACCACTACATTACCGTGCCACCCCAGATTCTGAGCAGTATAGATAGCTCACTCTATCTATCTTTTGGTATCTTTTTCCCGGGATTAAAATATCTAATACCAGAGGGCATGCAGTTGAGGTGAGATAGTGTGACCTCAAAGGAGAAGTACGGGGCAAGTTTTTGACAGAGAGTGGTTGGTGTCTGGAAGATGCTGCCAAGAGTGTTGGTGAAGGCAAACATGATAGATGTGTTCAGAGGTTCCTGGACAGCATGAATGTGCATGAAATGGAAGGATATGGACATTGAGTAGCTAGAAGGTATTGGTTGTGTGGGCATTTGATTTGGGCAGCATGGTGACATGGTGGTGAGCGTAATGATCTGTGGCACCAACACGGGGATCAATTCCTGCTACTGTCTGTAATGAGTATTTACTTATTGAGATAGGCCCTTCTGGCCCTTTGAGCCATGCTGCCCAGCAACCCCTGGTTTAATCCGAGCCTAATCATGGGACAGTTTACAATGACCAATCAACCTCCCAACCGGTATGTCTTTACACTGTGGGAGGAAACTGGAGCAGCCGTAGGAAACCCACGTGGTCATGGGGAGAACGTACAGACTCCTTACAGACAGCGATGGGAATTGAACCAAGGTCACTGGTACTGTAACATGTTGTGCTAACCACTACTCTACCTTGCTGCCTTATATAGTGAACCATTTCCTCACACATTCCAAAGATGTACTGGTTAGTAAGTTGTGGGCATGGTATGTTGGTACCAGAAGCATGGTGATACTTGCGGCCTGACCCCAGCACTTCCTTGGCCTATGTTTGTTGTTGTGCAAATGGTGCATTTCACTGTATCTTTCGATATTTTGTTATCCATGTGAAAAATAAAGCTGATTTTTCAGGCATAATGTTGTGGGCCAAAGGGCCTGTTTCTGTGTGGTACTCTTATATGTCCTATGTACCAGCACTGCAGCCCTTTAATTAGAACTTGTTATAGACAAGATGAGAACAGGACCAGTTTGAATTGGAAACTGAAGATCTTGGGTACCCAGTAGTCATTCTTCACGAGGAGCAGGCTTATTCTTTCAGTCACTGACTGTTCATGACATTTTTGCTTTCATAATAACTGCTGTTAGACTGACTTTGAAGTTCTATCACCATTATTTATTTATTGATTGATTGAGATACAGCCTGCCGCGCAGCAACCCCAGTCTTAACCCTAGCCTAATCCTGGGACAATTTACAAAGACCAACCAATTAACTAGTTTGTCTTTCAAATGTGCGAGGAAACCCACATGGTCACAGAGAGAATGTACAATCTCCCTACAGGCTGAGGTGGGAATCGAACCTACGTCGCCTGTACTGCAAAGTGTTGTGCTAACCACTAAGCTACCATATTGCCCCATTTAATCTAATCATCATTGTTGTTTCATAATGATTAAACAATTCTTTTTCTTCCAAAGTGTTAAAATCCAATGCCAATATTGTCAGGCTGGTTGCTGAGGCAACATTTGAAGTGCATACTTAATATTGGGTAATGTGTAAATAATAATTACAATTTTATATGGGTATGGAAGCAGTTTGGGTGGAGTTTAGAAATAATAAAGGCAAGAGGTCTCTAGTGGGAGAGGTGTACAAGTCTCCCAACAGTAAACAACATGATCAGACAGAGTTTAAAGAATGAAATGGGAGATTCTCAGACAATCAGGGCAGTAGAGTGAGCCGGCAAATTAAATTAAGGGATCCGTCAACCGAAGTCCATTGAGAGACATTTGAAGAGATTTTTCTGTATGGATACATTCCAATGCTAAAGAAAAATTCCAAGCTGACATTCCATCACCTGTGGTTGACTTAAGCAAAAAGGTGAAAAAAAAAACTAAAGAAGGGTTTAATTACTGCTTTCTCACATCTGCAGAACTTCTCGTGTTTGCGATTTGCTGCTCCACTCTGAAGTCTCTCTGAGGGATGCCTACCGTGAAGAAGTTTAAATCTTCCCTTTGATGGGTGTTCAGTGACACCATCTCTCATCACTCCCCGTCGGTGATCTCTGCAACCCCTTGACTCTTTGACCTTTATCCTCCCCCTCCCCTTTTCTTCTATTCCCCTCTCTGGCCTCTTTCCTCTTCTCACCTGCCTATCACCTTCTTCCCTTTTTCCATTGGTCCACTCTCCTCTCTTACCAGGTTCCTTCCCCTCCAGCCCTTTGCCTTTCCTACCCTCCTGGCTTCACCTATCACCTTATAGTTGTTCACCTTCCCCTCCCCCCCACCTTTTTATTCTGGTGTCTTCTCCCTTCCTGAAGAAGGGTCTCAGTCCGAAACGTCGACCATTTATTCATTTCTGTAGATGCTGCCTCACCTGCTAAGTTCCTCCAGCATTTCATGTGAGTTGCTCTTAATTAATGGAAAGATGGCTGGATGATAAATGAAGTACAGAGGCTGCTTGTAAAACCACGTCACAACCTTATCTTGTTCACAAACATCAAAACTCTTTGATTATCTAACCGATAATTACTCAAATGAAGACAGACGTTAAGCAATGAACTAAAAAAATTACTTATTTTGTAGCTAGTCCGTACCTTTTACTCAATAACAGAATTCTAATGCAAAGATTAAAGTAAAAGAGTACATCTTGAAGCATAGCAGTGTACATGGATATTCTATGTATATAGTGAAATATGGAAAGTAGATTGAAGATTTCCCAGAAGTCAATGTTCTGTTTAGTCGCCCGGTGGTGTAGTGGCATCTGCACCGGATTTCGAGGTGTGTGGCCTGGGTTCGAATCCAGCCAGCTGCTTGCTTGCTTCCCATCTGTGCTGGGTTGAGCATCAAGCTAGTGACTCGTCCTTGTAAAAAAAAAGACAAACGCTGAAGAAATGGCAAGGTTGTCGCTCTATGCGCCAAACAAGGTGCAAAGAGGAACTCCGAATGTTCTGTTTATAACCCCGTAACCCCCGCCCCCAAAACACCCTTAAAAATGTTTGATTAGTTTCTCATTCATTCTCAGGGATTCATTAGTAAGGTTTCTTCTTACTGATTTCTGTGGCAGCATTGCAGATGTGTGTATATGAGTATTTCTTGTTTGATATTTTTATGAAATTGTAAACATTTTTAATTTTATTTGGCATATCAAATGGAAAAAAATCTGTTGTCACAGCTATTTATTAGAGAATTTCTGAATATAAATAGTCACAACATTTTAATTAACTCCTGCCTGTAATTTCTTGCATGATGACCAATATTTCCCTAACATTTTAGTTGAGTGAAAACAAAAAGGTGTTTTGGTCTTTTTTGTCCATCATCACTGTTGTGCCCATCAGTAAATTACACTGTGTAACTGAAATGGCATTGGTTTGCATAACTGGTCTAAATTTTGAATTTGTAAAACTTAAAAACAATATAAATCAGACATAAGGAAAGCATGCCAAAACGCAGAGTTACCAGTGAAGGAGAACTATAGATCTAATGAAAGCAATAAATCAAGTATTAATGTCCAGGAAAACCTGTCAATAGAAGGAAGGAAAGGGAGGAAAAACATAAATAAACTTAAATGTCTGTATTTTTCTGAAAATCCATGTGCCTGGATTTTGGGAGCTTATTAATGAAAATAAGGCTTTTACATTTCATAAAATTCACAATAAAATAATAACATTTATTTATACAGTCATCTTTTATAGTGTTTAAAATGCCTGTAACAATATTTGTATCAGAGATCTGTGTGTCCCTGAAACTCTGATTGTAACACTCTGATTATCTTCAGTGATTTTCTGCTCCTTTCCAGTATTGTCAATTTAATGATGAAACTCATCCAAATCATCCACTACAACTCTCACACGATCTTCCCATGCAGTCGATTGTGGACTGCAATTAGCTGAGCTTAATTAGGCTGCCCTCCCTTTTGTAAACAGCTAACTGTGGAGTTGAGGAGAGAGGCATGCACACACATAATAAACCACAAGTTTATTTCTTTAATTGCAAAATTGGCTGCTGAGAGGTCATGTCAAAATCTTCTTTTCATAAGCCTGTCAAGATCCTTTCATCGCTCTCTCAAGCAATGGAAAAGTCTTAGAAGTAATAGGAATAAAAGCTGGGAGGCCATTACTAAGATAGTCATGTAAATTGTAAGCTATTTTTTAAATATGAAATTATCAGAACAAAGAAATTTATGCATTATATTCATATATAGATATTAATCTAAGGATTTGTGTTTTCGGGTGGGGGGGTCGGTGGAATGCCCTGAATTATCTATCTGTTGTGATTAGAGAAGGTACACTATATCCATTAAACTTTTTCTGAGGTTCATTAATATGGGTGATCATTTATCATGAGTATTTGGTGGATATGGAAAAATCTGGATCACTCACTTTCAAAGTTCAAAGTATATATTATTTATTTTATTGAGATACAGTGTGAAATAGACCCTTTTGCCTTTCGAGCTGCACCACCCAGCCACACCCAGTTTAACCCTAGCTTCATCACAGGACAATTTACAATGATCAGTTCACCTATCAGTCGGTACATCTTTAGACTGTAGGAGGAAACCAGAGCACCTGGAGGAAACCCACATGGTCATGGGGAGAACATATAAACTACTGCAGACGGTGCTGGGGATTGAACCTGGGTCACCTGTATTGTAAAGCATTGTGTTAACCACTATGCTTTCGTGCTTCGAAGTGTGTGTACATTATATAACCTTGAGATTCGTCTGCTTACAGGCAGCCACAGAACAAGGAAACCGAAAAGAACCCATGATAATGTCCATCAAACACCCAATGTGCAGAGAGAGAGAGAGAGAGAGAGAGAGAGAGAGAGAAAGAAACAAATTGTGCAAGCAATAAAAAAAGCAAATAGCATTCAGAACAAAAATTCATCTTCTAAGTGAACAGAACATTTGCTGCATTGCCCGGAAGGTGCTTTCCAAATTCTGTCAGAGGCCGTACGTAAATGTTACTGCCTGGGATTTCCCACAGCAGCGTTTTGACAAATTGTATAATAGGAATGTACAGAAAATTGTAGGGTAGTTTGCATGGAAGCAGAAGATCGCGGTTGATACATTTACATCTGTGTGTCTTACGATGAACCAATTAGACTTGGCCATTACAATTCACAATTGACACCAACATTTCACCACTGAAAATTCGTTATATAATAAAAATACAGAGAAATAAAGTCAGTTATTTCCTGTTGGTTTTTTTGAGATTAAGACAAACTGGATTTTCCTCAAGAGGAAGGGCTAAACAGCTGAGAGTCTGGAAAAAGTTGGAGCTGTAATAGTAATTAGCCTGCAATTGACCTCAAGATGTGCCTGAGTAGACTATTTCCTGACCAGGTGAACCCAATAGATGGCCGTAAAGGGAAAGGCTCAATCAGCAAGCAAATATTACAGCTTTGCTCCCCACTGCTTATGAGCAGTGCTATGTAAAGATAGGCACTTCTGTATCGAAACCACTGGAGCTACCTTGATTAGATTCTGATCGGTAGCAGACTTCTGATGATCCATTATTCAGTGTATGTTCGACTACCAAAGGCATTTAAATGTAATAAGCTTTGGCAGCCTTACAGTCCTTGTTGCAGTGGTTTAAATGGGCACAGAATGTTAAGCAAACATAGACTAAACATTGAAATCTGGATTTATTTGAAGTCTTTGAGGATAAATCAAATTAACGTAAGTAAATTGAAAAGCATAGAAATTACTCCTGCAAATGGTGCAATAAAATAGCAAGTAGAGATTTCACTGAGGATGCACGGTATTTTAGTGGAATTGTGTAGGTATATTTGTGATTTATTCAAAGATGTTATTTGCTTTTTTTTTACTCCTGATAGGAACTACTTAATTCCTTAAAATTGGGACCAGTATTTTTCCTTAGAGCCTTGGAAAGGATTGTTATTCAGTGCCAGCTGACAGCAATACACTCACAAAGTTCATAATAGAGTCCCCATTATTTCGAATGGCTACTATGCTTTGGCAAACCAGTTTGCTAAGTGCTATATATATATACACAATATTCTGAAACATAATAAGGACTGCAGATGCTGGAAATCCAAAGCAACACACACAAAATACTGGAGGAACTTAGCAAAAAATGTCTTGGTCCAGGGTATAACTTTCTCCTTATGCAAGAAGAAAAGTCCTAATCATCTCTCCTTTACAATTAGTGACATGCCCCTCACTGAATTTCCTAACGCTAGTGCTCTTGGAGGTCAATGCAGATTGACACTTAATTGGATCATCACATAAACTTTTGACAAAAGAGCAGTTGCTGACCAAGTTTCCTAAGAAGAATGATCCGGCTCTTTCCACCATGATCTAGTTTTAAAGTGGACGCAGGAGGAGATGCTTCTGATGGTACAATATACCTGTGGTTCAAAGTTGCAGTTGAGAGGGTGCTTAGAATTTTGAATCCTCGGCTCTTTTAGTCGAGGCATGTTGTGTCTCATCTGAATTATCGTATCCATTCTTGAGAACTATGGTTAAGGTGATGCAGAGAAAAATTACCAGAATAGTACCAAAGTATAGTGTAGGAGCTACCTATATGCCTTATATCTGCATTATATTCTGTGTCATATTCTATTATCTTTATTGTGATACTAGTCATGTGGGTGAGAGGCGTGGTAAAAGTGAAGGGGAATAAGTTATGTCTTCATGCTTTCTTCTGGGGACCATGAGGTGGAATATCGTTTATTGACTGCTTAATTGCAGTGCTTCAAGATTGTATACTTTACTAGTTGCTAATAAAAAAAATGGGAAGACAGTTCTCCAATGTCTTGAAATATTATTACTGGTTTGATCAGGGGCCACATCATACAAAATAACTACCTGTACCATGTCACCAGCAGCAGCATTGGTTTGTTCGAGTTGCCATTACACATGGTTAAGTAATAGACTAGAGAAACTTTCTGTTCTCACCAAAACTGTTAAACAAATCCAATTTTCTTATTAGTATCAGTATACAGTGGCATGCAAAAATTTGGGCACCCCTGGTCAAAATTTCTGTTACTGTGAATAGCTAAGTGGGTAAAAGATGCCCTGATTTCCAAAAGGCATAAAGTTAAAGATGACGCATTTCTTTAATATTTTAAGCAAGATTACTTTTTTATTTCCATCTTTTACAGTTTCAAAATAACAAAAAAGGAAAAGGGCCCTAAGCAAACGTTTGGGCACCCTGCATGGCAGTACTTAGTAACACCCCCTTTGGCAAGTATTACAGCTTGTAAATGCTTTCTGTAGCCAGCTAAGAGTCTTTCAATTCTTGTTTGGGGAATTTCATCCATTCTTCCTTGCAAAAGGCTTCTAGTTCTGTGGGATTCTTGGGCATGCAAGACGGCTCTTTTGAGGTCTATCCAAAGATTCTTGATGATGTTTAGGTCGGGGGTCTGTGAGGGCCATGGCAAAACCTTCAGCTTCTGCCTCTTGAGGGAGTCCATTGTGGATTTTGAGGTGTGTTTAGGATCATTATCCTGTTGTAGAAGCCATCCCCTTTTCATCTTCAGCTTTTTTTTTTACAGACAGTGTGATGTTTGCTTCCAGAATTTGCTGGTATTTAATTGAATTCATTCTTCCCTCTACCAGTGAAATGTTCCCCGTGCCACTGGCTGCAACACAAGCCCAAAGCATGATCAATCCACCCCCGTGCTTAACAGTTGGAGAGGTGTTCTTTTCATGAAATTCTGCACCCTTTTTTCTCCAAACATACCTTTGCTCATTGTGGCCAAAAAGTTCTATTTTAACTTCATCAGTCCACAGGACTTGTTTCCAATGTACATCAGGCTTGTTTAGATGTTCCTTTGCAAACTTCTGACGCTGAATTTTGTGGTGAGGACACAGGAAAGGTTTTCTTCTGAATACTCTTCCATGAAAGTCGTATTTGTGCAGGTGTTGCTGAACAATAGAACAGTGCACCACCACTCCAGAGTCTGGTAAATCTTCCTGAAGGCCTTTTGCAGTCAAACAGGGGTTTTGATTTGACTTTCCAGCAATCCTACGAGCAGTTCTCTCGGAGAGTTTTCTTGATCTTCCAGACTTCAACTTGACCTCCACCGTTCCTGTTAATTGCCATTTCTTAATTACATTACAAACTGAGGAAACGGCTACCTGAAAACACTTTGCTATCCTCTTATAGCCTTCTCCTGCTTTGTGGGCATCATTTATTTTAATTTTCAGAAGGCTAGGCAGCTGCTTAGAGGAGCCCATGGCTGCTTATTGTTGGGACAAGGTTTGAGGAGTCAGGGTATTTATCAAACTTTGAAATTTGCATCACCTGGCCTTTCCTAACAATGATTGTGAACAAGCCATAGCCCTAACAAGCTAATTAAGGTCTGGGATCTTGGTAAACGTTATCTGAGAGCTCAAATCTCTTGGGGTGCCCAAACTTTGGAATGGAGCTCCTTTCCTTTTTTTTCACTCTAAAATTGTACAAAACAAAAATAATACACTGATCTTGCTTAAAATGTTGAAAAGAATGTTTCATCTTTAAGTTTATAACTTTTGGAGATCAGTTCATCTTCTACTCACTTAACTATTCACAGTAGCAGAAATTTTGACCAGAGTTGCCCAAACATTGGCATGCCCCTGCATATGGTCAGATACTTCAAGAGATTTATCATTTAAAAAAAAAACAAATGGAAATACCCTAAATACACCTGAAACATTGTATTATTTCTTAATGCATATATGCATTTCTAAATGACAATAAAAGAGGACTGGGTGTTCTCATAATCTAATGTAAAAATTATATATATATATATATAATATTCCTTGATTTTTGAACATTGATTTGCTTTGACATCAAAAAATCTCTTTGATTTATGAATGTATTTTTTACGAAAAAGTAGTGAGCTGTTCTCCACCTATCACCTATTGGAATACTCTGGTAAAATACCAATAATGTACTTCACCCAGGCATTTTGATTTATTAATTGTGTTTTAAAAACCCTTTTACTGGAACACAATTCTTTTATAAATCAAAGAATATATTTTTGAAGATTAAACATTTATGTAACATGGCACCCAGAAGTGGTGGTTGTGGAGGTGGGAAGAATAGAGGTAAAGTGGCAAACAGGCAATTGTGTCTGCCTTTCCAACCAAGGATGAATTTGTACCCTCTTCTGGTCACTCTTTCTGATAATTTTCAATTACCTTAAAAGAAAATTATCCAAATACTTTTGGACAGTTTGAGTCTTGTAGGTAAAGCTCCTAGTACCAGCGAATGTCATCACTGATTGGGCTATTCACTGGGGAGTTACTTTGTCCTTTTGGGTCAATCCTTGGCCAAGTTGCTCCAACAAGCTGAAATGCTTTTGACAATTACTTTATTGTTAACTTTCATGGCTTTGGTATTGCGATTGTTTTCTGATCTTTGGTTTTGTTTTATTTCCAGTTACATTTAATACACGTTTGAGAATTCTTCTGGAATTCAAACAGTTCCGCCATATCAGTCTCTAACATCTCTACAGCCAGATTTCTTGGCTATTTTTGTGTTTTTTTGCTTTGAACTTGAAGAGCACACATAATTTGTATGTTGACTGATCTTCTTCCCAAAAAACCAGCAATATTTACTTAAACTTTGAGGATATTATTAAGATTCTAGGATTACTGCTGTATCATCACCATCAACTTTCTTCATGAACTGGAAGAACGTACCACCAATCATAAGCCTTAAATGTCACTCCTATTGCTTAATCCGTGGGCTGTAGTAAACATATCCCTTTGGGTGGTGGGAAACCAACTGCAACACTTCCTGACAGGTCATCAAAGTTGATAGGATGATCTAATGCAAATCTTGAAGTTGAGATTTCTTTGGCATGATACTCCATTCAAGCTATGATGGTATTAGAAGAAAACTATTCTTAAAATATTTTCGTAATTATGCAGACTTCATGATCATCAGATAATATGCAGATTTCGAAAAGCCATAAACCACAGCTGCTAGAAATCTGAAATAAAATAGAAAATGCTGGAAGTGTTCATGAAGTCCTTGAAGAGATAAACAGTGTTAACACTACACATATTCCTTAGAATAGTTCTTCAAAGCACTTTCTGTATTGTGAATGTATCATAACCATGAAACTTGATATCTCCCACAAAATAGAAGGATTTAGTGATCCATTACAAGTTTAAAAACTAATGTGACTTTTTCTGTTTAGAAGTATGTGCCCCTTGGCACATAGAACTCTGAGAGAAACCTTCTCGTTTTTTTTGTCATCGTCATCATAAATTCTTCCCATTGTTGGAAGTAGTCCCACCACATTCCTGATCTCAAATGCTCCATCACTGGCATCAAAATGCTTTGAAACTGACAATTTAATGTATAACTTATAGATGAACTTGTATTCTGAGAACCAGACTCACTACCGTCACCTTTTGGGTACTTTTGCTTTGTATTTAGATTGAGTGACTGCTTATTGATTACTCATACATTTTGCACAAGATCAAAAGGGCATATTAAGTTGAAGACTGAAAAGGGATACCCGGGATGCTGATTGATACACTGTATCTACTTATTTACTGCCCGTTATGCCGCTGGCGTTTTGGGCACCAATGAAGCTCCTCCATCTCTGGTGGTGTTCAGGGTTTCCTTCATCATGTCGATAGCTTCCTCTTGGTTTTCACTACTGTCAGTCGTGCAAGTCCTGGGTGGAGACTCGGGCATACCGTTGCACTCAGGTGAAGAAGAATTCTTCAGTGCTATTTCTACAACAATTTTATTTTACCAGTCCGGGGTGTTGGCTCTGAGCTGAGCCTCCGCACCTGAAGGACCAGTGGACCACTCTTGGTCTGGCTTCTACCCTTTGACCTGTTTGGCATGGGTGACCCTACCAAGAGCCAAAGCATAAGTCCCTGATTCCAGTAAGCATAGTTCTCCAGATCTTTGAGTCAAGCAATCCTCCAAACCCTACAATAAGGTTGTGGTCTCGTGGAAGACCACACCTACATGTGACTCTTTGTCTGTGCAACATAGGATATTGCCAGCTTGGCCAGCAATACAAGTCCTTATTGTGTAAGTAATGTTATAATGCAGCATTGACTAAATCAACAAGAAGCTGATGAAGGGTCTCGGTCTGAAACCTCGACTGTTTTCTCTTTTCCATAGACGCTGCCTGGCCTGCTGAGTTCCTCCAACATTTTGTGTGTGTTGCTTTGAATTTCCAGCATCTGCAGATTTTCTCTCGCTTGAGAAGTGAGGAATAGGTGTTTAAAATACATACCATATATTTCATAGCATCGTTATTTAAATTTGTATTTCCTGTTGAGCAAGTTCTAATAATTTTTGATATTCTTCTGCCTCACGTTCATATTTCTCGGTTGTTTTTTAAACCTTCTGCTGTGTATTCACTACAGCCTGAAAACTGCACCCTTCATAACAACTTGTGTAAGGTTAACACAGGATGTGGAGTGTTCTGGTGATAAATGATGACTTAACATGTTGTACCTTGGATACGGAATCATTCAACAAGAGAACAGAAAAGTTAGTTATTACATGTATTTCGTCTGTGTACCCTCCAAACTGATGGCGTGAATATCAATTTCTCCTTCTGATGAACAAAAACTCCTTCCCCGCTCCTCTATTCCCTACTCTGTCCTTTTACCTCTTCTCACTTGCCTGTTACTTCCCCCTGGGTCCCCTCTCCTTTCCCTTTCCCCTATGGTCCACTCTCCTCTCCTATCAGATACCTTCTTCTCCATCCTTGACCTTTCCCATCCACCTGGCTTCACCTCCTTCCCCTCCCCCCACCTTTTAATTCAGGCATCTCGCCCCTTCCCTCTCAGTCCTGATGAAGGGTCTCAGCCCAAAATGTCGACTGTTTACTCTTTTCCATAGATGTTGCCTGACCTGCTGTGTTCCTCCAGCATTTTGTGTGTGTTGCCTTGTAAATGCAATGCATTTCTGTATTCTTGCTTCCCACCCCTTCTTCACTGTCCTTTGCACCTGACAATTCACTAAAAATTATCTTCCAAGCTGCTGAAAATTAAAATGATTGTAGTTGTAATATAGAATGCAGCTTCTGTTTGTAGAAGGACAGCCCGTCCTCAGCTGGGGAAATGAACTTGAATGTTTTTGCATCAGAGTTGATGAATGGATTGCACGCTGCTTTGTGACCCAGTATGTCGGAGAAGTAACAAGGCTAAGTGCTCATCTTGACCCGGTATTTGTATCATAGATAATGCATAGGAGTGGATGTTGTGCAACGTCAGGGGCAGTAATGGTCAAGGTGAAATATCAGGGAATAAGAAACGGCTAAAACCTGGAGCTTTGAACAGAACTGAAGTGGCATGTTTAATGAAAAGGAACAAAGCAACTAGTTTAAATGTAGGAGAATGGAATAATTTTTAAGGTGTAATGTTGAACAGACATGGTAATTACAGATGCTACAGTAACACAGTGGAAAAGGGTGGCACAATAGTGTAGTGGTTAGCACAGTGTCTTACAGTACAGGCAACCCATGTTCAATTCCTGCCGCTGCCTGCTATGATGTTCTCCCCGTGATCGTGGTTTCCTCTGGGTGCTCCAGTTTCCTCCCACAGTCCAAAGACATACTGGTTGGTAGGTTAATTGGTCATTGTAAGTTGTTGCGTGATTGAACTACCATTTTAAAAAAAATTGGGGGATGGGTGACGTGGCTCGAAGGGCCAGAAGGGCCTATTCTGCATTGTAAATCAACAAATACATCAATAAATGTTAACCATGAAAGGCATTGACAAATTAAAAAATGAATCAAAAGAAAAATAATGACCTAATTCAGAATGAGAACACAAGGGGTTCAGCATAATCAGTGTGGAATCCAATTGGGGTATGTTTTTGGAACAGAAGAAAGCAGAACAGTTTAAATATAATGCATAGGCAACAGGTCAAATTTGCAAAGAATTTGAGTTTTATTTTATTGAGACACAGTGTGGAACAGGCCCTTCCAGCTCTTGATCCACGTTACCCAGCAATCCCCCGATTTAACCCTCGCCTGAACACGGGACAATTTACAATGATCAATTAACCTGCCCACCGGTACGTCTTTGGACTGTGGGAGGAAAGTGGAGCACCCGGAGGAAACCTACGCAGTCACAGGGAGAACGGTTGATGATTGTTCGATAGATTATTGAAGATTACTTCTCCCAGAGCCTTCACGGGGATGTTATCATTAAAAAACTTTTCCAAGACAGAAATAACCAATATGTTGTTGTAACTGTTAATGAGACAGAAGTGAGGATCAATTATTCTGCTGCAAATGAGACTTGGATCTTTGGTGTAGATGGGAATTTTGGAATACTTATAAGCAGTGGGTGGAGATCTTAGAGGTATTGTTCCCCATTATGTGTGTATCCTTAGATACAACACCAGTTTGGATTCAGGCCAGTATGCTGCCATCTTTAAATGTGGGACAAAGCAAACGTGGACTCAATGACATTAGTTTTAGTTTCATTCCATTTAAGTTAATGAAAATAAATATCACAGTGGAATAAGTATCATAGTAATTGAAATGAAAGAGAAGATTGGCAGCTCGGGTTGGCTGCTTGTTTATAAGGTTATTCACTGAGCCTGGAGGTTAGGTCGCCAAAAGTTTTCGTTTCATCGCCAGCCGAGGTGACATCATCAGTGTGCAATTGTTCCGATTGGTTGGCTGTCACGCTGGCCGCTAAACTGCGCTGGGTCCCAGCCAACTGGATGGCTGGGTGATCTCTGCTGGCTCGTAACCCTGGTTATTGGTCGCTGTGTTATCGTCAGCGAGTCACAAGAAGACATCCTCTGTCACCTCAGTACATGAAGACCAAGAAGGACTCAAGTTTGTCTGGGAAACTACAAAAATCCCAGCAGAGGCACAAAAGTTCAAGTGGGCTTTTAGAAGCTTGATTCTCAATGGAAAACTCTATTAACAAGCATACTGAACTGGATGCAATTTACAAACCTATGCGTCTGCAGGATCGGGGCCGAGGAGTGAGCTCTGGACATCTGTGGAACCAACCCTCACAGTGACTGATACCCAGGGATACAGGCCAACGGTGATCACTCAATCTGGGACCCAGCCAATCAGAGCGAGGAGTCGGACCGATACAAATGCAAGCACTCAGCAGAAACAACACTCAGTTATGCACTGATGATGTCGACTCGAGTGGTGACAAAAAGTTTGCAACCTAACTTGCAGGCCGGGCGAACAACCCTACAAATATTCACAGTGATGATTTGTACAGTTAGTAACAAAACAGCAGCCACCAAAATTCAGGGGATAAAATCCAGGCTGATCAACCCAAATGAACTGTGAAAGTCCTTGTAACATAACGGGACTTAGGTTTCCAAAAAGTCATTTGTGTTAAATTCCATATAATCAGCTCTTGTTTAAAACTTTGGCTATTCAGGGAAAACCCTGGAATGAGTAAGAAACTGCCTGAAGGGTAGAAAACAATGATGACTTATTATGTTGGGATAGTGCCTTAAAATTACTTAGTGGGAGGCCTCAGGCCTTAATGCTTGGCCCAGTACTGTTTCCTGTTTAATGACCTGGACACACAAACTCAAAAGTCAAATGGCCAAGTCTGTTGAATTTAGCAAACTGGGGGATGCAATGGAATGAATGGGAGCAATTTGAAAGTTCCAGAATGACTGGGGCAAAATAGGTCTTGTATGAAGAACAAATGTGAGTTAAAATTAAATACAGACAACTGTAATACACTTCACATAGGAAGTAAAAACAAGCACCAGATGCTGTGAATGGTGCTGAAATAGTTAAGAAAGAAACAAAGGCAGGGCTAAGAATGCTTCCAAATTGAGGCTTATTTCTAATACACCGTGATCATGTTAATTCATACATTCTTATATATAAAATATAGGAGAAGAATTAGACTGTTTGACCCATCCAGTCTGATCTGCCATTCCATCATGGCTGATTTATGATTGTTGTCAATCCCATTCTCCTGCTTCTCCCCATAACCTTTGATGCCCTGACTAATTAAGAGCCTATTAACCTCCGCTTTAAATATACTCATTGACTTGGCCTCCACAGTCAACTGTGGCAATGAATTCCACAGATTCACTGCATTACTACCAAAGAAATCCCTTCTCATCTCTGTTCTAAATGGACATCCCCCTATTCTGAGGCTTTGGCCTCTGGTCCTAGACTCCCCCAAGGTGATCTGTTAGCACCGTTGCTGCTTTTACTTTTTTAATTCTCAGTCCTTCCGGGTGAGACTGTATTATTATCCTCTTATCAAAATATTGATCTCTATTCATTGTTCAATACCTACTGATTGAACCCTCTTTTGTACCTGATGCCACAATTGCTGTTTTTATTCCAAGTGTTAAGTTTTTGCCCAATTGCTCCTGGTGCCAGTCATAAGCATTGATCGTTTGGCCTTTACTGGAGGGTTGTCATGCAATGGCTCCTCTGAAAGAGGAGATGAGCTCCAAAGCTTTCCAAATCAAAGCCATCTGTGGCATCAGAGTCCAGTGTTCTCCATCATGGGCACCAGCCTCTGTAGTATCCAGGACATCTCTAAAAAGATGACACTTGTCATTAAGGACCCCTATCACCCATGTCATGCCTGTTGTCATTGTTACTACTTCTATATTTCTATTTTTTTATTTTTGCACTACTTATTTAATTTGCTATACATACTGTAATTCACAGTTTCTTTTCCCTGTATTATTACGTATTGCATTGTAGTACTGTCACAAAGTTAACAAATTTCCCAATATATGCCAAGTGATATTAAACCTGATTCTGATTCTGAAAAACAAAATCAGGCAGCAACCTTGTCGTTTCTTTAGCATTTACAAGGCCAAGTTGCCAGCTTGATGCTCAACTCAGCGCAGATATAAAACGTGCACGGAGCCGGTCAGATTCAAACCCGGGACCGCTCGACTGCAAGTCCGGTGCGGATGCCACTGGATCGACAGCCAGCTAGCATTTGTGGAAAGAGAAATAGTTCATGTTTCACATCTCTGGCCCTTTGTAAGAATTGACCATTGCTGTCTTTTTTTAGATCAGTAGTGTTAACGTTTATAAAGGGAAGATGGATGAGCAGATGAAAGAAAATAGATTTGATGGATAAGTTGGCTCAGTTAGGTAATGTAGGATGGAAGGACACCGACAGAATATTGCAGAAATGGTATGTGTAACCAAAATGATTTAAATATAAATCAGATTAGAGTTAGTTGCACTATATAGTGCTTTTGCTTTTGATGCTCTTTTGGTCATTTTGAGTGGTTTGATCAATGAGACTGCAGTGCTTCAGTGTAGAACGGCCTTGCGCCCTGCATTGGCTAGCAGCGCAGTGCAGTGCTGAACTGAATACTACTGGTCTGATGTTTGATATTCTCTGTTGTTTGCTCGCTTGTTGACGCTTGCGTAATTTGTTTGTTTTTCTCCCTCATGTTGATGTTTTCTTGAACGGGTTCCTTTGTGTTTCTTTGTTTCATGGCTGCCTGCGGTAGGACGAATCTCAGTGTATATTCTGTGTACACACTTTGATAATAAATGTACTTTGAATCTTTAAATCACACACAGAATGTATATTGTATACACTTTATCAGACATTAAATGTAGTTATTGGACACGCACAAGAATTCTCCGTCTCCTTATACACAAGTATAAGGCATCCTAAAGAAAGGTCTCGGCCTAAAACGTCAACTATTCACTCTTTTCCATAGATGCTGCCTGACTTGCTGAGTTCCTCCAGTGTTTCGTATGTGTTGAATTGATCTTTGAAGTTTATTTTTAATGTTCAGGTATAGTTCAAAGGTTCAAAAGATACAATTTAATGTCAGAGAAATGTATACAATATACATCCTGAAATGCTTTTTCTTCGCAACCATCCATGAAAACAGAGGAGTGTGCCCCAAGAATGAATGACAGTTAAACGCTAGAACCCCAAAGTCCCCCCAGCTCCCCTCCCTCCTGCACGTAAGCAGCAACGAGCAACAATCCCCCTCCCCACCGCAAAAATAAAGCGCACCCACTACCAACACTGAAGCGTGAGCAAAGCAATAGCAAAGACACGGACTTGCAGTTACCCCAAAGACTACATTGTTCACCCGATAATTTGACATGCTGCAGGCTCTGTCTCTCTCCTAATAAGGTAAAGGCATTGCATCAAATATCTTGTTGCTTCTAAGTAGTAGTTCCACCTAAAAGGAACCAATCCTTTCTTTAAATTTGCATATATAGATTTTCAAAAGGAATTTGTGAAGATACCATTAGGCAGAAGGTTTAAATAAAACATCTAACTGCAGTATGGGAAGAGAGAATTCGGGGCTAGATATTCAAAAGTTCGAAGTACGTTTATTATCAAAGTTCACTGTGACAATCCATAGTTCGCGAAAGGTTTTAGGGGCACGATGGGGCAAAATCACAGGGAATCTTGGGCTTCATTAATGGAGAGATAAACATAGTCAAAGACCATTATCAAGCAACAATCTGACAACTGAAGCACTGTGTCCATTTTTAGTTACCAAATTTCAGGAACGGTTGGAATGGTGTACAGCAGAAATGCACCAAAATGATGCGCTAACAAATGGCTTTAGTGAGATTGATAGACTGAGGTTTTTCCTCCTTGAAACAGATGAGGTCATGAGATAGTGAGAAAGAGTTCATCATAATCATGAAGGGTATAGGCAAGATAGAGTGAGAGAAAACTATTCCCAGTGGTGGAAGGAGAACTAAAGGACATAGAATAAAGATGAATCAACAAAAACTGCCTCAAGGAAGTTTTTTTTTCTCATAACAAATGGAATCCGTTGCTAGGTATAAAGTAGCAACAGATCCCACTGCAGGATTCAGCAGGAAACTGGAGACGTACCTGAAAGAACAGGATTTGCAAAGCAATAGGGAAAGGCAGGGGAAATTTGTCACCAAAAACTTTGCCAAACTTCTATATACAGTATACACAGTGGAGAGTATCCCAACTGGTTGCATCACAGCCTGGTATAGAAATACCAATACCTAGGAGTGGAGAAGGCTACAGTAAATGGTGAGTACAGCCCAGTCTATCAGAGGCAATGCTCTCCCCGCTATTGACTATATTGGCTTGGAATGCTGCATCACAACAGTAGCATCCATCATTAAAGGGTGCTACCATCCAGGCCATGCCCTCTTCATACTCCTACCATATATAGGCCTTACGCCCCACACCACACTGCCAGGTTATGGAACAGTTACTACCCTACAACCATCAGGCTCCTGAACTAGCGTGGATAACTTCATTCAGGACTCTGAACTGATTCTGTGACTGACAGACTCACTTGTTAAGGACTCGTTACAACTCATACTCTCAGTATTACTTTTATTTACACAGTTTGTCTTCTTTTGCACATTGGTTGTTTATCTATGTATAGTTCTTTGTAAAATTCTACTGTATTTTTTACTGTCAATGCCTGCAATGAATCTCACGGTAGTAACATTTACATACTTCGATAGTAAATTTACATTGAACTTTGAGTAGGGCTAGTTGAATACGGAATGATCTCTTACTCTGTTCATAAAGACTTGACACGTTGAATGACTTCCCTAGCTGTAACTATTCTGTGGTTACATATTCCTTCTGAGTCCTTTTACTGAGGATGTATTGGTGTCAAGACAACAACCTCTCCCTCCTTGCCATCGAAACAAAAAGCTGGTCATTGTCTTCAGGAAGCAGGACACAATACACACTCCGGTCTGTATCAGTGGTGCTGAGGTGGAGAACTTCAAGGACCTAGCTGTAAATATCACTAATAATTTGTCCTAGTTCAGCCATGTAGATGCTATGGCCGAGAAAGCACAACAGTGCTTCTACTTCCTCAAAAGTCTTAAGGAAATTTGCATGTTTGTGATGACCGTCAACAATTTTGAAGATGCGTCATAGAAAGCATCTTATCCGGATGTAGCACAGCTTGGAGTAGCAACTGCTCTGCGCAATATTGCAAGAAATTGGCGACAATTGTGGACACAGCTCAGTCCATGGTTAAAAACAGCCTCTCCTTCATTGACTTTGTCTACTCTTCCTGCTGCCTTGGGAAAGCAACCAATGTGATCAAGGACCCATCCCATCCCCATCATTCTCTCTTCTCTCCGCCCCCTTGTCTTGGGTAGAAGATTGGGTAAGCTTATGAATGCATACTATCAGGTTCAAGGGAAGCTTCTGTCTGGCTGTTTTAAGTCTCTTGAATGGACCTGTTATAAAATAAAGATTAATTTATTGAGCTACAGCATGGAATTGACCCTTTTAACCCTTTGAGCCAGCTTCCTGATTTAATCCTAGCATAATCACGGGACAATTTACAGTGATCAATTAACATACCAGCCAGTACGTCTTTGGACTGTGGAAGGAAATTGGAGCCCCTGGAGGAAACCCATGCGGTCACGGAGAGAATGTACAAACTCCTTATAGGCAGCAGCGGGAATTGAACCTGCTTCACCTGTTCAGTAAACTGTTGTGCACCCCTGTGCCGCTACCATGTCGCCCCATGAGTTCTTGATCTCCCAGTAAGTCTCATCATGGCCTTGTCCTCCTGCACTGCAATTTTGCACCAAGTTCCTGGTAGTTCACATCACGGACGGTCTCCCCAGATCCTTTAATATCACCTCCCTGAATAAGAAGGCACAGCAGAGACTGAGGAAAGTGAGGTCCACCCCCCCCCATCTTAACAGCATTTTATAGGGCGCCATTCACGGTGTCCTGACAAGTTGCATCTCTATCTGGTATGGGAGCAGCTGAGCATCAGACCGCAAGTTTCTACAAAGGATTACCACCCATCGGGGACATTTATCAGGAACGCTGCATACGCAGGGCTCTTAGTATTATTAAGGATCCCGCCCATCCATCCAGCATCCCCTTTGACTTTCTACCATCAGGCAGGAGACTCCAATGCATAAAGACAAGAACAGTCAGGATGGGAAACAGTTTCTTCCCCCAGACCATTAGGCTTCTGAACTCCCTGCCGCATCGCATTCGAACTGGTTAATCTGATCTGTACTTTAGAATATTTAATTAATGCACTTTACTTTTTTTATTTATGTGTAATCCATCTGTAGATTTTATCCTTACTTTCATAAGTTATTGTGTGTTATATATGTTATGTGTACTACTGTGCTTTACACCCTGGCTCAGAGAAGCATTGTCTCATTTGATGGTATACATGTATATAGTTAAATGACAATAGACTTGACTCTCTCTATTTATTATATTCTGCTTTCTTTTATTTCCTTTGGTGTATTTACATATGTAATGATCTGTGTGGATGGATATAAACAAAAGCTTTTCACTGCATGCAGTTGTGGTCTCCTTACTTGAGGAAGGATATACTGGCTTTGGAGGTGGCGCAGAGGAGGTTCACCAGGTTGATTCCAGAGATGAGGGGGTTAGACTATGAGGAGAGATTGAGCTGCCTGGGACTGTATTTGCTGGAATTCAGAAGGATGAGAAGAGATCTTATAGAAACATATAAAATTATGAAAGGGATATATAAGATAGAGGCAGGAAAGTTGTTTCCACTGGTAAGTGAGATTAGAAATAGGAAACATAGCCTCAAGATTTGGGGGAGTAAACTCAGGATGGAGATGAGGAGAAAATGCTTTTCCCAGAGAGTGGTGAATCTGTGGAATTCTCTGACCAATGAAGCAGCGGAGGCTACCTCAGTAAATATATTTAAGACAAGGTTGGATAGATTTTTACATAGCAGAGGAATTAAGTGTTATGGGGAAAAGGTAGGTAGGTGGAGATGAGTAAATGGTCAGATCAGCCATGATATTATTGAATGGCGGAGCAGGTTCGACAGGCCAGATGTCCTACTCCTGCTCCTATTTCTGATGTTCTTATGTGCCTTGGTACATTGTGACAATAATAACCCAATTACCAATTAAGTAGAAAGACCTGGAGCTCTAGCACACCCATAACTGTTTCAGTCACTGCCAGAGGCACACTCATCCCCACCCTCCCAGCCAAAACCTGCTGCCTACCTCTGTTGCCGTAGGCCTCGAGCAGAACTAAAGATGGTCACCCATATTGTGTCATCCAGGTGTGCTTGCAGTTTGGTTGGAGATAAGAGTTGTAGACTGACTCCTTTGGGATTGGTAGCTCAGGAAGATGAGTGGAGACTTGGTCAAGAGGAGCACAGAGGACTGGGGTGGCGTAACTGTTGACAGACTGGGAGTACGGAACTGAGAAAAAGAGGCATCGCTTGTGAAAAGGCTGGGCAGCAATTGATCTAATTTGAGAATTTAAAGGGATTCCAGCCCCATTATTAAAGGTGGTCGTCCTCTAAGTGACAGAAGAACTGCTTCATCTAAATCCCTCTGAAATGCCCCATAAGGAACGTCATGAGTAACATCACCATTCTCTGTGAGACTGATGTGGAAATTGTGTCTGCCTGGTACAGTGTGCTAATGCTATCTATTGCCCAGCTGAATTTTCAGAATTATGCAAATCAAACTGGAAATTATTATTATTGTGTTTCAGTCCAGGAAAGAAATGATACTCAGTTGCACGATGCTGGCAGAAGCAGCTTTATGTCTTTGAATTTCTCGCCACTGATAGATTAATCAACAATGGCTAATTTCAGCCAATCACCCTTTGCTGTACCACCGACATACGGCATTCCAAGGTGTGACATCCCGAAGTGTGTCATTTCTGAGGTGTGATGCCTTGAAATATGTGATGGATGATGCAAGATTTCTAATTAAATAGATCTGCAGGAATCCGGGGTTAATTACTTATCATAAATAGTGCTGACCCTAGAGAATTAGCAGGCTGTTCAAACACATTGTGGACTAACTGCATTACCTCTAATGAATACGAGCTCATGTGTTGAATTTATAATGTCGGTAGATTTAAAAATCTGATGAATTTTATTGCCTGTCCTAATAATATCTGAATTTTCAACAGAATGTCTTGGTAATGATCACTGCCTGTGAGTGGCTACCTCGGTTTTACATTGTATATTCAACCTTGTGACATAATTGACTTGAGTTCACTTGATAGAGGCAGAAGCATAAATTATAAATTACTATTCCTGCAGCCAGCCAGTGAGTGAAGGCACAGACCACCGTAACACTTAGCAATATCGGTTCATTTCAAAGTATCTCTTGTGCAATTACCAAAGACAATAAATGCATTAAGAGGCCAAATGAAATTCAGTAGTGGTACAGGTGAGTTACAAAAAAAAACATTGAGTACGAGAAGAAGATTGAGGGGAGATTTGATAGGGATATACAAAATTATCAGGGATATAGATAGGCTAAATGCAAGCTGGCTTTTTCCACTGGGACTACAACTGGAGGTCATGGGTTAAGGGTGAAAGGTGAAAAGTTTAAGAGGAACATGAGGGGAAATTTCTTCACTCAGGAAGTGGTGAGAGTGTGGAATGAGCTGCCAGCACAAGTGGTATGTGTGAGCTTGATTTCAACGTTTAAGGCTGGGTACATGGATGGCAGGGGTATGGAGGGTTATTGTACTGGTGCTGGTGGATGGGAGTAGGCAGTTTAAATGGTTTGGCACAGACTAAATGGGCCAAAGGGCCTGTTTCTGTGTAGTACTTTTCTATGACTTTATGACAAAGGAAATGATACAGTGCTAGAAAGGCAGAATCATGAGGAAGTCTGCAAATGCTAGAAATCCAAAGCAACGCGCACAAAACGCTGGAGGAACTCAGCAGGTCAGACAGCATCTATGGAAATGAATAGATAGTCACCGTTTCAGGCCAAGACCCATCCTCTTTCCCCTCCTCCCATCTTTATATTCTTTATATATATATATAGTGAGCCTAAGACTTTTGCACAGTACTGTTGCAAATTTATGTATTGCACTGTACTGCGGCCCCCAAAAAAACAAATTTCATGACATATGTGAGTGATGATAAAAGTGATTCTGATATGGGTCTCTATTGTGGACTGAAAGTGGAAAGGAAGGAGGGAGAGGGGAATCTTGATTCGGAAAAAGGGAAGGGAGCGGGAAGCACCAGAGAGACATTCTATAATGGTCAATAAACCAATTGTTTGGAATCAAATGACCTTGCCTGGTGCCTCAGGGCTGGGTGTGTCTGCACCATGCCAGCAAACTCCACTCCCCATACTCCTCCTCTGCTACCAGCCCCAATCTGCTCCTATGGTGCTCCACACTTGCCATTCCCAACATCCTTTGCTCCCGCCAAATTTACAAACTCGCTTTTTGCTCCACCTTGACAAATACAGTACTGTGCAAAATTCTCAGGCACCCTGGCTATATATATGTGCCTGAGACTTTTGCACAGAACTGCATGTCATTGTACACTGATTTGAATGAAAGAATTTAAGTCTACAAACGCTGCTACAGTACAAGGTGTGTGCATGGGAGTAAGAAGTGAGCGAGGAATGGGCAAACAATGTAAGTGGCCACATTATGGGAAATGGAAGGCCAATGCTCAGATGTGAAAGCTATCAACCACTTTCAATTTAAGAAAGATTATACTGTATATTGGCAGAGATGAGAGACTGCAGATGTTTGAATCTGGACCAATGCACAAAAAGCTGAATTCCCTCCAACTTGTGTGTTGATGGATTGTTGGGCTCTGCACTGCTGGGCCTCAGATGGGTACAATGAATGTGACTCAGAAAAGGATTCACAAGGTCAATACCTGGTGACTATTTCCATTGACAAGAATAAAAAGGTATCTTCCCAGGATAAAAGGTCAGTCATGTATTATGGAGAAATTTCTTCATCTGAAAACGTATTAGCCTTTGGAATTCTCAACCCCAAAGAGCTCTTGGTGGTTGCCAAGTATATTCAACAACTTATTGCCCTTAAAGGAAAGAAAGAATGTGAGAATTGGGTAGGAACATAGTCTTGAAATGATTAAAGATGTTATTAAATGGCATTGAGACCTCAAGTAGCTTTACTATTAACTCTTAATTCTATTTCTTCTCAGTACAACAAGTAACTTACAAAGAAGGACAGGATTAGTCAGGGTGTGAAAAATTATGGGGAGAAGGCAGGAGAATGGGGGTAAGAGGGAAATGGATCAGCTATGATGAAATAGCGGAGCAGACTTGATGGGCTGAATGGCCTAATTCTGCTTCTATGTCTTATGGTATGGTCTAATCAAAGAGAAATTTTGAGCTTTATCTTGGGAGTCTGAAATACACTGAGGAAAAGCTATCTCATATTCTGCAGAACAATCATCAGACCTTCCCTAGGAATTGGCATTCTACTTTGCATATGCGCCTTAGGAAAGTTTTGTCATCCCTAGAAAGGATGCACGACAAATTCGATGACAGACTCATTGATTCAGTGAAGTTTTCTGTTTTTGAGAAGAGATTATACAGATTTGACCAGCAGATGTTGGAATTTGAAGGGGGGGGGGGAATCAAACTGCTGGAGTAACACAGTTAGTGTAGTAAATTCCCCACCCACCATTTATTCCCCCAACAGACCCCTTCCCTCATTGGTTCCACATGCCTTTCACTTCTCCCTTAATGGTTCCCATTATCACCTCTCTTACTTATCAGACTACAGCAGTGGCAGCCTTTGCATCCTCCAGCAGCTGTCTCCAACTTCAACCTCCCTTTCCCCCACCTGGCTCCATCTGTCACTTTTTGATTCCTTGTCCACTTCCTCCTCATACCTCTGTTTCCCATGTTTCCCAGCTCCACCCCTCTGGCTCCCTCTTCTGGCTCTATTTTCCTGTCATCCGTCAGCCCTCCTTGGTCCACCTGTCACCAAGTTCACCTGCAGTCTCTGCCCACTTCATTCTAGCAGTCCACTCTGTCTGTTCTCAGAATTGATGCAAGGTCTCGACAAGAAGCAATTCATTTAGATTATTATTGACCATTCCTTCCACCATCTTCTCCCAGCCCCACGCAGATACAGATGCTGACTGACCTGCTGAATCCTTTCAGCAATTTGATCCCTGTACAGAACTGTCTCTTGCTCACTGTGGCTTGAAAGATTGATCCAATATGTTTAAAATGTTAGAAGATTTGGCAAATGGTCAAGTACCTGGACTGAGATTCCTGCTTCTTTCAGCTCTGCAATGATATGTCATAGTCCTGAAGCAGGGGTTCGGCCCAAAAAGTTGACTGTTTAGTCTTTTCCATTGATGCTCCCTGACTTGCTGAGTTGTTCCAGGGTCTTGTGTGTGTTGCATGTAATAGAACATGCGTGTTGTCAGTGATCTGGGGAGAATAAGCATTGATTTGCTTGCCTAGTGCCAAGTACAGCGTTATGTGTTCTGAAGGAAACTGAAATAGGGATAAAGGTATTTATTTCTATTGATATTTCCTTTATAGTTTACATCCATCCCAGGGGAACCCACCCTTTTTTATGCCTTGGACCAATACAGTTAAGCAAGGGGTCCGGGAACCCCTGATATACCCTAGCCTAAGCTAGTTGTTTGAGAAACTAAAGCAGGTCATGATAAATGATTGTTCATCTAGGCACAGCTCAAACGCCATCTCTAAATGTGCTGATGACACGACTGTAGTTGGCAGAATCTCAGATGGTGACAAGGAGGCATGTCGGAGCGAGAGAGGTTGGCTGGTTGAAGTGGTGACACAGTAACGGCCTTTCACTCAATGTCATTAACACCAAGGAATTGATTGTGGACTTTCAGGGAGGGGGGAGTTAGGAAAAGACACACCAGTCCTCGTCGAGGGATCAACAGTGGAACAGATGAGCAGCTTCAAGTTCCTGGGACCAACATATTGATGCAACCACAAAGAAGGCACACCAGGGGCTATAGTTCATTTGGCATTTGAGGAGATTTGGCATGCTAGCAAATTTCTACAGATGGACCATGGAGAGCATTTTGACTGGTTGCATCAGCACCTGGTTGGGAGATTCCAGTGCACAGGATCAAAGAAAGCTGCAGAAGGTTGTAGACTTAGACAGCTCCATCACAGGAACCAGCCTCTCCACCACTGAGGACATCTTCAAAAGGTGATGCCTCAAGAAAATGGCATCCATCATTGAGGACCTTCACTATCCTAGATGTGCCCTCTTTTCATTACTACCGTACAGGAGCATGAATGCACATGCTTAACATGTTAGAACCAGCTTCTTCCCCTCCACCATCAGATCTCTGAACAAACCATGACTCATGAACACTGTCTTACTATTTTGCTCTCTCTTTGCACTATTTATTTCTTCTTTTTATATATTTCTTATTGTAATTTACGGTAATGTTTATGTATTACACAACTATAGAAGTACAAATTTCATGCAGAGAGTGGTGCGGACAGCCCAGTGCCTCTATACATGTGAACTACGCATTCTTCAGGGCATTTACAAAGACAGGTGTGTAAAAAGAGCCTGAAGGATCACTGGGGACCTGAGTCACCCCAACCACAAACTGTTCCGGCTGCTACCATCCGGGAAACGGTACCGCAGCATAAAAGCCAGGAGCCAGAATTAATTCATGCTGACACAACTGTATTCATATTAAATTGATTATTTATTATAAATTACTATAATTACACATTACACATTTAAAGATTTTTACTCCTCAAGTATATGAAGGATGTAAGAAATGAAGTCAATTCAATTCAATTTGATATATGTTAGTAATAATAAATCGTATTCTGATTTATCCAAAGTAATAAAGTTGTCCATCTTATTAAAGATGAAGCTAACTTTATTTCCCCTGTATCTCCCTTTTAACCAGGTGACCACACGGGCGAGTGTCGGGCCCATGGTAACCTGGGATCGGCATTCTTCTCCAGTGGCAACTACCGAGAAGCCCTAAACAACCATCGTCTCCAGCTAGTGCTGGCTATGAAGCTAAAAGATCGCGAGGTGAGTAATTCCCATAAGTCATTTTATTAGTGCAATCAGACGGAGGTGGGTGAATCATTAGAACATGGTGTCAGAACTTGGTCTCTTAGTTAACAGTATTTCTTCATGATTGATTGTGCTTCTCTTTAATTCTGAAGGGGGTGGGTATAGTGAAACCTTGAGAAGCAGTCAACCTTCAATTACTGTGCAAAAATGCTTGGCAAGGTTCTTGAAGTTTGAGGAACCTTACCCTCTGTAATACATATGACTTTTTTTTTATAGTCAAGCCAGTTTGATTTATATCTTTGCAAAATTATTTGGCTGTCATTAGGAATGTGAGTTGCTGCTAAATTGGGTGCAGAGAATGAACTTATCTAAAGATGTATGCAAGAGACCATTTCAGAGGTATGCTTGATCCTTGTTGTGCTGTTTAAAACACTTCCCTAGTATGTGCCCAGAGACTGCTCATTCGGAATAGGTCGTGGTCTAATGTTTGGAGTAAAGAAGATCTTAGAATTACATGGTGCTCCTTGTGTTCTGGGCAGGTCCAGAAAAATGTTCCATCGATGATGTCATTTCGGGAAATCCAGCATCAGACTCCAACAAACAGCAATATGAGAAATCAATTTTACGATTAGAAAAATCTAATTAAAGGGAGACTTAGCTCCTTATCACATCAAGGTTCGACGCATGACAGCCTCTCATGTAAACTAAATGAGATGATTATTTATTTATTTATTGAGATACATTGTGGAATAGGCCCTTCCAGTCCTTCGAGCCAGGCCACCCAGCAATCCCCTGATTTAATCTGAGCCTAATCATGGGGCAAGTTAGAATGACCAATTAATCTACCGACTGGTACATCTTTAGGAATGTGGGAGGGAACCGGATCACCTGGAAGGAACCCATGTAATCACGGGGAGAGCGTACCAACTCCTTACAGGTGGCGGTGGGAATTGAACCCAAGTTGCCAGCGCTATAAAGCGCTGTGCTAACCTTTATGCCATCGTGCTGCCCCCCTAATTAATTAGATAAAATGGATTTGTTGTTGTTTGGTGAAGCATGAGTTTTCGATACTCCCACGTCACAATCGTGCCTAAAGAGCTCAGGGTTAATGCTGCATCTGAGAGCCTTTGCAATGAGGCAGATTCTTCATGAATGGACTGAAACATTGGTTTAAATCACTGCTCAAAACCTGGAATGGGACTTTAATCCTCTGCCTTGGAAGGAATTTAGTAATTTCTTGAACAGGACTGTTTTAATTCAGTACTTTTGAAGCCAATAGCAATTGATCAAGGCAAGACTAGATAGTCATGCAAGACATGAGAGATTAGGGTATAAAGGTCAGTTTTATGCTGTATGCCAGTGCAGTAGAGCTCTTAAATGTCCTTAGGGGAAAGTGATCTATAATTACTGCAATAATATTGTACGTTTATCTGTTTTCTGTTTTATAATTGATCATTAATTTGTAGGCAAATGTGTTGTCTGATTGCATTTATTTTTCCACTTCTAAATACAGAAGTTAGCTTGGTGGCAAACGATGTATTCAGTTGACTGAAATGTCTTGACAAAGATATTGACAAGTAGTCACAACATTGTAAATCGTGATGTCCACTTTTATTATGAAAAGATCTGCAGCTGATGCAAATCTAGTTTAAAATCTCAGAATGCAGCAACAGTTAAAGAAAGGAATTTGGACGGCAAACAACTGCTGTGGTAAATTAAACCGTTTAAACCAGCTTTTCCAGCAAGAAAGGAAAATCTTTCTTTAATATTCTAATGAGTCGTAACAGGAAATCTTTGTTTTGAGTCAGCTATTCTAGGTTTGTAATTCCGTGTGTGGTTGGAACCTTCATTTAGTCCATTTAAAGAGACAGATGTGGATTCATTGTCTTTAACTGCTTTGCATGGCTAGAAAGAGGATTGCGTTTAAGGTCAGATAAATGATTATAGTATATTTCATTTTCCTTCATTTAAAATTGCCTTGTACTTCATTTTCACACTGTTAGTCCATTTTCTTGACTCCAAAGAGCTGAAAGCCTCCTCTGCTACTCTGTCCCTGCTGTAGGAAATCTGTAGGAGTGATCTGGGGCTATTAGTCCTCCCGTTCCTTTACCCTCCTCCTCTGAAAAGCCACTTTCCTTTCAGTCTACAGCTCAGTGAGTTGGAAATCTTGGGTTGTGGCCTGTCATGATTGTAAATCTCTGTCTCATCATTTAGTAATTTAAAAGAACAAAGTGTTAACAGGCTGTTCTACGACAATGCACATCATCTGATAGAACTGTACAAAGGGGATTCATATGCATTAGCATATAGAGAGTAGATGTATTTTTATTTATTTATTGAGATACAGCTCAGAATAGGCCCTTGCGCCCCTTTAAGCCAGCAACCCCTGATTTCATCTTAGCTTAATCATGGGACAATTTACAATGACCTATCAACCGGTACGTCTTTGGACTTTGGGAGGAAGCCAGACCACCCAGAGGAAATTCACACAGTCACGGGGAGAATGTATGAACTCCTTACAGGCAGGAGCGGGAATTGAACCTGGGTCGCTGGTACTGTAAATGGTTGTGGTAACCTAACACTACGCTGATGCTGCACTCGGAGTATTTCTCAACAAGGCTATATTTCATTGATAGCTTTAATCAGTTTGATACGGGCTGCGCAGTGGTACAACCAGTTAGAGCTGCTTCCTGACCACTTCCGTGGCCTGGGTTCAATCCTGACCTCTGCTGCTGGCTGTGTGGAGTTTGCAAGTTCTCCCTGTGGCTGCCGGGACTTCCTCTGGCTGCATCCATCTTTCAAAGATGTGCAGATGGGTTTGTTAATCAGCAACTGTAGATTGCCGCCAGTGAGTAAGAAAGTGATAGCCTCTTGGGATGGAGTCGATAGCATTGAGAATGAGGAAAAACAACGGGATTAGTGTAAACAAATGTTTGATGGCTGGCATGAGCTAGATGGACTGAAGGGCCTGGGTCTGAAACATCCACTGTAGTCTTTGCCATGGATGCTGCCTGGCCTGCTGAGTTCCTCCAGCATGTTGTGTCTGTTTTGGACTGAAGGGCCTGTTTCCTTGCTGTATGATTCAACCTGGGACCAATGTTTTTGCTATTCTTAAAGAGTACTGTTATAATAGGTTTTTGCAAATAAAATGGTGGAGGTGTTTTTGCTCAAGAAACTCCATAACAACTCATTTATTGTACTCCAAAACCTGAACACAGAGTGCGGTAACAGAACTTCACATAATTACATCATCACATCAGACCAGTCTCTTAAAGAGAACCCCAATTCCATGGTGCTGGTTGTGAATTATGTATACTTCCACCAATTACATTACAGGACAAATACTAATTTGACCTTATCTGGGATGTGGTGAGTAATGTGGTATGTTGAGAGGTAAAGAAAAAAAAAGTCTGAGGGAAAAAAACTTATATTTCAAGGAATTAGTTATGGGCATTATTACCTTACAAAGATAAAATTGAGAAGTGATTAACCTCTGTACCAAAATTCTGAGAGTGTACAGGGAAAGAGTACGTTTTCATCCATCAGGTGAATGAAGGCAAGAGCAGGAAATTAACTTAAGCTTCCTGGTGACATCATATGTGCAGCAACATTTTGTTAATCCATGTCACCAATTGGTAGGGTATTATTACTGGAATCCGTCTTTTGCTGCTTGCAAAATTGGTTTATGTTGGACAAAGCATAGGGATGCAAATGAATATTTTGGGGTTAACTTAATACTCCCCAACGATGAGGTAATACATTTGTAAGGTTGCTCTTGGGTGGAATTCACTTTATTTGGTGAAACGTTAAATATCACAAAGGGAATATTTGGTTTGTATCACTTGAAACCAATTAAGACACCAGGCCCAGTTTAACATTATTGTAAGGAAGGCTGGGTTGCATCTTAGATCACTGAAAGTGGCAGTGGAAAACTTCACCTTAGGTCATTGCTGTTAATGTTCAGGCCTGGAAGTGATATTACTCTTACAGATGACTTTGCTTATCCTGGTAATGTGGCCTTTGATGAAGGGTCACAATCAAGTACAATCTAATAGATGCTTGGAAGCATTAGTGCCGTTGATAGATTTAACCCTTGCCCGTACCAGATGGGTTAAGGGTTCAGTATTATTATTACACATTATTGTAAGGCCTCCCCTTGGAATTTAGAAAGAATGTTTATTTCATGCCTTGACACTGTATTTTAAGAGAAACGTAGATGAATTAGTGGTAGCTTATTACAAAATTGAACACCTTAGCATAAAAAATACTTTAATCGGATCCTGCAAAAATTATGCATAAAAGTGATTTTACCTGAGACACAAAAGATACTGCAGAAATCTTGAGTGACTACCACAAAATTCTGGAGGAACTCAGCAGGTGAGGTAGCATCTATGAATAGCTGGTCTTATGGGGCTGAGACCCTTCATTAGACCATAAGATACAGGAGCAGAATTAGGCCATTTGGCCCATTAGTCTGCTGCATCATTTCATCATGGCTGATTAATTTCTCTTTCAGCCCCAGTCTCCTGCCTTCTCCCTGTCTCCCTTCATGCCCTGACTAACCAAGAATCTATTAACCTCTGCCTTAAATACACCCAACGACTTGGCCTCCACAGCCGCCCGTGGCCGCAGTTTCCACAGATTCACCACCCTCTGCCAAAAGAAATCCCTCCTCATCTCCATTCTGAATGGACATCACTCTATTCTGAGGCTGTGTCCTCTGATCTTAAGACTCCCCCATCATGGGAAACATCCTCTCCCCATCCACTCCATCGAGGCCCTTCAACATTTGATAGGTTTCAGTGAGATCTGCCCTCATTCTTAGAACTGCGATTTATCTGTATTTTACCTGGCTTTGATTGCACTGGGAATCATTCCAAAATAAAATCTGATTCAGCAGGTAAGTGACTTGCTCTCCCATCCACAATTCACCTTTGTCTTGCGAACCCCTTCTCCAGTTTCAGTCACATATTTGAAAACGCTGCAGTTTTAAGCTCTGCAAGCTTCCTCTCTCACTAACATACATTGGAAATTTTGGGTATAAACCTTTGACCTTCTTTGAAAAGTCAAGCTGCAGCTAGGCGCAGCAATTCCCAACCATTTTTATACCATGGACATCTACATTAACCTAGGGGTCCATGGACCCCAGGTTGTGAACCCCACAGCTAGGAGCATCATTGCATTTACAGTTTCACTGTCCAGGATAATGAAAACTGATTATAGGTTTTTTATCCAATTCACATCAAAGTTGGACGCTATAATCTCAGCCCGTTTGATCATTTCAAATATTGCGAGGTATGCAAACACATATGGCAAGGGATGTGAGGCAGATGATCAGATCATGAGAACTGAGCAATTTAACAGATTAAAGTATTGACATATGGTGCTCTGGTGCTATGAAAGTGCACACCCTCAGACAGAACTATACAAGGGGAATTATATCGTGAGGTGTAATTTGTGTTTATTTTATTGGTTGGTTTTTACCAGCTTGAGTTGATGAGGTCTTAAGTAGAATAGCATAGATAGGCTAGAGTACCTGGTTGGCCAAGTTGCTCCCCGATCTTGGCAATTTACTCGTAAATGTTTCGACACTATGCAAGGGGACATCATCCGTTCACCAGCCAATCAGTGACAAGATTTCCTCCCCACGTCACAATTGAGGTTCCCTAATGACGGCCAGTCATCTGATTGAAAAGTATCTAAAGGCCAAGCATTCGGAGGACACACCACAATCCACAGCGCACAGATGATGTCTCCTCGTATGGTGACGAAACAATTGCAAGTAAATTGCTAAGACTGGAGAACAGCTCAATCCAACCTTCCTGAGGAGACTGAGGTCCTTTAACATCTGTCGGATGATGCTGAGGATGTTCTACGAGTCTGTGGTGGCCAGTGCTATCATGTTTGCTGTTGTGTGCTGGGGCAGCAGGCTGAGGGTAGCAGACACCAACAGAATCAACAAACTCACTCGTAAGGCCAGTGATGTTGTGGGGATGGAACTGGACTCTCTGACGGTGGTGTCTGAAAAGAGGATGCTGTCCAAGTTGCATGCCATCTTGGTCAATGTTTCCCATCCACTACACAATGTACTGGCTGGGCACAGGAGTACATTCAGCCAGAGACTCATTCCACCGAGATGCAACACTGAGCATCATAGGAAGTCATTCCTGCCTGTGGCCATCAAACTTTACAACTCCGCCCTTGGAGGGTCAGACTGGTCCTGGACTTATTTCCTGGCATAATTTACATATTACTATTTAATTATTTATGGTGCAACTGTAATGAAAACCAATTTCCCTCGGGATCAATAAAGTATGACTATGACTATGACCATCAGCCACCTGAACTACACATCTCCTGAGCTAGAATGCCTGTTTGTGGTGACCGAGGAAATGAGTTGAGTCATCCTTCCCAAGCATGTTGCTCACATCCGAGGGGCAGCTCTCTGGCTGCATAGAGTGAGCTCCTTTCAGATCTGATGGACTTGATCAACATGATGAAGGCTCTGCAGTTAATAGCTTCTCACGCCCCTCCTGATGGAAAGTACTCAACTCGTTTTTCAGTGCATGGTTCTGCATAAAAATTGCTATAATTCTGTTTTCAACATTTTTTATTCAGTTACATTCACTTAAGGAAACAAAAATTGTCAACATTAAATTTATAGGCACTTGATTAGCTTCAGAAAGCAACCAAAGTCTAATAAGAGTCACACCTATCCAGGAATTATCCTGAACCCGACATAATGATGCAGCTCCAAAGAAGGCTCAGCAGCAGCTACATTTCATTAGGAGTTTGAGAAGACTTGGTACGTCACTAAAGACGCTCACTGATTTCTACAGATGTACCATGGAGAGCATTCTAACTGGCTGCATCACCGTGAGGTACGGGGTTGGGGGTGGCTACTGCACAGGATCAAAATAAGCTGCAGAGAGTTGTAAACTCAGCCAGCTCCATCAGGGGCACTAGCCTCTTTAGCATCCAGGACATCTTCCAGGAGCGAAGCCTCAAAAAGGCAGCATCCATCATTAAGGATCCCCTTCATCCCTCTTCTCATTGTTACTGTCAGGGAGAATGTACAGGAGCCTGAAGCCACACACTCAGTGATTCCCCTCCGCCATCTGATTTATGAATAGACATCGAACCCGTGAACACTACTTCACTACTTTTTCACTACTTATTTAGCTAGTTAAATATATATATATATATTTAACTAGCTAAATAAGTACTGCTGCCATAAGGACAACAAATTTCATGACATAGCCAGTGATATTAAACCTGATTCTGATTCTGATCATGAATTTTAACATGACGAGTGGCCTAAAATGAGAGAATATAAAATTATGGCATAAACTCAAATCATATTTATCTATTCATTTGTCCCTGTGATCATTTTTTTGGGTTCCCTGACAGCATTCCTTTGCTGCCGAGCAAATAGAATTGTTAGCAGTAAACTCAACCCCTAATCCAGGAAAATTTATTTTGTTTGGTCACTGGAATCATACAGACTAATTCAACTCTGAGATAAAATAACTTCACTTTGTCAGTTCCCTGTGTTATTTGTAGTCAGATTGGAGACGCAGAAGCCTGCGATCAATGCTGTGATTTGAGCAGCTAATAATATGGAATGGAATCTTGCTCCAAAGTAGGCATAAATGGGCCTGCAAAGGACGCCTGTTAATGGGCCTGCAGATAAAGGCCTATAAATGGCAGGGTGTGAAGCATGAGTGTGTCACCATTTCTGCAACCTATCAAAACTTAGCTTTGCACTTTCCAGATTGTTATAAGTTCAAAGTACATTTATTATCTAAGTATGTATACTATATACAACTTTGAGATTTGTCTCCTTATAGAATCAGAATCAGGTTTAATATCACCGGCATATATTGTGAAATTTGTTAACTTTGCAGTAGCAATATAATGTAATACATGATAAATATATTTAAAAACTGTGAAATACAATGTATATAGTTAAATTAAATAAGTAGTGTAAAAAAAAAAGAAATAAAAAAGTATTGAGGTGGCGTACATGTGGTTCAATGCCCATTCAGAAATCAGGTGGCAGAGTGGAAGAAGCTGTTCCTGAATCGTTGAGTATGTGCCTTTGGACTTCTGTACCTCCTTCCTGATGGTATCAATGAGAAGAGGGCAGCCACAAAACAAAATAAACCAAATAGAACCCTTTAAAAAAGACTGTTGAACATCCAGTGTGCAAAATAAAAGAACAAATAGTGCAAACCATTAAAGTAAGCAAATAACATTCAGAACTAAAGTTCACAAAAGTGAGTTCGCATCCACGAAACTAGTCATCACTGCAGCCGGTCGAAGACCTGCTAGTTGCAGGCCGCAGTCTCAGTTCAACGTAGAGATGAGTAAACCCCACCGAGCAGCGAGCTGAACACCGGCCTGTCCGTGGCCTCCGGCCCCGACACCCTGACCTTCTCAATCTGGTCCGGTGCTTAAATCGGCCAAACCGGCTCATTCCTCACTCTCAGACCTTGGCCCTGCCGCTTCGATACGCTCTCGGGCCTAGCCCCCGCTGCCTCGGCTTGGCCCGTTCCCAACCTTTCTAATCTGACCTGGTGCTTAAATCAGTCAAAAATTGGCTCGTGCCGTGCTCACGGGCCCTGGCCCCACCTCCTTGACTTTGCCTCGTGATTTATCCAGCATAAACTGGGTAACAGAACAAAGAGAATTGGGGTCACTATCGTATCAATCACCTGAAGCAGTACAGAAGTTGTTAAGAAAACAACAAAATACCTCATTTCTATAAGCGTACAATATGGAAGCAGAGGGTGATAAGTGGATGTAAGACATTGGTTATAACACAGATGGATTACCATGAACAATTCTGGACTGTACATCTTTGGAGTAATATCTGCCATAGAGGAGGATAGTTGTAGTTGTTGGAGGTCAGTCATCTTCTCCCAGGATGTTGCTGCATGAGTTGCTCCTGGAGTATTCATTAATGCCCGTCTTAAGGTCAGAAGATGGGGTTGTCTTCTGAGGAATGCACAACGTCTGATTCTGTTCCCTAATTCTTCGACAAATAAAGGAATTGAAAACACAGGATGAACTCATCATGTCAGGTTGCAACTGTGGAGAGGAAAAATCAGCGTTAACGTTTCAGGTGGATTACCTTTTATTGATAACCTTTCATCAACTTTAAATGGGTTCCCAACTTTTTCTATGCCATGGACCCCTACCGTTAACTGTGGTGTCCGTAGACCCTAGTTTGGGAACCCTGATTGGTCGCTCTGTTTCTCCCTCCACTGACGCTGCCTGAACTGCTGATTATCTCCAGCATTTTCTGTTGTATATTTGTTCCTGGAAAATGAAACATTTCCATCGCTGTATGGGATATAGGCTGTATGATATACAGCCATTGGTTGATACATGGTTAGAAATATTCGCACTACACAGGAGTGATCATCTCTGGCAGTATGAAATCTAATTCCCCTTGATGTACAATGATATTTGTTCGCTCATTATATGTCGTAGGCTTTCGTAATCTTCCAACATTTTTCTATCGAAGTGGTTTTCCATTGCCTTCTTCTGGGCAATGTCTTTACAGGGTGGGTGACCCCAGCCATTATCGATACTCTTCAGAGATTGCCTGCCTGGCATCATTGGTCGCGTAAGCAGGACTTGCGATGTGCACCAGATGCTGATACGACCATCTGCTCCCATGGGCTTCATACAGCTGTGATAGGGTGGGGGTGGTAGGGACTAAGCAGATGGTGCACCTTGCCCAAGGGTGAGCTGGAGGCTAGCAGAGGGAAGAAGTACCTTTCACCTCCTTTGGTAGAGACGTATCTTCACCCCACCACTCATATAATGATATTATCACTGCTGAATCCTCCACTAACCTTAATACATGAGATTCCTGACAGCACTCTCTACACCCTATAAAAATATAATGAAAAAGAAGATTAAAGGAACTCAAAGTACTCCTTCATGAAACCATGATGATGAAGCTCATTCTGCAAATCATTTAGGTATTATTTCTGCTTTGGGTGTCAGTTACAGATGTTGGCCAGCTTCCTATGCCAGAAGATAAACAGCAGTGATATCATTGACTAAGAATAATCGGCTTTAGACTTCTGGGGAAATTCTACTTCCAGTAGGAATGATAACGGAGGAACAAGCATCATGGATTTAAATAACGCTACAATAGAAAAGCTTAAAACCTGCCAAGATAAAAACGAGAATAAAATATATCTGTGTCAGCAGCAGGTTGGTGATGGCAAGTGCAGAATTAAATGTTTGCCTGCACTGGGATTCATAACAATCTGTGCGTTCTGACAGGCTGCATCACTGTCTGGTATGGGGGTAGTGGGAGGGAGTGCTACTGCAGAGGATCGAAAGAAGCTGCAGAAAGTTGTCAAATTAGTCAGCTCCATCATGGGTACTTGCCTCTGTAGTATCCAAGACATCTTCAAGGAGCAGTGCCTCAGATAGGCGGGTCCATCATTAAGGACCCCCATCACCCAGGACATGCCCTCTTCTTATTGTTACCGTCAGGAAGGAGGTACAGAAGCCTGAAGGCACACACTCAGCAATTCAGGAACAGCTTCTTCCTCTCTGCCATCAGATTTCCGAATGAACATTAAACTCATGAACTCTACCTCACTTTTTAAAAATTATTTCTGTTTTTGCCCTATTTTTAATTTATCTATTTAATATATATACTTACTGTAATTCACGTATTTATTTTTTCTATATTATCATGTACTGCATTGTACTGCTGCTACTGAGTTATCACATTTCACGACATATGTTGGTGATATTAAACCTGGTTCTGATCCTTCATTCTTTAAGTATAGCGTTAATCACTGCTAATCACAGCCCTTTCCAGATTCATCCACCCGTCAGGCTGCTGACTGTGCACAACGGTAGCTTGGACCTGGAAGCCCTGGATAGACTTCTGTTTCTCCTTCCACAGTCCAGCCATTAATCATGTATAGTTTTGAAAGTTGCGTAGCAGTGCTGAAATGTGTTAATTTAAAAAGGACAAGAACTTTGAAGATTTTTCACCGCCTAATAGAGCATGTTTTTATTTGGTTCCTAATTGGTGGAATGCATTATAGACAGTGCCTGCCATATGCTACAAATTTGATGGCTACACTGCCTCATTATTGGATTTGTTGCTGTTCAGACAGATGCTGAGGCTAGTAGGGGGTTGATGGAATCATTTTAGGACGTGTTATTTTATGGAGGGGGAGGGAAGAAAAATTACAACAAACATCACATCTGACCAGTAACCAGCTTCACGAAAGTTCTGACTTCTCCGCGTTGCCGATATGGTGCAACTGCACAGAGTACAGCGGCTCTTTGTTGACCCAGAGGTTTCACTTGACAAGTAATTACTCGTCAGTTCATATCCACAAGTCCTTTTTAAGTTACAAACATCCTCACTAATTGAGAGAATTTTTTCCCTGGAATGCCACTTACTTGTTACCACAGTTTTAAATTTATTCTTAATTTGAAGTGTAGTTAATTAACATGTAGGCTTAGGCTATGCAAGAGGCTAATTTGGCCTCTTTCAAATGCATGCTGCAAAATTAATATGTTGCAGCGTATATATACTGTGCTTATTTGCTTCTGAAAAATGAAAATCATCAGGTAATTGGTAAGTTTGCCTGTTTTTCTTGTGCAGGCACAATGCTAGGCTCAGCGGGAGTGGTAAGTAGTAGTGTGGAGCTTGTATGTTTTTTTTAACCTGAAGTCTGTTTGAGCCCTGGTTACAAGGACTGATGCAATATCGCTGTCTCTTGCCGGAGTATTGCTCCCCATGCAGCGCCAATCTTCAATACCTCATTCCAATTAGGTGAGCCGAGGTGGTGAATGGCAGCGGGTTATCTGCTGTTGTCCCAGCTAGAATTGGTTCCGATCCGTTGCTTTGCTAAAACAGTAGCCCTGGAGAATATAAAGAATACTAACGTCTGCCTCAGTTGACATTAACTAATACAGAATGCAGCTGGCTTTAAGCTTGGGAGGGCATTATACCATATGAACCACTGGATAAACTGAAGTTATTTCTTCAAAGATTCTTTCAACCTCACCTTAGATAAGTGTGGAGTTCCGACTTTATATCAAGTCTTGCAGTTAATCCAGTATCTTTTGATTCAACTTTAACAGATTTAGCTGATGCTTTGATCATCATTGGTGAATCACAGTCTTAATGGTACTTGTTTTTTTTAAGGATAAAATTTAAATCAAGATGAATTCATTTATGAGAGAGAATTCTATTAATGGGAATTGATTTCAATCAATCAATTTTAAAATAGGGAATATCAGCACAATATACAACTGCTTTGTTCTTTTCAGCCAGCATTATAAAGTGCTTGTTAAAACTAGTGCGAGGAAAGCCAATGCCAAGAAGGTCGAGCTTGAGCAGGTCAACAATAGCTTGGCTTGTGTTTGATTAATAAGAGGAAAGGGAAAGGTGGAATTAGATCAGGGGTTCACAGGCTGGAGTCCATGGATCCCTTGCTTAATGGTATTGGTCCATGGCATAAAAAAGTTTGGAGACCCCTGAGCTCGACAGAGTTATGAGTTGAGAGTCAGAGGATATTACTTTGTCACTCGTGGAAATATGGAAATAGAGGAAGCTTCCAGATGTGGATCGGAGAATGCACTCTGGCGCTCTGGCAGTGGAACTAGAGGGACCTTTGAGTTGTGAGTTAGGGGATATTACTCTGAAGCTCATGGTGAGAGTGGCAGGACAGGGAATGGCCCAAAAGGCTGGAGTCCGAGAGACAAAGTACGCAGGGTGGATACCACATTGGAAGATATTTCAGATGCTGGCTGGGCTATGAAGCTACAGAAGAATAAGAGTAGGATTTTTCATGCTGTGTGCGGAAGAGCAGCAAACTGGAATGGATCAATGAGACTGCTGGTGATGGGTACGCCAGATTTAACACACGTCAGGAAATTCATGGTAGAGATCTTGCACAAGGTTGAGTTTAAGGAGTGTGAAGAAATGGAGGCAAGTAAAGGGAATGGAGAGTATTAAAGATTGTAAAATCTGACACTTCAAACATCTTTTGGTCAATGCTTATATGTTCGTCATAACACTGGTCTTTTCAGTGGATGGATCTTTTATTGACTATAATCTGGAATGTGGCTTTGCTGCTCGAAATCAAATTTAATGATGGTACGTCCCAAGGAGCATCATGTATTGTATGGACTGATTCTAATGACCTTGTCCACCCTAAGATGTACATTAGATTTTGAACCATAACTCTTAGCAAGGTGAAAGATAAATGCAATAAATACAACAGCACAGCTTTCTCATTAATAGAACATAGAGCATGGAACAGCATGGCCCTGGCAGGCCATTCAGTCCACGGTGCTGTGCTGGTCTTGATGGCAATTTATAGTAAATGTCCTTCTGTGTATCATTCATATCTCTCTATTCCCTTCCTATTTGTGGGTCTTAAAACCTCTTTAAACTTGATCAAGGTGCTGGTTAACAGAGTAAGATCCCATGTTATTACAGAAACGATACTGGCATAGATAGAAGATTGGCTGACTGGCAGGAGGCAAAACATAAAGCTTGCCTGCTGGTGACTAGTGGTGTTCTGCGGGGGTCGGTATTGAGACCATTTCTTTTCATGTGATATGTCGACGATTTTGATGACAGAATTGATGGCTTTGTGGTCAAGTTTCTCGCTGACATAAAGTTAGGTGGAGGGGCAGGTAGTGTTGAGGAAGCAGAGAGTCATCAGAAGGAGTTAGACAGTTTTGGATGATGGGCAATGAAGTGGCAGATAGAATATAGTGTTGGGAAGTGTATAGTCATACACTTTGGTAGAAGGAATAAAGGTGTAGACTATTTTCTAAACAGGGCGAAAATTCAAAAATCAGAGGTGCAGAGGGACTTGGGAGTCCTTGTGCAGGGTTCCCTAAAAATTAACTTGCAGATTGAGTCGGTAGTAAGGAAAACAAATTTAATGTTAGCATTCATTTCAAGAGGACTAGAATATAAAAGCAGGATGTGATGCTGAGGCTTTATACAGCATTAGTCAGACTGCACGGAGTATTGTGAACAGTTTTGGGCCCCTTATCTCATAAAAAAATATGTTGGCATTGGAGAGGGTTAAGAGAAGGTTCCGGGAATGAAAGGGTTAACATATGAGGACCATTTGATGGCTTTGGGCCTGTACTCGCTGGAGTTCAGAAGAATGAAGAGGGATCCCACTGAAACCTATCAATAATTGAATGGCCTAGATGGAGTGGACGTGGAGAGGATGTTTCCAGTACTGGCTGAGTCTAGGTCTAGAGTACACAGCCTCAGAGTAGAGCGACACCCATTTAGAACAGAGATGAGAAGGGATTTCTTCATCCTGAGAGTGGTGAACCTGTGGAATTCATTGCAGTGAATGCCTGTGGAGGTGAAATCTGTGAGTGTATTTAAAGCGGAGATTGATGGGTTCTTGAATAGTTGAAGGTTATGGGGCGAAGTCAGGAGAAAGGGAGTGAGAGGGATAATAAATCAGCCATGATGGAAAGGCAGAGCAGACTCTGCCTTACCCTCATCAAACACCTTTGTCACTTTCTCAATAAATCAATCATAATTTGTCCCACACAAAGCCTTGCTGACTGTTCCTAAGCAGGCTATGCTTTTCAAAATGGACATAACTTCTATCCCTCAGCTGTTTTCCTATCACTGATGTGAGACTCACTGGCCTAAAGCAATGCACACAAACTACTGCAGTATCTATGAAGAGGAATAAATAGGTTTATGATTCACCAGCCTATAATTTCCGAAATAACCCAAGTTTCCCTTCTTGAGCCTAGACAATAACCCTTGACTAATCAACAACTTATCAATCTTTGCTCTAAATATACTCAAAGACGTGGCATCCACAACCGTCCATGGCAATGAATTCCACAGATTCACCATCCTCTGGCTAAAGAAATTCCTCTTCATCTCTGTTCTCAATGGATGGCTGTCTATTCTGAGGCTGTGCCCTCTGGTCCTAGATTCACCCAGTGTTGGAAACATCTTCTCTGCGTCCACCCTGTCTACTCTCCAGTCCTCTGAGGCCTTGCCTGGTACTAATGAGGACGCAAAAATATTTGTCAAAGCCCCAGCAATCTCCTCACTTGTTTCTTTCTATAATCAGGGATATATGCCATTAGGCCCTGGGGACCTATCTCCCTTAATGTTTTTCAAACGACTTAACACTTCTGAAACAAGAGGAACACACACAAAACACTGGAGGAACTCAGCAGGTCGGGTGGCATCCATGGAAAATAATGAACAGTCGATTTTTCAGGCTGAGACCCTTCTTCAAAGGGTGAGAAGAAAAGGGGAAGATGCTAGACATGAAAAGGTGTGGGGTGAGTGGGAAAGGTGAAGGGCTGGAGAAGAAAGAATCTGAGAGGTGGGGAGAGTGGACAATACAAGAAAGGGAAGGAGGAGGGCACCCAGGAAGAAGTAATAGGCAGGTGAGAAGAAGTATCTCCAAGAGGACCACAACCTTGTTGTGGGGTTTGAAGGCTTGCATGCCTCAGAGGCCTGGAGAGCTGTGTGTACTGGAGTCAGTGCTTTATACTTTGGCTCTTAGTAGAGTCATCCATGTCAAACAGGTCAAAGGGTGGAGGTCAGACCAAGAGTGTTCCACTGGTCCTCCAGGTTTGGGGGTTCATCTCAGGGCTAGCAACTCTGACTGGTCAAACAAAATTGTTACAGAAACAGCAATGAAGAATCCGTCTACATCTGAGTGCGACGATATTCCTGAGTCTCCACCTGGGACTTGTATGACTGACAGTAGTGAAAACCGAGAGGAAACTACTGACGCGATGAAGGAAGCCCTGAACATTGCTAGGGACAGAGGACCTTCATTGCTGTCCTAAAAGCCAGCAGTGTAACAGACAGTAAGCAAGCAAGAGAAGATGTAAAAGGTCTGAGTGGTGAATAGAGGAAGGGGGTGGGGGGAGGAGGAATTTGTTTACTGGAAGGAAAAATCGATATTCATGTCATCAGGTGGAAGGGTACCCAGACAGAGTATAAGGTGTTGTTCCTCCACCCTGATAAATATTGTTTTCTGAAACAAGATTTATCTATTTATTTCTGTTCTCATACCATATAGACAACTTTTTAAAAAATATCACTGCCGTATTTTATGCAAAATTGCCTTCATTTCCTTCAAGATGATATCCTCACTTATTTTATTTGTGTTCAGAACCTAAGCTATTGTTCGTCATTTGGAGAGATTGTAACAATAGAAATTACGAGTCAACAGCCAATTACAAACTTTCACTTAGAATCTGAGCAATTAGCTATACAAAATTGAAATAGTTAAAGAATGCAAACTGAGTAATAGTTGTGTGCCATTACATATGACATGGGCGATCATGGTCTTGACCATGTTTGTTCTTGGCAAATTTTTCTGCAGAAGTGGCTTGGCATTCCTTTCTTCTGGGCAGTGTCTTTACAATTTGGGTGACCCCAGCCATTATCAATACTCTTCAGAGACTGTCTGCCTGGTGTCAGTGGTTGCATAACCAAGACTTGTGATATGTGCCAGCTGTCCATACAACCATCCGCCACTTGCTCCCATGAGTTCACCTGACTCCGACTGGAGGCCTAAGCAGGTGCTTCACCTTGCCCAAGGCTAGCAGAGGGAAGGAGTGCCTTACACCTTTATTGGTTGAAACGTATCTCCACCCTGCCACCCAAAGTAATAGTAATGATAGTGGTGAAATTCAGGGCTGCGGTCCTTGGAAAAGAGAAGGACAGCACATTTGCCGTGATGGGCTCTATGAAAAGTGGTAAATAAATCCACCTGGAGTTTATTATCCACTCCAGCAGTTTCAAGCACCGCATTGTAAACAGCTTTACTCTCTTTTTCAGTAGCAGCCTCCGGCAGTCTCTCTGATGGCTAACTGACTTGCACTGAGAAAAACTGGTTGAATACCAGTTTCATGAAGGCACTTGTAACAGGTGGTGGACCTTTTAATGATGAGCCCTTCTGTCTAACATTAAACATGGAGACAGCGAGCTGCCTGGAAAGTGGCTTGAACTTCAAAAGGGGTTAATGGTGGAGAGCTGGAAAGTGGTGTTCAGACAATATCCTACTGAATGGTGGAGCAGGCTCGAAAGGCTGATTCCTGCGCTCTTGTGATTTGACTCTAAAACTGTGCAGCTGTTGAACTGAACACATGGATACGCAAGGGCCTGAACAGCCAGAGAACATTCATAACGTGAAAGTCCCAGCATCCAGGATATTTTCAAGGAGCAATGCCTCAGCAAGACGACATCCATCATTAAGGATCCCCATCACTCAGGACATGTCCTCTTCTCATTGCTACCATTAAGGAGGAGGTACAGGAGCCTGAAGGCACAAACTCAATGATTCAGGAACAGCTTCTTCTCCTCTGCCATCAGATTTCTGAATGGACATTGAATCCATGATCTCCATCTCACCACTTTTTTTTCTCTTTTTGCACTACTTATTTAATTTAACTTATATATTTACTGTAATTTACAGTTTTTATTGTTATGTATTACATTGTACTGCTGCTGCATAACAACAAATTTCACAACATATTACAGTATATTAAACCTGATTCTACTGCATTGCTGGCAGAGAACAAGTGAGCATATTCTGCATCTATGTTGGGCATCTCAGCACCAGTTTTCTTAAAAAGAAAGCTGCTGGTGCTTTCGCATTATAGGCCAGCTAGGGATATGATTAGACTGACATTTTCTGTAAATTCTCTTCTTCTTCTTCGTCTTGTGTTACGGCGATTGGCACCCAGCTTAATGGTGCATTACTGGCACCTTCTGCTCCAGAGTGTGCGATAGACTTACATTCTAAATCCCTTCACCCAATCACACACACACACACATACCCTAACCTACACTTTATCCTCCCATCTTTGGCCATCCTAGTACCCTATTCCTGCTTATCTGTCATATCCTATAAAAAAAAACTCTGTACCCCTTAAGAAAGCTAAAAATGCCCTAACCTGTGCTCTCTCACCCATGCCCAGCAACCCTTTGAATGTGAATTCCTGCACCCCCAGTTTCCTTAGATTAATTCTCATCGTCTCTCTCTGTATCCCATACTTCCTGCAACTCAGAACTACATGTTCTACTGACTCCTCTTCCTGACATTCCTCATACAATCCTGTAAATTCTCTTTGTCGAGGTAAGGCATGCCCATTATGAAATACATGAATGGGATCTACCAGTTTGACAATTTCTTGGGTGCATTGAATGAAAATATCATCAGGGTAAGAGCATTGGGACTGGGTGAACCTTTGCAGGTGTGTTACTATGTACTATGTACTATTACTATGTACTATGTACTGTTACATAGAACATGGTACAGTACAGTGCGGGAGTGTTGTGCCGAACCAGCTAAAAAGTAAATCAAAAACATCAAACACTAATCCCTTCTACTTACATAATGTCTATATCGCTCCATCTTCCTCACATTCATGTGCCTATGTAAATGTGCAATAGAAACATTCCGAATGATAAAAAAGCCTGAACGGATTACACATGACAAAGTTATTTCCCATGGTAGGGGAGTCTAGGACAAGAGGGCACGACTTCGAGATTGAAGGACGTCCTTTTGGAATAGAGGTGCAGAGAAATTATTTTAGTCAGAGGGTGGTAAATCTGCAGAAGTTGTTGATACGAGCGACTGTGGAGGCCAAGTCATTGAGTATATTTAAGGCAGAAATAGATAGGTTCTTGATTAGCCAAGGCATCAAAGGGTATGGGGTGAAGGTGGGGGAGTGGGGATGACTCGATTGGATCAGCCCATGATTGAATGGCAGAGCAGACTCGATTGGCCAAATAGCCTACTTCTGCTCCTATATCTTCGGGTCTCTTAAGAACCTCCATTGTATTTGCCTCTGTCACCATACTAGGCAGCGCATTCCAGACATCTGCTACTCCCTGAGTGAAAAAAACTCACCCCTCATATCCCATTTGAACCTCCCTTCTCACCTTCAGTGCATGCCCTCTAGTATTAGACATTTCAACCCTGGGAAACAGATACTTCCTGTTTGCTCTATCTATGCCTCTCAAATCTTATAAACCTTGATCAGATCTCCCCTCAGCCTCTGACACTCCAGAGAAAACAACCCAAGTTTATCCAACCTCTCATGATAGTATGTGACTGGATAAATATGGGCACCCATTTGCCTACTTCTAGTTTTAAAAGATACAGTAAGCGTTTCCTATGGGCCCAATAAAAAAAGTATTGGAGATGTATTGAATGTGTTTGGGTAGCTGCAAATGAGGGCGATTGGAGGAAGAAAGCATAGTCAATCATATAAAGTGTTGCAGCAAAATAAACAAGGGAGAGTTGACATGCATGATGAGTTTCAACCAAAGGAGGTGTAAGGCACTCCTTCTCTCCACTAGCCTGCGGATCACCCTTGGGCAAGGTGTAGCACCTGCTTAGCCCCTGATTAGGGTCACGTGAAGCCATGGGTGGCAAGTGGTGGATGGTCATATGAGCAGCTGGTACATATCACAAGTCCTTGTTATGCGACCACTGACAACAGGCAGGCAATCTCTGAAGAGTATTGATAATGGCCGGGGTCACCCATCTTGTAAAGACACTGCCTAGAAGAAGGCAATGGTAAACCACTTCTGCAGAAGAATTTGCCAAGAACAGTCATGGTTATGACCATGATCATCCACATAATGATGATGATTGAGAGAGCAAAAAAAAAACCCAGTTGCTGGAGGAACTCAGCAGGTCAGGCAGCATCTGTAGAGGGAGACATTGACTGTCAATCTGCACTTCAATGTTTGCCTCTCCAGATTTTGGTGTTGGTCTTTCTTCTCACATGTACCAAGGTACAGTGAACAGCTTGTCTTTCATACTGTTCCTGCAGATCAAATCATTACACAGTGCATTGAGCTAGAATAAAATCCAACAATAACAATGCTGAATAAAGGGTAAAGCTACCAAAAAAGTGCAGTGCAGGTAAATGATGAAGTCCAAGATCATGACAAGGTCAATGGCGAGGCTAGGAGTCCATCTTACTGTGCAAGAAGGCTGTTCAAGAGTCTGATAACAGTGGGATAGAAGCTGCTCAAGAACCTGGTGGTACATGCTTTTAGGCTTTTGTATCTCCTGGCCACTGGGGAGGGGAGAGGAGAGTATGTTCACTGTGGGTAGGGTCTTTGATTATTCTAGCTGCTTTACTGAGGCAGCAAAATGTGTAGACTGGGTACAAAGAGGGGAGGCTGGTTCCTCTGCTGTCCACAGCTCTCTGCAGTTTCTTGCAGTCACATACAGAGCTGTTGCCACAGCAAGCTGTTATGCATCTAGACAGAATGTTTTTTATGGTGCATCGACAAAGGTTGGTAAGAATTGTTAGGGGATCTACCATACTTATGATTTTTTTTCTTTTAGCCTCCTGAGGAAGTGCAGACATCGCTGAACTTTTCTGGCTGTGACATCAATGTGTATTGACCAGGTTACTGGTGATGTTAACACCCAGAAACTTGAAACACTCAGCCCTCTCAATCTCAGAATGGTTCATGTAGACAGGAGCATGTGCATTACCTACTTTCCTGAAGTCAGTGACCAGCTCTTTTTATCACATTGAGGGAAAGGTTGTTGTCATGAAACCATGTTACTATGCTCTCTGTCTCCTTCCCGTACTCCGACTTGTTGTTATTTGAGATGTGGCCCACTCCAGTGGTATCATCTGCAAACTGGTATAAAAGGGTGAGAGCAGTCATAAGCGTACAGGGAGCAAAATAAGGAGCTGAGAATGCGATCTAGTGGCGCACAAGTGTTTAGAATAAGTGTAGCAGAGTTTTTCTGCCTACCGTTACTGATTGTGGTCCGTCGGTCAGGGAGTCAAGGATTCACTTTCAGAGGGGAGCGTTGACTTCCAGGGTCTGGGGTTTGCTAACGATTTGCTTGGTATAATAGTAATGAAGGCAGAACTGTAGTTAATAAACAATAGCACGATATCGGTGTGTGTACTGTCCAGGTGCTCCATTGATGAGTGTAGGGCCAGAGTGATGGTGTCCACTTTAGACCTATTTTGGTGGGAGGCAAATTGTAGTGGGGCAAGTTTGTCTGGATTTCTGGAGTTATTGTGCACTATGACCTGCCTGTTGAAGCATTTCATGATGATAGAAGTTAGAGCACTAAGTTGTAATCATTAAGGCATGTTATCCTGTTCTTTTTGGGTATACTCTCTGCCTGCTGAATTCCCTCATCACCTTTTTTTTTGCTCCAGATTCTAGCATCTATAGTCTTTTGTATCTCCAAGATAACTTGAATATTTTTTTGATGTAGAGCTTTCTCTATTTCCAATACTTACCTGACCTGTCTTACTCAGTTGACCAATAATGCCCAGGTCAAAAACATCCTATGGTATTCTTTTGATAATGATGCTTTTTGGGAGGTCAGTGAGTTCACTGTTTTTTTGGAAATCTGCCAAGATTTGTTCAAAATTCTTTCTCTTGGGAAGAGAAGCAACTGAATTGAATATAACTCTTCTGAGGCGATGATCATAGGAGATCATCAAAAAGACTTCCAGCGCTTGACTGGCAAAATAAAATTTGCAGATGCTGGAAATCTAAGCAACAAAAACGAAATGCTGGAGGAACTCAGCAGGCCAGGCAGCATCTATGGAAAAGTGTACAGTCGACGTTTCAGGCTGAGACCTTTAATCAGGTCTGGAGAAGCGTCTTGGCCTGAAACGTCGACTACACTCCTTTCTGTAGATGCTGCCTGGCCTGCTGAGTTCCTCCAGCATTTTGTGCACGACTGCATGGGCTTCAACCTCCAGTAATGTTGAGCTCAGGTATGACATTACTTTGTTTCACATGCTGTGTTGAAATATGATGTAGTGGGGTAAGGGGCATGAGACAATTTCCAGTGGTCAGAACTTGCAGGTGAAAATGAAGGAGAGTGGGAGAGTCAAATTGGTAAAAAAAGTAAAATCATATATGACCCACATAAATCTGTTCTTCTGCCATTTCTGTGTTCCTCATGTATGGTTTCTTCCTTATACAGTATTACAGTATCTATTCATATAAACCACTTGAAGGCCTACGGCAATCTGTAAGTGGTTTCAAACGGTTTCCATTGATTTTAAACCGTGGCAATAGCTGTTACAACATTTGATGATCCACTTTGAGAAATTCTAATTCAAAATGGTTACAAATGTATTCACTACAACTTCCTTAAAGTGCTGAAAAGGAGAAATCTTCTGCAGTCATAAATCACAATGAACACATTTACTCTGATGGGTCAGCGAGGAAAAAATGGTTACAATCCGAAGAAAACCTTTTTACAGCACTTAGCCAGGCATGGTTATGTGTCCATTGGGGAATAGAATGCCAGAATTCATTGCATTCTCTGCTATCATGATCAATGCTAACAGATAGTAAATGTTTTAAGAGAAAGGGACAATTCATGGATAAGTATCTGTGTAGAAATTATGTTTTATTTCATCTATTTCTTCCTGCAGCTTCGAAAAGTAGATATACTCAATGAAAAATTCTTTCTGTAGATTTATATATCTTTTCCTTTGCTTAAGTAGGTGTGATATTGTGATGTTACTAGCCCATCCCTTTCACACTCACATTGCATGTTGCTACTGTGCTGGTCTTTGTCTTTTCCTTCAACATAACAGCCCTTGTCTTACCTTGTGTCACCAGAACATTTTGCATGGATGGATGGGTATTTTCATAAGTAATGGTAGTTTCAATGATGATACTATCCTCCATGTTGTTGGGCGGCAAGGTAGCGTAATGGTTAGCACAGCGCTTTACAGTACAGGTGGCGCAGGTTCATTTCCGGGTGCTGCCTGTAAATGAGTTAGTACGTTCAACCCATTGACTGTGTGAAATTCCTCTGGTTGCTCCAGTTTCCTCTCACAGTCCAAACACATAACCAGTTGTTAGCTTAATTAGTCATTTTAAGTTGTCCAGTGATGGGGCTAGGATGAACTCTGAGGCTGGCTGGGTGGTGCGGCTCAAGGGGCCAGAGGGGACTATTCCATGTTGTATTTCGATGAGTAAATAAATACCATTTTCCACACTGCAAGAGACTTAATGCTAACTTCAGTTTCCTAGCACAGCAGCATGGCGTTTCCAAATTTATTTGTGATAAAGTTAAACTTCTAACCAATATTCCTCACTGAATTTCGATTTGAAATCAAGTCACCAAATTACAGGAAGGATAAAAATAAGGTTGAAAGAGTGCAGAGAAGGTTTACAAGGATGTTGCCGGGACTTGAGAAACTCAGTTACAGAAAAAGGTTGAATAGGTTAGGACTTTATTCCCTGGAGCGTAGAAGAATGAGGGGAGATTTGATAGAGGTATATAAAATTATGATGGGTATAGATAGAGTGAATGCAAGCAGGCTTTTTCCACTGAGGCAAGGGGAGAGAAAAACCAGAGGACATGGGTTAAGGTTGAGGGGGGATAAGTTTAAAGGGAACATTAGGGGAGGCTTCTTCACACAGAGAGTGGTGGGAGTATGGAATGAGCTGCCAGACGAGGTGGTAAATGTGGGTTCTTTTTTAACATTTAAGAATAAATCGGACAGATACATGGATGGGAGGTGTATGGAGGGATACGGTCCGTGTGCAGATCAGTGGGACTAGGCAGAAAATGGTTCGGCACAGCCAAGAAGGGCCAAAGGGCCTGTTTCTGTGCTGTAGTTTCCATGGTTCTATGGTTCTACAGTGAGATCTTGTAAGTCCATGTTTAATCAATGTGAGGCAATGGGGCTATGTTAATTGGCTTGTACTGAAAACACTGGTTAGGTTATTTAGTTCAAAGAAGCTTGCAGATCAGACTGATGATGTCACTTAGCTCATCAAACTGGCAACACATTTCCTACCTGATCAGCATGTTTTGATATCTTTATTGCTTGTAGATGATCTACTGCCCTACAACTTCCTAAACCAAAGTTACTTGAAAAGTTTACATGGCACATTTTGTGCTGGCAGATACTTGTCTCTTTTGAATGGAACACAACAAAAAGTTTGAAAACTGAAATTTGCATGATCAGTTGCTCTCAATGTTCCCAACTCCTTGGTTGCAATCTCTGGAACATTTAAATTATGGAACCATATATGCTGTGAGTCAAGGGAGTTATTTTTTGTGACTTTAATATGTAGAATTGTTTTTATCTTTGAACACATTTACATCTAAATCCAGGACTTTATTGCTTAACTGGTCTTCAGTAACATTGTGAATCAGAAGCCATGTCTTTCTGAGGAGACCTCCTCGGAAAGAGATGCCTCAAAATGGCAGCATCCATCATTAAGGACCCCTATCTACCCAGGGCATGCCCTCTTCTCACTACTACCATCAGGGAGGAGCTACAAGAGTCTGAAGACACCAATCTAATGATTCAGGAATAGCTTCTTCCCCTCTGCCATCCAATTTCTGAATGGACATTGTAGGGTTGTAAGGTTTGGAGGCTTGCGTGCCTCAGTGACCTGGAGAGCTATGTTGGCTGGAGCCAGTACCTTGTGCTATGACTCTTGGTAGGGTCGCCCATGCCAAACAGGTCAAAGGGTAGAGGCCAGACTGAAAGTGGTCCACTGCCCCTCCAGGTTCAGGGTTCAGCTCAGAGTGACTGGTCAATAAAAAGGTTTGTTACAGAAACAGCAATGAAGAACCCTATGTCTGTGTGTGATGCTATTCCTGAATCTCTACCCGGGATTTGCATGACTGATAGTAGTGAACCACACGTGGGGCACAATAGAGAAGATGACGAAGGACAAGCAGAAATGGAGGACATTTATTGCCGCACGAAATGCCAGCAGAAAAACAGGCATTTGATAACGATGATGATTGAACCCTTGAATACTACCTCACCATATATTTTTTCTCTTTATGCACTACTTACTTAATTTAACATATATATACTTACTGTAATTCACAGTTTTTTATTATTATGTATTGCAAAGTGCTGCTGCCACATAACATATGCCAGGGATATTAAACCTGATTCTGATTCTGACAATAAATTTAGTTCCCGAGGCAATCATCATCCTGGTTTAAGAGACTGAGGAAGATTATAGACTATGTAGAATGTGCATTGGTGCCTGGAACTCCTGTAATTGATAGCAAATCTGCATTGCTCAAAGAGCACGACAAAACTCAGCATTTCAAGAAAACTAATTTTATGCAGTGAAGGAGACCAGATTTCTTGTGAATAAAATATGAAAACAGGATAAACAATGATTAGCTTGAGGAGACTTTGCTACATTGCTCACATTAACAGGTGTGCACGGTAGCAAATCCCACCAGTGAAGAGATGAAGATCACAGAAGAAGTGGAGGTTCAGTACTCAACTGCCTGACGGGCCAGCAGAAACAAAAGCCTTTGCCACATACAAAAAAAAACCTAGAAAAAGCATTACCTGCAGGGTTCAAAGATTCAAAGTGCATTTATTATCAAAGTATGTTTGCAGTATGCAACCCTGACATTCGTCTTCCCCATGGACAGCCGCGAGACAAAGAAACAACATGGACCTTTTCAAAGAAAACATCAAACACCCCATGTGCAAAAAGAAAAAAATAAATTGTGCAAACAGCAAAAAATGAGTGAAAAAGACACAGAATGTAAAACATCAAAACCAGAGTCGTTGAAATAGTCTAGGAATGTTCAGTTCAATTTAGCCCTGTGTAGTTCGTTGACTGCAGGCCACAGAGTCTGTCCGCTCCGAACAGAATTGTGCAAAATAGCAACAAAAAGGAGTAACTGGAAACTAGAAACACATATAACATGAACTGCAGAGTCCAATCCACAAACCAGGTCAATTAAATCTTACCCAAGACCCAAGACCCAATACTCAGGGACCTTACTACGGCAGTATCAAGCCAGAGGGGGAGAGAGAGAGTCAAACGCATGCACCTTCCTCTGGCAGCAGTGAATGAGTGCAAGAGAGAGACTGGTCCAATGCAAGCAGATGACACTGAACACCCGCTCACCTTCTGCTGTCGTCCTGATTATGGACAAAACTTGTTCCTTTCAAACTGTCACTACACATCAAAACAGGGAAACGTTTTAATAGTTCACTGTTAAATTTTGGTTCTTATTGCATTTACTTTATTGCTTTGCTGTGATATTACCAGTACACTGAAGAACCAGCCAGGTCCTGGAGGGGTTTTCTGTCACATAGTTCCTGACATAAGCAGACAAGTTGGCACTGAGCTGCAATATCTGTCATGGTCGTGTCTCAGAACTAGTTCTTTTTTTTTAAGATTTCTGGGGATGGTCTTGAGGATGGAGCGGGGAGTTAGAGGTCAGAATAGGATTTAGGGACTGGGATGTGGGGATGTTACAGGTCAGGCTGGAGTGCTCCGTGGTCGAAGGCCAGTGATCCCCATGGATAAATGTTGGGATGCCATAACTCATTGGTCCCCAACCACCGGGCCGCGGACCGGTACCAGGCAGCAAAGCATGTGCTACCGGGCCGCGAGGAAATGATATGATTTGGCGATATGAAACCATATGAGTCAGCTGCATCTTTCCCTCATTCCCTGTCACACCCACTGTTGGAACTTGAACGCATACGAGGTCATTACATAAGGAACCCCCTTCGAGTATCGCTGTCTCCCATCACCCCTCGACTGTCTTGTTGCAGGGAAACAAGCCCAGGGCTCCCATTGATTCAGCGATATTGGTGTGTTGCAATGATTTTATATGTTCATAAGGGGAAAATATGCGATGTGTGTTTAATAGCCAAACGTTACTTAAAATGTTATGATGCTATTGACTTATATAAGTGACTTAAATAATTGACTTATCTCTATATTCATGCGAGGAAAATATGTGCTGTGTATTAAATTCGTTAGCTAAATCCTTTTAGGAACAAAATTGAGTGTATTAGCCTCTTATAAGTGGCTTATAGTTGACTTATAACCCATATTCCGGTCGTGATTAACACCCCCTCCCCCACATCGGCTGGTCCGCAAGAATATTGTCAATATTAAACTGGTCCACGGTGCAAAGGAGGTTGGGGACCCCTGCCATTATTCCCTCCAGGCTCAACAAGAAGCTCAGAGACCTCGGCCTTCACCCTGCCTTGTGTAGCTGGATCCTGGACTTCCTGTCAGATTGCCGGCAGGCGGTAAGAGTGGGCTCCCTCACCTCCGTCCCTCTGACCCTCAACACAGCTGCCCCTCAGGGCCGTGTCCTAAGCCCCCTCCTTTACTCTCTATATACCAATGACTGTGTTGCCACCCACAGCTCCAATCTGCTAGTTAAATTTGCTGACAACACTACACTGATTGGCCTAATCTCAGTTAATAACGAGGCAGCCTACAGAGAAGAAGTCATCACCCTGACACAGTGGTGTCAAGAAAACAACCTCTCCCTCAATGTCGCAAAAACAAAGGAGCTAGTTGTGGACTACAGGAGGAATGGAGACAGGCTAGCCCCTATTGACATCAATGGATCTGGGGTTGAGAGGGTGAACAGCTTTAAGTTCCTCGGCATAAACATCACTGAGGATCTCACATGGTCTGTACATACCGGCTGTGTGGTGATAAAGGCACAACAGTGCCTCTTTCACCTCAGACGGTTGAAGAAGTTTGGTATGGCCCCCAAATCCTAAGAACTTCTTATAGGGGCACGATTGAGAACATCCTGACTGGCTGCATCACTGCCTGATATGGGAACTGTACTTCCCTCAATCGCAGGACTCTGCAGAGAGTGGTGCGGACAGCCCAGCATATTTCTAGATGTGAACCTCCCACTATGCAGGATGTTTACAAAGACAGGTGTGTAAAAGGGCCCCGAAGGATCATTGGAGACCTGAGTCACCCCAACCACGAAGTGTTCAACTGCTACCATCCAGGAAATGGTACGGCAGCATAGAAGCCAGGAGCAACAGGCTCCGGGACAGCTTCTTCCACCAGGTCATCAGTCTGATTAATTCATGCTGACACAACTGTATTCTATGTTATATTGACTATCCTATTGTACATAATATTTATTATAAATTACTATACAGGTTTCCCCCACCATCCGAAGGTAGAGCATTCCTATGAGACGGTTCATAAGCCGGAATGTCGTAAAGTGAAGAAGCAATTACCATTTATTTATATAGGAAAAATTTGTGAGCGTTCGCAGACCCAAAAAAAACCTACCAAATCATGCCAAATAACATATACAACCTAAAATAATAGTAACATATTGTAAAAGCAGCAATGATATGATAAATACACAGCCTATATAAAGTAGAAATACTTCTCTACAACGATTGCCTGCACTGTTCCCGTAGCGAAAATCTCACGCAAGCGCTCTTGGCAGAAACATGGCGTAAGCGTTCCCGGCAGAAACACTCTCTCCAGTAAACTTTAAGCTATGAAGCTGCCAGATCATACCAAATAACACTTAAAAATACACAGCCTATATAAAGTAGAAATAATGTATGTACAGTGTAGTATCACTTACCGGAATCGGGAAGACAGCGCCGAGTACACTGATGATGGTGTGTTAGGCTGAGTCGTCGGAGGTTGGGGTGGTGCACTGGTCCCCAGCCTCCAGGCCATGGACTGATACTGATCTGCGAAGCATGCAGTGGTGCATCAGTAGCTGGGACACGCCCAGATCAGAGGCGACGCAATCAGCAATCGCCTCTGACCTGAGCCAATATTTACGTGCCGGGTGGCACCTAATTAATTAGCTTGTTTATTTTGGCTTTTTTTCTTAAAGATGTGCTGGGTGTG